>NC_050203.1:80397531-80715969 GCF_013141755.1 Anopheles stephensi | reverse complement strand
AGGAAAAATGCTTGGAGAGGAAGCGAAATGCGTGTATTAAGTGGGTGTGTAATTTTCTGTCAATTTTGTGCTGATTAATTGGACTCGCTTAAAATTGTGAACGAAAATGTTTTCAACTATAAGGATAGTGTTTCATCTTGAGTAGCTTTGTATAAAATTTTGTTCATATTTTACATCAAAAAGGTTGACCGCATTTCACAATTTTCGAGTATTCCTCTTTATCGTCTTTATTTTTGGTGCCGTGACCATTTACTTTTATAACTGTATAACTTTTTTATGTTTTACTTCAATTTTATATATAGATCCTAACCTTCATCTGTATCCTACTACCTAAAGTAGAAAATTTAGATGTAATGATAGGTAACTAGAAGTCATTTTATTGGTTCCGTGGCCAGAATACTGGTCGGTATTAAATTAAGAATAATTTGGTAATATGTTCTTAGACCCATATCATTATTGTAATAAAAAATTAAATAAGCTAAATATATTTAAACATTATTCGAGTATCTACCTGCCACGAAAAAGACGCCAATAACCTGAGTGGGCAACCTCCACAAACCACCAACCAGCCCGTTCAAAACCGACGTCATAACGGCTCCATTTGGTGTGTTGCCAGTGCCAGTGTTTGTTTCCAGTTTATGAACTTTATCTGATGAAAACGTTAATTTTTAGCTGGCTTTATTCTGCACCTTCTCCGTCCGTACAGGTTGTGGCGTTCGTTGGCCAACGGACTCCAACTGGCCCGCTGCCGTCTCGCTCGCTCGCCAAAATTCCACTTGACGCCACGGTTGTTGTTTTTTGATTATTTTTGCGATCGTAGCAAAAAACAACAAGCGGGGCAAGGATTCCAACTCCCAGGACGGAAGGGTTCATCATTAGCCCGTGTGAGATAATCCACGGCGAGAGGCGGAACGGGTGGCGATCTCCACCCCTCCCGTAAGACGGATGGGACGAACCGGGCAATAAGACTTGATTAATGAATCTTTAGTGTAATCGATATTGCGTCGCTCGCACTCTCCCCAGTGCTCCAACCCGACCGAACCTCTACCATCGTCCGTACAGCCCCAGCCTTAACATCGCCTGGCACCACCAAACTGGGTACGTGTTGGTCATAAGAAAAAAAGCGTTGCGTTCCGATCGTCTCGGCAACGGTAGTAACGAGCGTGTAGATTCGCTCTGTTGTTTTTGTTTGACCACCCCAAAAGCGGAATTCGGGAAGCGGCAAACGCTCCCGGCCCGGGGGCTGGTATTGGATATCTTAATTTGAATCTAATTTGAATGTGTTTTAATTATGACTGGCTTGTTTTTGATAGTTTTCCCTCTGTTGCCTCCTCCTACTGTCTCTCTCGGGTAGTACTGGCAGATATGATTTTTTTTCTCCAAGGTAGCTAAATGTGAAATTGAAACGCGGTCGGGTCGTTGCAAAATCGTGTGGTTCCGGTTTTTGGGGCTGCTGGGCAGGCGTAAAGCCACAATTAATTAAGTCATAATCATCTTTCGATCGGTGGTGCCCAGTGGTGGTGGGTTTTGTTGCCTGCTTGGAAGGGTCCAAACGCGACCTACTGTGTCTCGTCAGTGAGCCCTTTGGCAGAGGAGTAGACAACCTATCCTGTTGATTGGAAATGATGTTTCCAAATTTGGGTTTTTTCTTCTTCTGGGAATGCTGGTCTGTGTTCGGTGGTGATAAGGGAGAAGTGTTGTAGGTGGGGATGAGTTTGTTTTTTATTTTGTTGCGGATTGGGGGTGATTTTGATGGTCGGTATAGAGAACACGTAGAAAGGAGTATGGGGTTTTGCTAATGCTAATGAAGTTTTATTAGTTGTTTTTGTTTGCAAGCTCGATTGGTACATAAAGAAAGCGTTTTTACAGAAGCTTGATTAATCATGAGTACATCATATTACAAGAACATCTCAGAAGCTCAGCGAAAGGAAAATTTTACATAATTTTGATAATAGAAAAGGTGAATTACTATGATGAATGTTCTCAAGAAAGATTGTGTAAGAAAACGGAGGAACATCCAACTAAATCATGTCAGGAAAGCCAGAAATGGCAGCTCAATGCATATAAAGAATTAAATACGAGCAGAAAGAAAAAAAGAATCAATTAAATCAATACAGAAACTTTACGATTGAACAGTCGTAGTGACTTTTAATTTTTTAAATATTAGATTTTATAGCAAAGTCACTTACTTAGGTCCAGTAAAGAACAGTTTAAATTTACGAATGAATTTCAAATGAATTATTTTGAATCATGAATCCGAATGACGATAATTGACCGAAAATGTTGTTAACTTTCTTGTACATCAGGTATTTTAATAAAACAATTAAGAATCTCCAAGCATTGACCACCCTTTACCTATCAACATCTTTCTTCCCTGTCTACAAAAACAGAAAGCAGAAACAAATAAACACAGCTAATGGGTTGACTAACCTCCTGCTCACGAATCGTGCCCATCCTAATTACAAAACAGCAACAAAACTTCTCCCAAAACATAACTGATTCGGGTTAGAAATGATGACCGGCGTTAAATTTTTCGGTTGCAAGCTTCTTCTTTGCTTGCTTGTCTGGCTGAGACCACCACACGCCTTGCGTGTTTCCGTTGCATGTTGGCTACCTTTAGCTCTGGGGATCATATTTCACCGCACACAGGCGGTCCCTTTTCCCAGGCCACGGACGGGAACTCCTTCACGCGCTGATCATCAACCTGTTCGTTGATGCATAAAAATAAGATCCCATTGTTCTCGGGGGGGACCCGTAGCGCTGTGGAAGCGACGCTGTGTTCCCGTCTTGGAGGCAGATCTCATCATAAAATGGCAAAAGTAACAACAACGACCCCGGGCATCGTCACGCTCCAGGCCTGCGAACGTAGAACCGGGAGGGCCGCCTGACCTGTTGTAGTTGTAGCACACACGACGGCACACATATTGGAGCGCACCGATTAAGATCTGATCGATCCCATCCTGACTAGATGGCGGGTTGAAACTGGGCGGACGTGAGTGTGGGTGCTCTCTCTCTCATGCTAATGCAGTCATGCGGACCAAAGACGACTCTACACCCTCGGTGAACCTGTTCGCTTGCGGGTGACTTAAAAACTGTTGAGGTGGAAAAGTGAACTCGAGTGGAGCCGGGGAGCACTGAAATCTGGGCTTGGCGTACGCAATATTCAAATGCGTATATGGGAGGGCTGTTTAATGTATGAAGGCAAAAGAAAAAAACGCAGGGCGTTGGGATGAGTCTGACAGGTCATGATTCATAACTTGCGCGAGTCGGGCGCACCGAAGAACCTGCTTCCTGCCTGCTCACTCGAGTGGGATATTGTTTTACGATTGTGCGCTATTGATGCGAAATAAGATGTCCATTTATCAGTCTCGGGGAAAAGACGTCAATAATTATAGCTCGAGCGCTTCTTAGAACCGGAAGCAGCAAGCGCAACCGAGAGAATATGACAATGAAGGGCAAGAAACTGTGGCTGTCGTGAGTGAACGACAGAGGGTTGGTCGTAATTAGCTTTTGGGGCCGCGCCGGGATGCACCACGCCAAAGGTGAGGCACTCCGATCGAAAGACAATTGAAGGAAATCATAAAAAGGCGTCAGCTGAAATCGCGTTGCAGCGCACGAAGATCTTCAACCCAAAAAAAAAAAACCGGCTAATGTGGCATCACCGGAAAACGGCAAAAGAAGGTTGGGTCTCGCGGTAAAGAATATATCACGCACACCCATTCGGAGTCGAAAGGAGTTTCTTCCCGGCGTTGTTGATGAGTTAAGTGAAATGGTGTACAGCCCCGTTTTAGGTTTGCAGCACAGAACAACCTACGCGAAAGGCTCACTCACTCACTCTCTCTCTCTCGGTGCACTTTATTCTGCACCATGATGATGATGATGATGATGTACGACATCGAGCTAGATGAATGACTTTTGTCTTTTCTTCTTCCTGGGACTTTCTTGAAGAAAAAGCGATAGAGATCACACGGCGACAAAGTAGAGGAGTCGCTGTAAGGTGTATAAGAGCTAGCCTAGCTAGTTTTGAGTTCCCACAGAGTGCACAGAGAGTGCAGGAGATCAAGCTCAATTGTTTTAGGAAGTTCGTGTGATCTTTAGGGATTATAATAGAGGAGTGCATCTTTGGTATGCCTATTTAAAACTATGCACAATAGAATGTTTGGTATGCTTTAAAGACTTATTAGGAAAGTCATAATTAGGTAATGTCTTAAGATTTGAATAAGGCAATGCAATTAAGTTCACAGCATGTAGTGTGGTAGGCCTCTCTTAAGGTAGTAGTAGTTGATTAATGAAGAAGAATTGTGTTTATTTTTATTTCTTGTAAGTTCATGTCTAATATTTATGGAAAATATAGTCAGAAAAAGTTTTGCAGGTATCGTCGAATTCGAGAGTTGAACCTTGGGTGAGATAATATCGGCATCTGTAGGTCTATGCTTACGGCCGACGCTAGTAGCTTACCTAGCGTAGGGCATGTCTATGGAGTTGTTAATCTCTCTGGACGTTTTCTTAAATATATTTAATAGATTAGTATTTAAACAAAATCTTCATCTTTCTTTTTATATTCTTCTTTCATTCTGCTAGGCTTTGTCCATGGTCATTTTATTTTATTTTGTAAGGAAAGTGGATACTCCCTTTATATAGATTCCAATCCTTTGCCTTTGTGTATTCGCTCCCCATATAAGCTTAAAATTGCATTGCCGTTTGCACAATCCACACTAGACTGTGACTGACTGGCCTCAAGCCAGCCAGAATCCTTTTTATCTTCATCAAACCTCCCCGATGACGGACCCGGTTGTAATATCTCACGGCCAATCTTGAGCAGAACATGATCCACAACACAAACACACACACACACACACACACACACGAAAATGGTGAACAGTTGTTGTTGTTGTTGTTGTTCACGTTGCTTTTGTTCGTTCGATCAGCTGACAAGTGTCTTTCATCGTTCCGCCCTCGTTTTTACCCCATCTGCGGATGCGGCCCGCAGTCCAGATCCATAGAGCCAAGGGACATACACACAGACAATATTGCTTGCCTTTCCCTTTATTTCCGTGATCGGGCATAAGGTGGACTTATTTGGGTACCGAGCGACGAAATTTGCATAAACTTTGTGTGCTCACAAGAAAAAAGAAAAGGAAAACTTGAGCACGGTCGATTTGAGACTCTCACTCGTCACCGATCAAACGTGGCAGAAGGGCTACTGGCCGGTCGTCGTATCGTTTCCATCGGCTAGAAATCGGCTTTCCCAAGGCGCACAGGACACGCAAAAGTGATCGAGAAAATGTAAACAATGAAGCTTTTATCAACCACGCAATCCCACCCACACACACACGCTCGGACTCTGCTGATGGTCATTTATGCGATGGCATCGATGGCCATGGACCACCGGTTCGGTACGATAATAAACTTCCCCGTAACGTATGGTTCCAGAAATCCATCCCGAAAATCTTGTCCGGGGCGCGGCATCCTGACGAGCTCGTGCGAGTTTGGTACACGCAAATCCAAAACCGGTGGTACCTTCGCCCGGCTCGGTTGATGGGACATCAACCAACGTGGACAGTTCGTAACCATGTGTAGTAGTAGTGCCTCATGTCATCATCCAAATAATACGCCATAATAATGACAATAAAACTGATCATCTCTTGCTCGTTTCCCCGGGCGGATTCACGGAATGGGACGATCGCGAGAGCCCAACCCCCAATCGTACGGGACGGATCTCGCCGGCCGCCGCCAATCGGTACGGATGCTTTCGTTTTGAATGCCTGCAATAATTTAAAATAATTGGCAACGGTCGTCCACAGGGCCGAGCTCATGGGCATGGAAATGAGGCGATCCGGGCCGGGCAGCAATGGCAGGTTGGCATTCCGGGATCCGGGCTGTGTGTGTATAAGGGCAGGTTGGACAGGGATTTGATGGACAGACCGATGCGGGACGTTTTTCAGGGCGGTGGCTTATGACTGGATGACGATGACAGTGGCGAATGTGAACGACCCAGTAGCAGAGCGACATCCAGGTCCAGCGGTAAACGATGATTGCGATCAACACTTACACCAGTGGCGGGATTATGTGCGCCGGTGACTGGGGTACATCTCTTCAAACAAACGTTCGTTCTAGTGGCACTTGGGCGAGAAAAGCCAGAGAACCAGAGTGCCGCTTTGTCAATGAGTGCTTGTGGCGATGAAAGTGATCGCGAACGATCACGGGGAAATGGAAATTAGCAGTTGGGGTTTGGATTCGCGAATATGGATGGACCGATGGACCGGCTTAGTCACGTCGACAATGGACACGATACAGATGGATCAAGGTGCGCATTAGTTTTGATGTCCGATTAGGTCTACTTGGAGGCGTTTATTCCCAGGACTGACTTGACTAGCAGTGTGGTTGGTTCCTTAGACATCAGTACAGTAGCAGCAGCAATTTCTCTACTTGAACTTCAGGTTAAGTTTGGGAAAGCGGAATAGTGTTTTTGGATAGAGATAGAGAGCACTTGTTGACACACGATTTTTGGGGCGAATATTCCATCTGAAGACGAGAAATCATCCTTAACACCATCGTTGTACAAACCAAACAAATCGTCAAGATCGCACGTAGTTCGAGCTGCGTTCATCTCACGGTCGATGTAGTCGTCCTCCGCCAGAGATCCCACCGAGCGACACCCGTTCTGTCTAACAATCCATTAAATCAAAGTATTGTCAAAGATTGCAATCGAGTTCGAATCGGTTGTTGGCACGATCACGGGAACTTGACACACGGCACACCGGTGACTCTCGGATCCGGTTATCGGGCTGATCGATCGTCCGATCGACCGATTGATCGGTAAACATTTTTCACCTCTACCGAGGCTAGCTAGCTCAGTTCGACGGGCCCGCCCGCGTCGAGCTGCAACAGAGTTCGGGGTGCAAATGGTTAGCCTCGCAACCTCTTTTCGGGAGATTTCCCTATCTCCCTGGGCCCACCGACAAGGTGTAAATTGTGGGGGCCCTTTTTTTGCCGTCGTGGGTAGACTGCCCGCAAAGCGGCAGTGCAGTGTCGCAACGATTCTAGGCAAAATAGACATCCGTACATCGAAACCAGCCTCCTCCTTCTGCTCGCGAATCGTAGAGTAGAGTGGTCGGTTTATCGATCGCGTATAATCTTGGTCGCGACGGGTCGGCACCTGGGAGCGGGATCAACGCGCTTCGCTAGATGGGTGGCAGTCAAAGTTTGCTCCACCGGAGAGGTCACACTCGCCTGTGTGTGTGTTTGCGTTGGAGGGACCCACAGCGTACCCACAGCCCTAAGTCACCCGGTAGTTGCTACTGGGCGGGTTTGGTTTTTCTGGAACGATTTTTCTTGGAGAAACCGACATGTCTGGTGCCGTTCGTTAAATGCGGGAGGGAAGAAAAACATCGAAATAGTGCAAGGTCAACTCAATCAGTGTGATTTTCCACTCCGGTGGACCACCAAATGCACCAGCTGGTTTCATCGTTCAGGGATAGTTCACATGCAGTTTCTCGGAATCGGATGGGACTACGTGTGCGAGCTCAGGATGACCAAAGGTGTCACCACGATGACGTTGACCTACCTTCAGTGATGGTGGGCGGATGCGGCTGTGTGGTCTATTACATCGTGGTGCATATGGCACCACCATTCGCTTGGGCTGGGTAGAAGATTCCCCGTGTTGTGCTTATCTATTCTCAATTAAATGGTGAACATGGTGCAGAAATGGCACATCGTTAAGAAAGCAGGCAGAAGGAATGTATTCTGAATGGTGTTGGTAATTGTGTGCAATTGGAGAGAAGGAATGAAAATGAGGCCTGAATAGTCAATTCCTCGATATGAAGACGGTATAATTGAATGACACAGATAAACAAAATGACTGAAGCTTTTTGCAGGGTTAACCCAGCCAATCAAAGCAATACGGCCTGGTCGTTCCTTTTGAATAACAAGAACACTCAGGCAATCATCGACCGTGAAGCAAACGAAAAAAAAGATAGAGAATCGGGCAAGAAATGAGAGAGATTTGAACAAGAAATGAGAGAAAATCGTGCAAGGAATGAATGAAAAATGAGAGAGAATCGAGCAAGAAATAAAGAGAATCGAGAGATGAATAGGAGATAATTGAGATAGAAATTAGACAAAAATGAGAAAGAATCGAAAAATAAATGAGAGAAAAATGAGAAAGAAATGAGAGAGAATCTACAGAGAATTAATAACGAATCGAGAAAAAATCAGGAAATAAATGAGCAGGAAAAGGAGTGAAAAAAAAAAGAATCAAGGGAAAATATAGAGAGAAATAAGAGCGATAGTAGAATGAATCGCGAGAGAAATGAGAGACAAATAAGAGTATACAAAGAGAGAATTTAGAGAAAATTGAAAGAGAAACGAGAAAAATGAGAGAGAATCGAGAAAGAAATGAGAAAAAAATGAGAAAAATGAGAGCATAGAATGAGAGAAAAATGAGAGAGAAATGAGATAAATTCTAGAGCGAGCCGAGAAAAAAATGGAAGAGAAAATACATAGAAAAAAGAGAGAGAGATTAGAAAGAAATGAGAGAGAATCGGGAGAAGAATATTGAATACTCACTTCATTTTCTTTGGTTATTGTGTCTTGATTCTTTCTCGTTTCTCTCTCTCGATTCTCTCTCGATTTTTTCTTGATTCTCTTTTTCTCGATCCTCTCTCTCATTTCTTTCTCATTTTTCTTTCCATTCTTTCTCGATTCATTCTCATTTTTCTCTAATTTCTCTTTCAATTCTATCTAATATATATCTCTCGATTCTCTCTCATTTCTTGCTCGATTCTCTCAAATTTCTTGCTGAATTCTCTCCCAATTTTCGCTCAAATCGCTCTCGATGCTATCCCATTTTTCTTTCGATTTTCTTTTGGTTCTCTCTTATTTATCTCTCGACTATTTCTGGAATTAACCTCGATTCTCTCTCATTTCTTTCACGATTCTTTCTCATTGCTCTTGGATTCCCTCCAATTTTTGTCTCAATTCTCTCTCATTTCTCAATCTTTTCTCGATTCTCTATCATTTTTCTCTCGATTCTTCATCATTTCCGGCAGATTGACTCTCGTATCTCTTTCATTTCTTGCTCGATTCACTCTCATTTTTCGTAAGATTATCTTTAATTAAATCTTTATATGCTTGTTGGATTTACTCTCATCTAACAAATTGTACTGTTTACTATAAAACTGCTAGAAAACTGTGCGCTGTTGTTAACATGAATCGCACTCCGACGGGCACTATTCAAACCTTCTATAAAAGCGTGACAGAACATTTCGCAACACAAACCAGCATACATTAGACAGAGCAAATTCCGTTACTGCCCGAGAGTAGACATTAAAATAGATCAATTTTCCTATTAACTTCTTACCATCCCATTCACTGTGGGGTTATTAAATCATGAGCCAATGATTAGCAGCATGTTTCACCACTATTCAATTTGCATGCATTTCCCACACCTTCCAGTTTGATAGATTAAGTGAATTTGTAGCCAAACGGTACCGCATGAGCGCGCCCTGCCTGAAGCGGCCATCTTAACAGCCTGTCATAATCAAAATGGATCCATAATCGACGTACCAATTCATTACCGGTGCGCTGAAAAGCAATTTAAAATAAACGCATATCATGCGCAATGTATCGTGGGGAGGGTGGGTACCCGCGATGCACATTTGAGGTGAAAATTTGCAAATTGAATACACCGAGCGAACGACTTCAAGTGGAGGTGGAAGGCAAGCTCAATATTGCCCGATGACTGGTGGACGCGAATCGTTCAAACAAATCACTGACAACTGCTACTGAGCTACTGGGGCCGTGGCGGACCCACGTTTGGTCGAACACCCACGTGTGTTCCCACAGCACGGAGAATGGGCTTCACAAGTCCTAGGGAGTGCAAGAGGTTATATCGATCAGAACCTTAAATAACGGTAACGGTGTTCGGTGCATCTGCTGGATGGGTGCCATAATCCACGGCAAGGAAAAAGGTGCTTCGGAAAAGGTGCATCCGAAAGCGCCAACTTTCTCACCATTGGAGCTGCACAGTTTCTCCGAGCTGCTCAGAGCTCCGTCCGTTTCAATCATCACGAACCGGGCAGACGGAAGAAGATATTGATTTACATGCAAATTTTGAGCTGGAGAAAGCCTTCAGTCGGGTGTCCCGGCGCCCAGGATGATTTATGTCCGTATTGAAGATTCTCCCCCACCACCCCCCAGGTTTTCAGAGGTCGATAGAAATTTGTAGCTAGTGAAGTAGGCCTGAGAACTCTCGATTCGGGGAAGAAGTCAGCATGGCACTGACACCGGTGAGGAGGTTATTGTGTTTCTAGCACACCAAACACCAAACAGTTATGGTTTAAAGGGGTTAGGGCCTAACCTTGCGCTGGCAGACTTATTTGGACAGCCTTTTTTCGGGGCGGGGAGGTTCTGTCTAAATCGTGGACACTTTTGAAAACATCCTACCGTTGGAGGTCGAACGCTCGAACACGAACACTCTCGATCGAGGGCTGATGGAGCGCGTGCGATAATCACAACTTGATCGGCAATCAGCGGACCGCTCAAGAGACCCCGAACACAGTAGCAGCGGAAGCTGTAGATGAAAGCGCGGTGTGGGACAAATTATGATGATTGTTAGACACCTCCCATTCCGTTAAAGGCCGCTCGGTTGTGTCTCGCCCCACACTGTGTGTGAGCAGTGTGTGACAGCGCTCAGTCACCTGTTGAACGTCGGACGCCCGATCGGTCGAAACGGTCTTGCCCAAAAGCGATTGTGTCAACCCAGGTGCGTGCGTGTGTGTGTGTGTGTGGTGCCGCTCCTTTCTTGGAGCATCGCCGTGTGGAGTCATCGCCTACGTAGGGGCCGCACCAGCTTCAATAACCGTAACTATGGTTGATTTGTACGATTTTTTTCATGTGTGCTTTGGATGGCTACCGTTCACATTTCGGGGCTGCTAGCGAGAGCTGCCGCAGCTCGAGGAGATGTGGTGTTTTTTTTTGTCCAATTTTAGGCTATCCGGACCATCAGCCGGACAGAAATCGAAATCGGGATGCATCATATTACCACTGGTGGAGGTGGAGAAGTGGATGATGACGCCTCTCAAATCCATAATCATAAAATGTCACTGTATGACAGTAAGGGTGGCAGTTGCGTGGTAAACTGGGATCCGGGCAGACTCTCGCTCGCCTGCCGGTGGTATTAACTCGTACAAATCGAAACAGATGAATCGCAAAAATGGTACCCACGTTGGTCGAGGATGGACTCATCGAAATGCCAAACTCAGTGCGGAGTTTCCATTCAAATTCCAAATTCCACCCGCTTTTGGAGGCCTCTCTTTCTCTCAAGGATGTTTGTGTGTGTGTTTTTTTGACGGGGGGGCTTGTAATTTGTTTGTGGCAGGTGAGATTTGAAGTATATTTATGAATAATTTCGACCGATTATTAAGTTGTTAGTTGTGACGGGAATGCTTTATGTATTAGCTTTTTTGTTCGACTGTTGGTAGCGGACTGTACGGTGGGTTCAATTAATGGTTTATTGAAAAGGGGCGTTCAAATAACAATGGCCTAGTTTATTAGGGCCATTTGCAGGGATGAAAAATAAGATCCGAGCATTAGTAATATATGTATAAATCCTGCCAATATGAAACTCTAGCATGACAATTAACGTGATTTTAATAGGAAACCGATAGATAGTCCTCCTTAGAGAAGCACGATCCAACCATTGCTAAAAACCAAACAAGAAACACAGTTTTTGAATGCTATCCACCATAAGAAAAAATATTGATAAAATATGTTTTGTACTTCTTTGTGTATGTCTCTGCAGTCACGAGAGATATTGGCATGTTTTTATTGGATTTTCATGACTTATATTTACTTGTAGATGAATAGCTAGTCCTGTGTGAAGGAAAACGGTCCGGATAGGATTCTACACCCGATGCTGCCGTGTGAAGGCTGGCACTGTAACGGTCTCTGCCATCGGAGCAATAAAGACACTATCAGTTGGCTGAAAATAATTTATTAGTTGAATTGCTCACAATGCTTTAATTTAATTAGCCAACAATGTAGAAGGAAATTGGTGGAAAATAAACAAAATTTGTACACTGTTTTTCTTTGAATTTAATTAAATTATTTAAAGTTTTACCAAAATAAAATTAAATAAGCCAGCGATACACATGATATGGCTAATTAAATACAACATATCGATCTTTAAATTAAAAAAGAAACATAAAAACCATGCACAAAAGGCACCCGCGTAAAGGGCACTACTTACTTCCTTAAAGCGTGTGAGCTAATTCCTTTCATACGGCAAAAGAGCAAGGTTATCACGATACGGTGTAAATTGAATTTATTTCCTACAGAACCGTACTGCTCCCGGCACCCCTCCCAAAAAACAAACCCTCAAGTGGCCCCAAACCGTATCACAGTATCACCTGCAACGACGTTGGCTCATTTTTTGCTACACAACCCATAACCAATGGGCAGGCACGAAAAACGCCCCAAAAAAGGCTTCGCATTTGAATTTGTGGCTTAAATGGCAAATGCTCGATCGATGGTCTAAATCCGTGTGCTGTGCTGCGTCTAGGCCGGGGGATTTATTTTTATTTCAATCTCACAATCCTTTTTTTTTTGAGAGCTCCACGCCCAGCGGAATAAATGAATACACACAACAAACAAAAAAACGTTCGTCCCACATTTCCGGCACCTGTTGTATTGCCACCGTTTCAGGTCCGGTGTGGCACCATGTCGTAAAATGTGCTATTTTGCTTCGGCTTGACTTGCATCATTTGTTACCGTTTTGTATTCGTGCAGAGCAAAAGCTCTACCCAAGATGAAATCATTTTGCCCGGGCCATTCGTTCCAAAATAGATCGATTCGGCATTTGTGTATGGGGACAGAGACCGGATAAGTGAGCCAGCAGGGCTGGATGGAGCCAGTCAAAACATTCAAATCCCCTTCTTTATTGGACGCATATCGTGCATACTCTTTGGTCTTTTGGTTTGTTCAACGGAATTTTGGGGGCGCGTAAGCCACACGCGTCACTGCGGAAAGGTGTTGGAAGTGTTTTATTTTCCAATTTCGTTTTGGATGAAGTTTTAATACCATTTCCTTGTACAACACTTGTCCAATTTTTCACCCTAAATCTCACGACAAAACGCGAGAGAAAGAGAGAGAGAGAGAAAAAAATCGTGTTATTTCTATTTGATTCTCCGCAACGCGCGGGTTCGTCGCCTGTTTGCGCGTCGAGGTCGTTCGTATCATAAACCGAGCTTTTTTTCGAGGCCCGGCATAGCAAACGGCGTCAAACGGTCAAGTGCCTAAAACCGAACGATTTCGGAAGCTGTTAGAAGCGATAGCACTTCAGCACCATCCCAAGCTTCCTCCGGGCTCCGGGCCTTGCCTCTGAGACACTTGACGTGCGCGACTTAAGCGGCTTATTTGACTGGCCGTGGTAAATTCGGTGGCAATATTCTTCGGATCAGCAGGGCGGCTTGCGGTAGCTGAATTTTGTGTCAAATCGATTGGAATCTGTTGGATGTTGCGAAGTTTTTTTTTCTTGCATAGACAGACGAGACGCGCGGGTGCAAAAGTGGCCATTTAAAGCATTAGGCGACCCGGCGAAATGCAGAGGAAGATGTAGATTTTCTGTGTGTGTGTGTGGAGGTGAAAGATAAATTAAATTAAGAAATTAATTTCCAAAGGCGTGAAATTTTTGCTTCACCCCGGTTGTTGGGAGACCCGGCCTGAATGACTCCATTTTGGCGGCAACCGGCATTAAGCGGTAAAAGCGAGAGAAGGGTTTTTACGAGGTCACAAGTGTGAAGACTTTATGAAACGTGCAGAAGGTGCTAAAACCGATTAAAGATCTTGCTGCCGAGCTCACCGTAAAGGTGGGAAGAGAAAATCGAATTTCTCTACGGATACCGAGAGGGTACATCGGAAGCTATCGGATTGGGATGGAAGAGACGAGCGCGTGACGAATTATTGTGGCATGATTTTATATCCTTCCGTATTGGCACCAGCAAGAAAGAAACCAACGGAGTAATGGGTTTTATGCTTTTCGGAAGGTTCAGCAACATCGTCAGGTAGCAACGCAAATGGGAAGGAAGATCGCCCACCAGATAACATTATAAAAGGTTTTTTGTTTTTTGCACAGGTCAGCCGAAGGAACTTTATCAGAGTGTTTAAAAGGTTTTACTTGTCGTGAATGGGGTCGTGAGGTTTGATAATGTTTTCTTAGGGAATTTGGGTATTGAGCAATTTCGGGAGGCGTTATGAGTTCAGTAATTTGATAAATTGAGCTTAATCTTCAAGTGTCGGATACTGGGAGCCGTGATGAAGCATTGCTTTGCGATAAAAGACGTGGAATTTGTGATGAATCTTTAAGAAATTATTCCTTAGCTACGGATAAACCAAGTCAAGGAAATCAGTAATAGCATGCAGTAAGACCGCTTTAAGTTTTGTACTTAAAGAAGGATAACAAGTGTCTTAATTGCTCAACTATCTATAATCATCTATCGACTTGTCCCAGGCGTTGAAGAGATAGTTGAAAACTATCAGAGAGGATTCCGTAACGGAAAATCAACGACGGACCAGACCATCAAGAAGCGATACATTTTCTAGAAGATGGTGAAGCAGCAGCTCCTATCATCTCTTCAATCTCTTTTCCAAGGAAATGGGCTTGCTGACGAAAACTGACAAAACCCTCTTTGCTGCGTTCGAGAGGAAGACACTTAGAAGGATTCTGAGCCCCGTATGAGTGGAAGGACAATTTCAAAATAGAGCTGTACTTGTATCTCACTATCGTACAGCGAACTAGACTCGCCAGGCTCCGGTGGGTGGCTGATCATGTCATGAGAATAACACCGGACGATCCATTTCGTAAAGTTCTTTTAGGGTCTGCCAGAATGACCGGGGTATTGGTTCGACAGACAACGGCACTAGACCATGAGCGGTTTCGAAACTTGTAGCGCTCGATAAGTAAGTCACTACTCAACTATTTTAAGCATAATTTAATGACTTCCCCAAAGGAAGCTCAAGTGTCTAACTTCAAAGGAAATAAGTTCTGAAGTTTAAGTAGAGAATCTCAATTGGTCCTTGTAACTGAAAGCTCAAAGTATATCAGTGAAGGAGAAAATATAAAACAAATCAAGAAGCCGACCGTATTTTCAAATACTCGAATACCAATACGAGACTTCGATTTTAACTTCATCAAATCGTTTTGCTGTGTGGAATCCATTCAAAGCCTATCGATCCCACCCGGATACGGTAGCATCCATCACAGCGCACCCCACTGTCCCACTGTCACTCACACATCAACCCGAATATGTAAATGCTGGCAGTCTTTTCGATCGCGATAAGCAATGGCATCCCTAAAAACTCCGAATCCAATCCAAGCCTCATCATCATCCTCATCTCTCTCCGGGATCGTCTCGGCTGCTCGTTCCAGGTCTGGTGATGAACGACAAAAACCTGCAGTTGGAAGAATGGCAAACAAAAAACCTGCCGCTTCTACTTCAACCCAGGAGTGTTATTTCTTCTGGAGTAAACAAAAAAAAAAACACCCAGAAGGACCACACACGTTCTGAGTTTGAAATGGAACGGTGGGTGAGCTAAGGATTCGGTGCAAACCATTCAGCGTGCAGCCAAGCTACACTTGTTCGGCAGAGTTGGCAACAAGCTACAAAACAAGACGAACCGGTAACGATCCGTCATTCTGTGCCGGGGGGAAGAAGAACCTTCGAAGCTCTCCACATCCGCATTAGTTTTGTGAGGGAGTGATGCATTTGCTTATCAGTTGGACAAGTTGTTCGCCTAATTAAAATGACGAAGTGGATGAATTAATAATGTATAACGTTTGAGCGTCCTGCACTCCTAACTCGATATTTCGCACCCAGAAAGAAAAGGCAACCAGCAAACCCAGGGGTGGACACACGGTGGCCTTGTACGGGTGCGCGAGTTTTATCGAAAAAACGACACCGAGTGCGCGACATGTTTTTGATTGAAATAAATTGATTTCGGTCATGGGACTCGCCCGAGACTCGCTTGATAGTACAGGTTGCACCAGACGACGAACCCCACAACACCCGGTGGGATCGCGTTCGCGTCGTTTTAATTAAATAAATAAGACATTACCTGATGGCCCCAGTCCGGACTGCTCGCGCTGGCCCTGCTCTGGAAAGTGGAAAGCAAAAACAAGTGCTCTGATTTTGCCTTTGCTTCTTCTCCAATTCCCAATCATTTTTCCTTATTCCCGAATCACCGGTTCGTGAGATGTGATTTGGTGGAGGAGATAGTTGCACACTCGTTCCCCCAACGCCGAACAGGATCAGCGGACAGCGAAACAGGGTGCCACAGACATGCTACAACCCCAAAATGCACCTGAAATACTGCACTACCGATCTTAATGAACTTGATTCTCGGTTTCGTACCGGTATACCGGAGTGCGAAAAGTGGAAAAAGGGGAACGATAGGTAGGTGAGGGTGATGTTACATGATCGCCATGGAAGCTGTCTGATTACGGGCTTAATTTTGCTTTTACCGTGCGCTCTGTGTCGAACGATTTCTAATAGTGCACACGAAACGTGTTGACAAGTAGGGGGAAGCCCGTACGGGAAAACGTACGATGGCGAACGACCTGTTAATCAGAGACCGAACAGTGAAGGTGTTGTTCCGTTTCGCGAAACGCTGTTTTAATGTAGTTCCTCTGTTCCTCGTAATCACCGGTAGCCCGGTAGCAGGTTCTTCATTAGTGCGAAAAATTTGCAAACCAGCCTGATCAGGTGATGGAAAGAAAAATGGAATGTAGGAGGGGAAAAAAAAGTTGAGATACAAATTTGGTATTTCGAAAAAATCGAGCTGGTGCAAAATTAATTAAAATCAACAAATTAAAAGTAAAAAATCTGGATTTTTACACCTACAACTTTGAACAGTAAAAAGTACTTGCGATCTGAATTTATTTGCAACAATGTTTTAATATTTTATCATTTGTTACAGCCGTGAACATACAGTGCTGGACAATAAAATAAGATCATCTAATTTTTGAACGTATGACAAAATTCTCTGTAAGTTTTTTGAGTTTGGGATAAAATAATAAGATATCACATTTTTTTAATATTTTTTTTGTTATGAAGTACGGAAACTCGTCAACATCTGGTCGAATACAATTTTTTTTAAAAAAATGTGTCACTGATCTTTTCCCATATTTTGGAACGATTTCAACTGTTAGAAAAATCAGTTATATAGTAAAGGCAGTAGTTATATAAGGTTGATCTTATTGTTTTGTTCGTCACTGTACAATAACTCTAACTTTCGATTAAAAATACAAGAAGCTTTGAACAACCATTTGTAATATTAATCTTATTGTTACGATCCCTAGAATACCTGTTTGATCTCATTTCCTAACAGCAATTTTAAATATTTTTATTCTGAGTCGATATTTAAAAAAAAAATCCATTTGATTTGCTGTATGATGTGCAATATATTACGTAGTGTGTAATATACTTACAAAAGCGAAATATCAAATTTAGTTCGTATTTTCTTCTCCTATGACGCTTTAATCTTGAGAGATGAACCATTTCTGGCAGGGCTTGATTTTACTCTTAGCTAGAAAGTCAGTCATCCTTCGAGAGGCGGTTTTGAATGGGATTTGAACCTAGTCCTGCCGTGTGAAGACTGGAACCGATATCGCCCTTATCAGCACTCTGCCAAGAGAAGACTAAGACTTTCAAGTCGAAGAGTAGCCAAAAACAACACATTTTTGTGGACTTAGTTCTGGATGTGACATATAGAGGGCCATCTCAAAAATTTTATGCGATTTTTTTTACTAGGTAAAGTATTAGAGTTTGCGTCTAAATTTTGTATCTATTAATGTTAGGTTCATAAGGTTAAGACCAACATTTTTGCCAAGCGTAATTAGTAGCAAAATAATTATTTCTTAATAATCTTCCCCCCTAAAGCAAGTGTGCATATAGTTACGCCACCTACTGTACAATTACTTCCAAACGAGTCCAAAATTAAAGCCTGCAAAAATCCAACTAAATAATTGATAAAAGAGGTGTTCAATGGCAACAGCTCACACCCAGCCTTTCAGGTGCCTTTAATCGCGTGAAAGTAAATTGCTTGATCAAGGAAGAATGTGCGCGCGCGTGTGTGTGCGAGTGTTTGGAATTCTTGTCGGAAATTAGTTAAACCATAAATTGAACGACCCAAGCATAGCAAAACCCGGGGAAAGGAAATTCAAAACTCCAACTCGGTGTTTATTTACTTGTTTACCTTTCTCTCTCTCTCTCTCTCTCTCTCTCTGCCACTCCTCGCCTTTTTCGATTCACCATTCTACACAGCCCAAAGAGTCAGGTGACGATCGTCTACCCGGTGTGATTGAACAACATCGTTCGACGGGCGATAAGCGATCGAAAGGGCTTGAAAAACCGTGTGAATGAATATTAATAAGCCATCAAATTCCACAGAAAACAATAATTTTCACCAATTTTCGTATCATTAAAACCAAATGAAATACGCGGTAGGCTAATCCGGGAGGCGCCCGTGCCGGTCCCGTGGTGGAAAACTGAGAGGGATTGAGTTTTTGGAGTTATCCGCGAGGCAAATCAATCCGTACCACAGGATCACGATAAGAATGGACGGATCCGGTGGTTCGGAAACAAAAAACACCCAGAAGCCTGTGTCCATCTATTCCGTCTACTTTCGTTGGCCGGTTTGGTTTGGTAGCAGGTTATTATCATGTAGTTTTTATCACTGGTAGCTGCCGGGTTCGTGGCTGCATACATTTTCTTGAGGGTGATTTTTCTGCCCCATCGCTTGGTGTTGTGAGGTATCCGAGCGGTATCGGATATCAGTGATAATAGATTTGGGATTTCTTGACACTTGTGCCTCTGTGCTTCAGGTTCCAGGTTGAAGCGTTCCAGAGAAGTGAACAAACGACACAAGCACAAGAAAGGGAGGCCTGCGCGGACGTCATCTTGACGGCCGTGCTTCATGGTCAAATTTAAATTAATTAAGTCTCTCGCTTCTATGCGTTCGTCTTGTGGGTTGTCTATTTTTTTTCTCCTCTCCGTAGGCTCCGTGTGCCTTCGTGATCAGCCGTTTGCTACGGTTTAGGCAGCCAGCCACAGCCAGTGGAGACTGATTCGAAAGTAACGACCGGGAATGGGAATGGCGTGCGCTATCTATCTATCGAAAATTCGACTTGTTTTACATATTATTTCGATAAATCCATACACAGAGAGAGAGAGAGAGAGAGAGAGAGAGAGAGAGAGAGAGAGAGAGAGAGAGAGAGAGGGATGGAAAATCAAAAGGCAAAAAAAGCCCTTCGAAAAACGGCTCCCGTGCTGCGATTCTGATAATTTATTTTAATTTACGATGCTCACGATTTATGTCTCTTCCAGTCGCGAATGTGTGGCTTTGAAATGGGCTGAAATGGGGGTGAGTTTTGGGGATTTGTGTTTTTGTTGTTGTTTTCGCTGTGTGCTTCTGCTATCTTTCGCCTCCTTTACCGCTTTGTTTGTTTAGCTTGCTCTATTTGCTCAACCGATCACCCGGTCGAAGGAGAGCAAGAAGAAAGATTTAGCATAGGGCATAAGCCTTTTTGCTATCGTTTGCAGGTGTGTTATCTATTGGCGTGAAGAGAAAAACACATACACAAACTGATTAGGTTTAGGCGTGAGGTTTTTTTTTTGGGAAGCATCGATTAGTGGAGGAGGTTGCCCGCCACCCACCTTTCTAATCGATGTCGCCGGAGGCATGTGGTGATCTTTTGGCTTTGGTTTTGGTTTTTGTTTCTTGTTTGTATCATTTTAGCTCAGCATATTGGGTATTGGATTGTTTTCTAGAAATTATAAGAAAATTTTAGTTATTAGTATTAGTATAGGAAAATGTCTACATTAAAATTAGTATTGTAGTTCATAGAGACTTGGCTGGATTGTTGGATTGTTTCACCATTTTCTTTAATCTATTTTTTTATAAATGGTTTAATTTTTAAATATTGTGTTAAAAAGCATATGTTCGTTATTAATGCTTGCTCTGACAAATAGATAAATTTTGAACGAAAATGGAAATAAAATTTTGCCGGTCCCGGTGATTCCCGGGTACAAATTACCATGAATGTCCTACAAAGAAGTTGCTATACTGTCTGTACACTCTGAATGTTAGCGATCAGTTTCTAATACGTCTTGGTTTCCTCTTCTCTTCTTCTTTAGTACTACGACCTCGGAAGGTCTCGGTCTGCTATTTTCGTCTTGGGTCCTGCGGCTCTCTAAAAATCTTGAATAAGGTCCGTAGAAAATCTCAGCAACGATTGAGACGTACGCTCAGACCCCTGGAACCTAGTTTTATAACGATAAAACTAATAGATAAAAGAGTCCTAATTTCTTCGTAATTTTTTTGACAAACTTACATCCGCATTGGCTGCAGAATGGCTGGATAAGGTTCTAGAAAAACATCTCAGAATCCTCGATCAGAAATGTCAGTTTTTTTCTGTGTTTGTGTTTTTTTATACCCCAGAAAGTCCATTTTTTCAGGATATTTTTTAAAATTGAGTCATATGCTCAGTACTCATGAAACCAAGTTTTACAGAGGTCTTGGGGTCTCCACCACGCTTTTATTTAGCCAAAATCTATAGCTTGATATATTTGTTTAATTTTCTCTAAAGTTAAGGAGCTTCTGAAAGATCAGTTTTTTAAGATAAATAGGAAGTGTTTTAAGATATGAATTTTTAACCTGATGAACTTGTCTTGGAAGTGATTTTAATTATTAGAGAAATGATGCTTCTTATCAAAACGATTAATCAACAAAAATAAATAAACATCTTAAAGTCTTATCCTTATAAGGAATCCAACTAGTGACATTCCCAGTGGGCAAGCAAAGCTTCTATTAAAAAAAATTATGCCAACTTAAGATGATCTTTAGCGCAAACATTTTTGTTAGCAACAGCAAACACGAAAAACAACACGGATCCGATAACATAACTCCATCCAGCGTCACAGGCGTCACGTAACAGAGGATGACGATGGAGAAGTAATTATAATCTCAACCTCGAAATGATATTTTACCCCATGCTTGCGAGTCGTGTTCCGTTTGACAGCCACCCAAACCATACCGGAGCTACGAAAACACCCAGTCCCAGTCTGGGTTTGCCCTTTGTGTCATGTTTTTATCATCCTAGCTTTGTACCATATAGCTGTTGCTGCTATTGTTTTATTCATCCCCCCCCCCCACAGAAAGGCACACAGCGAGAGAGAAAGAGGTATTTCACTAGGAAATTTATGGAAAGTGAGATCGGTGCGGATAAAGTGCATCGTTTGGATTCTTCGATGTCGTCGACTGTCTGTCATATTTTTTTTTCTTCGAGCGGCCCCAAGACCTCTTCTCCTTTTCCACACTGCATTCCGAAGGTTTTTCGTTAGTTGGAGGCTTAGTAAAAAAAGAGGAGACAAGACACCCAAAAATGCTAGCTTGTCGGGATCGATTCCGAATGGTTTTACTTTTTATGATTATCCATCCAGCCGGCCTCCGACAACGCTTCGCGGTGGTATGCTACGAATTGTTTCGTTTTCGTATTTTTAAACTATCTCTCTGGTGCCCCGGTCGACTCGCCCGACGGTCGAAGATGGTGTCCAAATTGAGGAATTGGCCGTTGAGCCCGAGGGCGATGGTCCACAATTAATGACTTGTCGGTGTCGGTCTGCCACCAGGAAAAAATCTTCAGGCCACGGGTGAACGGTTTATAAATTCAACGATTAGCATGATCGGATTTAACGAGCCTCGTTTTGTGGGCTAGAATTTTGTTCCCTCTTTCACGCGTGGACACACTCAATCATCGGGGCCCACCCAGCGGTTCTGCTGCTGCTGCTGCCGATCGCGAAACGGTTGACAGCAATCATCGTGCTGCGGCTTGAAGGGGAAATAGGGGGCGCTGGACTAGTTGTTAATTTTCTTTCTCCTCGGGCTTCCTCGAGCTCCAGCCGTTCGCTTAGTAATCCATAAAAATATTAATTGAATTATGATTTATTGGTCGTTAAAGCGCGCCGAGATGCTCCGGTTTAACGCCCGTAAGTGTGTCTTTCGGTGCGTTAGGACTTAAACTACGCATACAAATCACAAATCCAATAAACACTGGCCACGTAAACCTGTTCGCTTGGTTGTCGGAGCGGCACATTAGAAGCGCAAAGGCCTGTAAAGCACACACAAAAGACATCAATGCTCGGTCTGTTGTGATGCAAAGCGACGAACCTCATTGCACGGACGGTGATCGACTAGTCGAGACGATGTTTTCGTCTATTGCTGCGATACATGATTGACTATCGAAATGACGAATGAATCAGGAATGTGATTTTGAGAGAATAATCTACCGAAAATGCCTGTTTCATCTCATTTAATATTAAAATTGAGAAGGTTTTTTTTCTGGGTGGGAATAAAAATAGCAAAATATTCCCAAAAATTCAAATTTTCCACCTTAAAAATTCAAATGAGCACTTCCCAATCTTCTCAATCCATTATGAACCTGAAGATCAAGTTCCGGTGATCCTGTATAGTTCAAAATGCAATTTTAGAGCTGTTTGTTTCGTTTCGTTTTTTTACATAACATCACAATAAAGCACACAAACCACGACAGCGCGCACGGGGCTCAAAGGTTAAAAGCAATAGGGCGCAACCGCCACCGGGTTGCAGTTTTGTTTTGATCGATACTGTTCGATACAGTGGAAACTTTCACGCGCGCCACCATGCCGGTGCATGATCGTGCCCATAAAAGTCCCGGCCCGATTCAACCCGATCACCCGGCTTTACCGTTCCTCCTCTCCGGCAAATAATTGACGGTTTGCGAGACGGTTTTCGTTTACTTTTTGGTGATTCGGTGCTCAAGAACTCAAGTGCTGCATCGCTTTTTTTGGGGGATGGTGAGCAATTGTGATTTGTTTGTGCGTTTTGCGGATGTGCGATGGAAGCTGGTTGCGTTGCGATAGGGAACAAATCGTAAATTTCGTATCGCGATGTCAATTATAATGCGAAGCGAAACGAACCCAAACTAGAGCCATGTTTTGGAAAGGGGAGACACTGAAATTAAACACAAATCCAGAGTGCTGAGTGCCTATCGGAAAAGCGGGCTCGACATCTAGGTTTGGGGTTTTTGGGGACGAAAGTGCAAAGCGAAAGCTTTCTCGTCTCGTGCACTGAGCATTGCACGGGGAGAAAGAGAGAGCGAGAAAAAGGGCAGTAATTGTAATAAAATTATAATAACAATAATCAGCAAACAAATAGAAATAATGAGCATATTTGGAGTGGCGTTCGTGAGTCGAAATAATTAAACTTTAGAGTTCCCAACCGTGCCGTTCCGTGCTCGCGATAATCGTTGGCTGGTTGGGTTCTGCTCGCTCATGATTGCACGAGCATTTTCACGGTTGTGCTAGGTGTCCTGGTACGCTAGCTATAACTATACCGTGCCTTCTAGGGTGAAGAAAGTACCAACCGTATGTGGCAATCGAGCGCTGAATTAGCTTCCTTTCGAAAGGTGATTTTAGTCTGTTTGATGAAGCTCAAAAAAAGGGGAGCAATACCGTTTAGGGCTTCTTATGCCAGGAATAAAATCATCATTAAAATGAACGGAGGTAACTGTGGTGCCATGTCAAACGGAACGGTGGCAAAACGAGCCCATCGATTGAACTGTTAATAACCAAACCCAACAGCCCACCTGAAACAGTGCCACACACACACACTTGCGAGAAGATCCGTTTGCCGGTGACAGTTCGATACCGCCCACGTTCACGCGGCTGGATGTGTGTGTTGCTACCGTTCACACGTGCCTGCTTTACTCGATATACATGGCCCGAAAAATTACTCCGTCATTTATATTCCCGGGGGTTTTGCTGTTGTTTCTTCTTCTTCAACCCTTTCATCTGCCATTATTTGTGCCAAGCGGGGAAAAACCGGAAGAACGGTACGAATGAAATGCACCCAGTCAGTCACGAAAACGGATCAACTGGAGAGTGTCCTACGGTGTGAAGATTACCAGCCGGGTGAACACTTTCTCGCGCACAGCGTGAGGTGGGTGGGTGGGATCGGATGCTGGGTTTTTGGGTGGGTGAACTAAACAGGGTTGCTACCGTTTTTATAGTCGACCGCGCTAGTGATCGATGGGCGTGAAGGTGATGGATGACGAGAGAAGGGGAAGAGGTTGTTGATAAGTTGATTTTTGAAGCAAAAATAGAAAAAAATATATATAAAGAGTCATCTGTCAATGTAGCCGAAAAGTTTTTCTTAGTCCATGCAAAGGAAAAACTCAATTTTTTTAATTCTTCGCATCTCATATTTGAATTGTGCTGTTTTCTTTTACGTTTTTTGTTTTACATTTTTTTCTTTTCCTTCTATTTCTTCTTCTTCTTCCTTTTCTTCTTCTTTTTCTTCTGCTCCCATTTCATATTTTCTTATACTTTATTCTACTATTGTTTCCTGTCCTATTTGTTTTGTTGCTATTATGCCTAATTGTTTTCTTTCTTTTCTTGTTTCTTTTTTTGTTCTACCTCTTTATCCTATGTTATATTATTTTTCGTTTTATAATTTATCATTAGTTTCTTGAATTGACTAACTCATTCCTTCATGCTTTGAATGATTATTTTTATTTTATGTGCTATGAACTAAAACTGGCAACATTAATTATCCAAATGCTCTAATTTCATGATTTGGTTAAGTTTATTGTCTGATTTTTAATTATTTTTTTTTATTGCTACATTGGTTTCCGGTTCTTTAGATGATCGACTGTTTTGTTAACTTTTTCATTAAAGTTGCTCTATTTTCGTAATCTGGTTTTAAAATAATATTTCTCGTATTTTTTTTTGTAGTATACTTATGTTTTTTATATTGTGTACATTTTATTGTGTTTAGATATAATTAGTCAGTGAGTTTTAGAAACGTTTTAATACTTTTTATTCTATAGCACCAGGAAACATTCTACATACTTATCATTTTCAAATCCAGATGCGCCATGCACCAGACCTCTGCCTTAGCAGCCGGGAGGTCGCTCCTGTTTTCTTTTGTTACTTCTTAACCGTGCGACTCCCGCTCGAGGGTCTCCAAAAAGCCTACACCGCGTTTGAGGGATTGCTGGCGAAAGCTTTCTATTTCGGCATTACCCCAACCGAACTCACCCGGTAGCATATCGTTTTCTGTTTGCAATGGATGCTTCAATGGTCCCGCTTCCGCTTCGGCGGGCGGATGTTTGTGGATCTCTCGGTTTTGTTTTGTGTTTATTGTTATTCCAACAGCCCACCGTCGTCAGCCCACCGCCAGTCTGACTGATGATGATTGTTCGATAAAAGCGCACAACAATACCGAACCCTCCAGTTGCAAATCGGACTGCAAGCCGTCCATCCCGCGCCCAGAAAGGATGATGATGACCCACCACCAGACACACCGACCAAAAACGAGAGGAGGATTGGGGGTTTCGCAGCTTCATTTCACAAATAAACCTTCCAAAGCCAATATGCATGCAAATGAAGAGAACCACCCCCCCCCCCCCCCCCCCCCCGTTTTGCGTCGCGTGATGTCTTCGACCGTGTGTTTTGTCGGTCCTGTTGGGTTGATTCACCTTCTTGGTTCTTCCGTTTCCTCCAATTTCTCGCGCAGCGCTCCCACCGTTACAAGGTGTCTTTGTATGCGGCAGTTCTCACTTCGTGAGGTACGAATAAATTGCAATCAATCAAGCACTTCAGCCTGTTGGTTTGGTGAGGAGCAGGAAGGTTGTTTTTTTTTTGGGTGAGTATAATTTCGTGTGGATGAAATGTGCTCGTGCCGTACTTTCTCGGCCGAAGGTGTGCTTGTCTGGTGCCGTGGGTTTCTTCCGCATCTCGAAGGGTAGAGGTGAAAATGCAGTTTTTTGTTGTGGTGGTTGAACCAGTCGACACTGCGCTAGCCGATGACACTTTCGACACGCGAGACAGTGGGCCACCGCCACCACCCACTGCAATTGAGGCGAAGGCGAGGATGGTTTGGGGATCCTATGAAGATTGGTTTGGATGCCGCGGCTTCAGTTTTTTTTTGTGGCACCGTCTCAATGTTTTGTTTTGCAAACACTTACTTTGTTTTGGGTCAACTAGGTGAGAGTTTTTCCTTTCCTGGTGTTACTTTGAAGTTGATTAATTTGATTGCAGTTATTTGGAGGATTAGCATTATGGTACAATACATGCACACGCCGAAAATACAGAGCTTTGAGGAAGGATTTGATTTATACCATAAAAGAAAGTACCTACAGATATTTGAATTTATTTTGGTCAAAATTTAGATAGAAATTTAGTTGATATAATTTTAAAATTGACAACACGGTATTTGACAATCTGATTGACAACCACTAGCTATAATTTTATGGTACATAAGTCAATATGGAATTAACCCAATCAGATGAAAGACAATCTACTAAGGGTCAAGTCGTAGAACCTCGTATTGAAAGCAATTATTGAATGAAACTATTTGTAACTTATGCAAGAGAGCATATAGCCTCTAAGTCTTCTTAAATCTGCTGTTCGAATCATATTCCTCTATTCAACACTGCTCACGTCGATCACACACACACACCACACGATCATCGTCGACCTTTACCGAATCCATCAATAAACATTATCCCTGTAAAAGGAAATCGATACCTTAAGCCAACAATAAAGCATAGATTAGCGAAGTTTATTCCCACTTTCTCCACCTTCGCTTCGAGTCGCGAGCTTGAGCATACCACCCATCCAACTTCTCCCCAGTCACCGCTTGATCATACCCTACATAGTAGTCGGCAAACTCATTAGCGGCTCGCACGGTCGTATCTCGCACCTGCTAGAAAGCGGCGACCCGGTGGCGACAAATGGCCATAATACCTCGGGTGCTAATATTAGATCACAATCGTGCCAGGATCGTAGAAGTGGTCCCATTCCACTATCCGCGGCTCGGATCTCCCGTTTTCGAAACAATAATTCACGTTTCGTCGATCAAGTTGCGGGTGGTTCGGGTTGCCGCACGGTGGTTCAAGCATTGAAGAAAGTGAGACTCGCCGGTACGGTCGAGCCAGACTGAATGGGCGACTAATTATGGCCGCTCTAAATCAATCAAACTTATCGCGATTGAACGATCAGAGTGGAGCAGCAGAATCGTAGACGCGTTTCGTTCGGTGTGAACACATCGAGAGAAAAAAAGGGACCAGCTCCGCTTACATCTTACAGTGGACACGGCTGGGGGAGAAATATCTGGTGAAGTATCCTGCACCGGGGCTGAAACGTGGTGACGTTGTACGCACGATGATCTCAGCGAGCGCTAATAGATACGTAATGATCTAAATCAAAGCCAACAAGGAGCTGTGGATTGTGTCGATGATCGAGATATGCTAACCGGCGTATGGAATTTGGGACGGGACCTTAGACTTCTAATGATGCACTGCAGCGGACATTGGCGGCTGGGGTTGTATGTGCTGACCTTCTTGAGGGAGTTGCTGGTAGCATAGAACCTTAGGCATCTCTCTCGTCGTCCCAAACAGTGGTCAGTGAACGAAAATTAGTGTGCCTACCCTACAATTCCAACACCCAACCGCTTGGTGAGTTTGGTACAAAGTTGTGATTTGGAAGTTAATTTCGTTTGCAGGATATTCCGGACACCCGACGACGATCACTCACGATCGTTTCGATCTAATAGTTGGCACCGACCAAACGCCACAGTTCACCTTCGCTTGCGTAAGCCATCCGACAAGCGGTACCGTATGTTTGGGTGCAGCGTGATGGGCGATCGTTACTGTTACACGTACACCTAGACACCCTCCGAAACGGACCGGCTGGTCAGACGGATCAAATGCCACGGCAAAGTTCACCTGAGCGAGCAACGAGCGGTTTGAACTAGCCAGAAATTTAATGTAATTACACTATTGAATCCTCTAGGCCTAACTCTAGCCGCCGGCCCCCGGGAATCTACCGGACGAACGAAAGTGATCGTTAGAAGATCAGGCCCGGGGTGCTTGTACCGAACGAGTGCTCTTCCGCGCTTCTCCCGAAACGCTTTGGCGGCATGATACGGTTCGGGCAGAAACAAAAACCCGAAGAGCTTAATTTATGTAAAGCAGCAGCATAATTGAAGCGTTATGCAAATAGGGTGCCAAACTGTGTAGCTCTCTCTCCCGCTCGACGGGCACGATCGTGACGGGATCATGCGTGTTTGAAGGCGTGAACGCGTCGTCTGGTGGACGAGCTTTTAGCCGTGTGGCAAGTGATCGTCGAACGTTCCGTTGGGATTGGCCGCCTAAAGGTGCGTTGTAGTTAAAGCAGGAAGAATTGCTCGTGGTTACGTCGGGCAAGGCAAAGCGATCATACAGGTGTGCTTTGATGGTTGCTGGTCCTAGGGTGGTAATGGGAAATGATGATTACTTAGCAAAAAATTAAAAAAATCGTGTTCAAGTGAGCCTGATTCAATATCTGTTGCATTAAGATTTCCATAAGAAGCAAGTGAGTTCATTTTAGTCTGAATGAAGGAATTATAATGAGTTAGTATGTGTTCACTTAATGAATCATTATAGCAACAACACTTTATAGTAAATTTATAGCAAGTTAAAGAGATAGTGAATGTTATAGCTCTCTTATGTTTGTGATTGACGACTTATTTCAGTGCAAATAAGAGAGAACTTACTAGGCATCATTCAGCCTAGTTCAGTATGATAATTAACTGGACTCTGTAGAATGAACAGGAAATGAACTTTTTACATTACAAGCCACCAAAATAAATCATTACGATTAGCACTTAATCCAATTAAACCATGCTTTAAGCAGCAAAAACCTCTTAAGCTCCTATCTCTTTCTCGATCAAGGATTTTGTCAAGGATCACAATTTCTATCGATCCCATTCGACACCTTTTCCACCTTCACGCTGTCTAATGTGATGCGGATTTTCACGTCTTGCTGCCCCCCGAATGGGTCATTATTTGATGACCGCTCGGTAAATATTTGTCCACTTTTAAAAAATCCTGCACTAATCCACCCGTCCAAACATTCAATCCACAAGTGTGTCGTACAAAGGTAACGCTTTACTATCGCTTTTCTACCACCCAAAGGATTGGGGCCGATTTCACGCGCACGTGCGCCCAACAATGCTCCCGATTGACGACCGATCCGTCGGTCGGTCGGTGTCAATGTATCAATATTTGGAGGCGAACATTTGTGCGTGTGTGTGTGTGGTGTGCTGATGCGATTGTACGCGCGATATAGCGAAGCCAACAAGTTCCAAAATTAATCCTATCACCGCGCACACAATTGTCGCCTGTCACTGGTGTCGAAATGGAGAAGCTTTTGTCGAGTTGTCGGTCGGTATTTTGGTGCCAAACCCGAGGGTGGACGAATGATATCGACCCCCGAGAGATGTTACAATTCGTTGCGCTTGTTAGTAGTGTTGTCTGCCGGTACTGTCAGCCGGGTGAGTGATTTGTATGGCGTGCGTCCGTCCTTGAGTACGTCTGCTCGATATGAATGGGTAACATCGTTTGTCATTTAGCGGGGTAAAATGTTGTTTTCATCGATCGTATTTTAGGACGGTACATGACAAACTGTTAACACCTTACGCTGACCTTTCGAACCTCTACCAGATCGAAGTCCGTGGGAATTAAAGTTCGTCTGCGTGTCAAAGTAACACCAAGATCGAGTCGTTCGTCGAGAAACAAAGTGATCAAATTGTACACGGTGAACAGCATCCGTCGCGCAGTGTCACGTAATAAATCGAATACAACCTCACCAACATTATCGTGCACTGGTGGGGCACCTAGATTAAGTGCATCTGCAATCGTCAACACTGGTGGTCACTAGCTGGATATGACATCCATTCACTGCTGTCGGTGCATCATCTCACGATGCAATGATGGTTGCAATTTCAAGTGCCTTCAGCGTTGGCAGACTTTATAGAAATTATGTCCAAAGCTGCTCGATCGTGGCAGCGACGAGGTACGACTTTGCAGACCGAGAGAGAGAGAGAGAGAGAGCGAGGAGAGAAATAAATCACCAACATGTCGCTTTTCACTGTTTCCTCAAAACAAACTGACCCAACTGGTGAGGTTGAGGTCCGAGGATCAATAAAGCGTGCTGTGGCCGAAGCAAAAGGTACAAGCGAATCGTGACTTCTGTCGGCAGGGTTGGGGAGGGTTTTGAGTGTGAACGTACTGCAAGCCTCGCGAGATGAAAGCGGTCAGAGTGAGGAAGGGGTGAGAAGACAAGGGAGGGATTATTTTTATTGCGCTGATATGTATCAAAACATCTGATAGTGATGCTGCGATAGGTAAATTGTAACCATTGTGTAATGCAAAACGGGGTTCGTCTCTTAGTCAGGCATAGAAGTCTTTTATGTTTTCAATTCGAGAGATAGAAAGACTGGGATGATTTGAAGAGGTTCGTCTCTTACTCCAGCTTAGAAATCATTTGTTTTTGAAGCAGAAGAGATAGTTCCACGGGTCAATTGTACCTGAGAGCGATTTCCTAAGCTGATCATAAGGAGAAGTATCAATCAACCCTCTTCAAGCCGATTGGCATTGATAATGAACCGAGGAGAATGTAATTACCTCCACCCAGTTCTCTCCTCCTTCCTTTCTATCCCTGTTGTGTGTGTGCAAATTAAACACGATCGTTCAGACGAAAAAAAGGGCACGGCTCAACACCGGGGCACTTGTTATGCCCGGTGTGTGCGTTTGTTTGTGTACCGACCAAACCACTTTGCTCACCATTACTCAGAGCCAGCCCCAATAATGAACACTTCCAGCAGTGTTTCTGGTTAAGGTGGGTTAGATTCAACAAGATTGCTGCCAAAAAAACATCGCAAACACACACACACACCCACCACACCCAGACACATTTCACTGTTTCATAAGAAACGGAGCTGCTCAATAGTGCTGCTGTCCAGCTGTTGGAGAGCTCATTAAACAGAACTAGACGCTTTGCTTTGGGGCGAGCGTTTTGGGGCCGAAGACGACGAGATGAGGCAATAAATTTGGTCAGGTGAAAATCTAAATTGCTCTCCACCGATCCCCGGGGTGGGCATGACGACGTCTGACTGATCACCACCCGAAGCTAGAAGTCGCTCCCGGCCGACATTGCCGGGCCCGGCTGTAAAAAGGTGCGTGTGTACCTGTTGCTAGCTGATTCGGGGGTGTTCGGGCCGATTGCGGCCACAGCGTATGGGCTCCTTCATTAGCAGGAACAAGTTATTACCGCACATGCTGGAGCCCCGAAATCAGTGCACAAATCTACGACCCCGACCCCATCATTGAGCCAAGCATCCGGAGCGTAAATATAAATCAAGCGCCAGGTTCACCAGGAAAACGGGTGACCTCCGGCCGGTACGTAGAAGCGAAGGGAATGCCGATTGCCAACCGTACACGGGTGATCTTCGACGACAGGTCTGTTGTGTTGGTCAGCCGGGCTAGAAAGGGCGAACTGTGTCGACTAATTCGAGCTGAAATATGATTAACCCAAGCAATCAGTTTGCACAGTAAGTGTTCTCAACAACCATCGGCCACGGGAGTACGTGTGTGTGTCAATGTTTGTTGCGGGTTCACAAAATTCAGGCCACTCTGCTTGGTACGCGGTTAGCTTACGCGCTCGGTGGATTTTGTTCCTCCCCTGTGGTGTAGCCGAAACAATTTAATTAGTGTCCGCCCAATCCGAAGCAGTAGTGTCCGAACGTCGGAATAGATTTGTGATCACTTTGATCCACTTTCGATTAGCGCAGCCTACAAGTGCGTTCGTTCGTGGAAATCGGCTTGGGAAACTCTCCATCATACTCTTGGAGACTCTTCCAATATTTCACCGTTCAGGCCCCTCGCAGTACCACCTATCAATCTCTTGTAAATCCAGGCCCCCGAAAACAGATCGATTGAATGTCCAATCCAATTGGCATCCAGCTAAACATGGGTCCACGGCGCTCGGCAAACCGGTGGAACTACATGCGGATAGGTGCGGACCGCCCGGAGGGTTTCGTGCGTCGAGAAGCCACGCCACGAACGATGTCGGCAGGGAAAATTGGGCTTTCTTGCGGGAGGTGAGATAACCTTTCGCTGTTGATTTTGCGATCGAACGACGGTGCAGGGTAGGTGGCAGGGCGGTCCTCACCCGCAACGGTTGCTTGGACCAATAAATTTAATCGTCCGCATTATGCAATCCGACTGATCGTCGTGTTAGGTTCGTTATAGAAATGATTTAAAGGCTTCTGGCGAAAACGGAGCCGAATCGGACAGGAGTACGATGATGGGGATGCCTTTTTTTTCTAAAACCGTTTTAATTAATAGACGAAGACGGAACTGTCCAGTTGGGTGGATCAGTCTCGAAAAAGGGTCCTCTCTAATAGCTGTGAGATTATCAGGCAGATATGAGTTCATCCATTCATTTTAATTTGTTCATTTTTCCATTGAGGATTATTGGTTCATTCCGAGTCAAATTGAACACAACCTAGTAGCAAATTCCTCCTAACTGAATGCAATATTCGGTTGTATGATTGCAATTTGCCTCAACCGGATAGCAATATTCCAATTTAAATATTTTCCTCAAACTGTCATTACTATAGAGAAAAAGATCACTCGATTCTTTAGACTTTATAGTACGATACGACTTTCTTCCAATTTGTTCTATTATTTCGTAATCACGGCCAGTCTGGTTTCAAAACAAATAAAAATATTAGCAGCTTGTATCGTGAAGCTTTCTTCTTCAAGATTTCAACTTTGGCGCAGCTTAAGCTACAGATTTGCGATCTTCACCAGTACAACCTCACCTCCCGGATACCCTTCTTTGGCCCATCTTTGCATCCTCTTTCTATTTTTGTAACGCTTGTAACGATCTCCGAAACTCTCATTACCTAACACACTTGACCCCACGCTGCGATGTACTTACGGCGATTCGGATCTCGCAGGCGGAAATCAACCTGTTCGCAGCCGCAATGACGCAGAACTGACCGATGCGAAATGTAAGGAAAGCAAGAAACGCTTAAGCTTCAAAACTACAAAACGAACGCGGAATTGTACACACCACGCTCTTCCCCATCATCATCATCTCCCGAAATCCCCCAATCGGGGAGGCATCGTTTTGTGGGTGCAATTACATCGGTACAAATTATCGTTTATAACTCAAATAATGAGATAATTTTCAAACGATCAAGAAATTACCCTCCCTCTCGCTCTTTAGTCGTCTTCTCTTCGATTTCGCGTTTCAGTGGAAAACGCTATGTGAACGTTTTCCGAAATGTCCGTTCCCTTCGTTTTTCCTCGCTCGGAACGTTTTTTTGAAGCGCGTTCGAGGTTTCTTCGGAATCGTTCGCGCACGGTGACCTCACACGCAATGTCCCAGTCTCACACACCGGGTTTTGCGCCCAACAATCGTCGGGTGCGGTCCGGATGGAGTTTTATTTTCCTTTTAAAAATTGCCTAAATTCTTTCACCCGTCAAGAAAGACAACCGGCGGAGGGGAGGAAAAAACCGCAAAATGAAAGAAACTGCACGCTTCACCAGCTTTTTCTCTTTTATTGCAATAAAAAAAGACGCTTATCTGCTGATGGACAATCGAACCTCTTCGTGTGGTGTCTTCACTCGGGCTGGGTGAAGTGCTTTTCTTGTCTTCTTCCTCTCTTTTATAAAGCCATTTCCGCTCAATTGTGATGTCACATTCATTCCCAAGTGATTTAATTTTCATTCTACCTCGAACCGCTCCTTCAAACCTTTTAGCGGTTTTAACCCCATTTACCCGTTTTGAGCTGGGGGGGAAATATATAAAAAAGACAGAAATTGCGAGCAAAAGCACCAGGGCACGATAAACGGAACAATTTATCATAATTTCTTTCGCTCGGTACTCGGTCGGTTTCAATCGGGCTCAATATGCACGCAACCTGTCGCCCGGTCCGTTTGTTTGAGGCTGCCAAAAAATGTTGAAGTGTCACCGGGCGGAAGATTTATGTGCGTTGCAGGCTTAAGGCAGTTTATATGTGATGGAATGTTTTTTTTTTTGTTTTTGATGGAGCCATTGTCGATCGAGAGAATATTAAAATGATCCAGAGCGAGCGCAGGCGAGCGTATAAAATCGTGCTCACTTGATAAGCCCACACGGAAGGATAATCATCATTATTTAGTCTTTACCTTAGTGGCGATCATAATTTAGAGGCTTTCTGTGGCGGGGGTTTTATTTTAAGAGGATGGGGTCAAGAAGAGAGCAATAAGAGAAAAATTATCACGTGCCCACCCAGGTATCAAAAGAAAATTAATACCTCAAAGCGACATATTTGTTGTTCTTACTGGCCCGTATTGCTTGTATCCCAATTTCGAGCCCAAAGCTTCATGTTGAGCTCATATTTGTTATGTAGATTAAAGATGGATTCTAGGCCAGTACAAAATGCTTTATTATTTAGTGATAGTTTATCATAATTAATCCATAATAATTTGGATTCTAGGTTTTTTTGAAGTGGAAAGTCAGATAAAAATGCCGGTTAGTACATATTTTCAATTTTTCCTTGTCGATTTCTGTAGGATACTTCATTTTGAGCGTTGTCTTAAAAATACCGTTTAAGTGCTGATTATGGTTCTCTACCAGACACACTCTCAAATTAGCCTTGATAAATCACATACCGAATATCGGAGTGTATGAGTATCGGTATTAAAGTTTCGAGAAGAAGAAGTCCAACTTTCGTCAAATTGTTGTTTTCGTTAAGTCGAGACAACTCTAACTGTCACTTGAACTTATCACTTGATAACATTTCATCCATTATCACTTTAAAATAAAACTATGGATTAATCATTAAATAAAACATTTTATGAGTTCATAGACCTACAAAAAGTCCACAAAAACACGACGCGGCATTAAATATGTAGCTCCGGGGTTTACGGAAGTTTCTTCTCTTCTTCGTTGGAACTACAACTTCGAGAGGTCTCGGCCTGCCATTTCTGGCTTTCTGTGATTTAATTCTACCCGTAGTAAAGTAGTCAGCCCTACGTACGGGGTCTTGATGGGATTTGAACCCCAGTCCTGTCGTGTGAAGACTGTCGCCGTTATAGCCTCTGCCACCGGATAGCCACGGAAACAATTAAGTTAAAATCGACCTTCCGTTTAGCAACGTTATGGTATAAGCTTACGTTAAGTTTCGAGCTCTCTGCGCTGTCTAACATATAACCATTTTGAAAATCATAATGCCAATTTCTCAATTTAGAGATCTTTTATCAAACACTCGAGCATGATAATTAGGGCTTATAGTCTAGTTCTATCGCTAAATTGTTCATCTTATCGTGATTAGAGCTTGGAAACAGTTTGATCTTCACTATTCTCTCTTGGACTCCCTAATTAAATGCAGAACCTGGAATTTCCGCGAAAAGAAGTTCTGTAAGTTGCATCAATTAAAGCTCGATTTTTACCGTTTCTACTCAATGGAAATAACAAATATTCCTATTTGATTTCATTGCTGTCAAACTGATAAGACTGATTTAGAGAGCTTTTCTCTCTCTCCCTGAACACTCAATTTTGGTAACAGCTCAGTTCCGCCTGATAAAATCTACAGGTAGTCTATCGAAAGTCCCAAAAACTACCAGAATAAAGGATACAGCCCCCTCTGCCCCCACAATTGGATCATAAGACACCGGGCACCAGAAAGTATGCAAAAATTAAGGCCACACAGAGTTCGACCCCGTTATACGTACCCGGGGCGGCATGAGTATGCGATTATGTAGCTGATTATGGATCGGGTACGGCACGACCGCCCGCCAGAGATCTGGTATGCCTACCATCCAGCCCCAAGTGAGCTCCGATTTTGTACCGAAAACAAAAATCAAATTAAAAAATTCCTTTCCCAAAACTGGAGCTACTACTACCAACTGGGTCTGGCAGCCACCCGCACTACCTGCCACCGTGGCCTGTTGCTGGCCACCGTTTTGTGATGGAGGTTATGGATGTTACGTATCGGTGTCCTCGAAGCTCCGCCAGCGAGAGTGGAAGGTGTTTGATTTGTGGGTGTGTGTGTGTGTTGGTCAGCATTATCAACCAGCAATTCACCAACCTTCGCGCAAGATTTCAACCGGCGATCAAACGGGTCAGCGCGATTTGTTTCAGTGGCCGCGGCGTTCGCGTGTTTTGGGTGGTTCACCTTTCGCGGATTTACCGTTCCACGACCGATTGTTGCGGGAGGATGAAGAAACAAACACGCGGACCTGACCTCACGGTAGGTATCGCCGCTAGATTGGCGCGCGCAGTGTTCGCGTAGCGCGAGAACGGTGCTACCATGTAATCATCAATTTATGATTATTATTAGTAGGACTAACTCCGACCTATCGGACGAAGAGGGTGCGCTTGGTTCGTGCCACGGCGACTGCTTACACATTTCGGCAAATCCTCGCCACACTATTACGGTAGCGTCTGTGTGAAGGGTTTAATGGTACGCTAGCGATTGCCTGCCGAAGGTTTCGCCGACTAACGGCACGGTTTCGGTTTCGAGGCTTTCGCCGATATAGACATCAGCTCCCGATCAGCTTAGTTGGAAGCTAGCGAGATTTAAGCAATAATGTTACATCATGCTGAAGAACATCGTGTGTGGAACAACCCGATCAGGAACAGGTGACTGCGATTGTCCAGAATAGCGCATCACAGAATTTGGAGGCCTCCAGCCTGACCCTCACCAGGGCTAAGCCACCCGAAGACGTGCGCTCTAGGGCATCCACAAAATGTGTCAGATCGTAAACGGTACCGTAAAAATTCCACCAAGGATTAGGACGCCAGCCAGCCGGAGGCGAAGGTGCGTCATTAAAAGCGCCCGCAGCGTCTCACATAAATGCATAAACCTCATCCTGTAGCCTGCCTGCCCCAGGAGGGGGGGAGCACTACCGAATCGTTCAAGGGCGAGCTCTTCAAATCGGGCGAGGATGCTCCTGGCCACGGAGCACCCTCGGGAATCGTCCGCGGATTTATGATCTAATTAAAAACTCTCACCATAAACGATAATCAATACGATTAGTGCACGTAAATGAGTTCGCTTTGTCGTGATAATGAAGTGCGATGTTTTCACCTACCTCAAACCGGTTTACTTAGGCTTCAAACGTCTCGGAAGGTACGCTGTATACGGTGCGTCACGTCACGTCTCGGACACGGACACCGTAATTCGATCCGTGCGATGATCATCCGTCATTCGATCGTTTTGTGTGTGCGATCCGGACCCGTTTTTGGGGTCGTTTGCCATTAATCTTTTTTCGTTTTTTTTTGGACCGAATGACTCCTCTTCTGAAAGACCCCCCTCCCCTCCCTCTATCTCTCTTGTGGTGTGGTCCGCGAAAGATGATCTGCATCGATCATCGCTCTAAGCAACAAAAAAACGACCCTGACGGCCATCTCATCACTGATCACCAAAATCGCTTTCGGGTGGAGCTGTATGTGATCTTCATTTCTACCCCTTGATTTTTTTTTTTGGGTCGGTTGGGAAGATAAAAAAATTAGCATAAATTTGCGCGAAACACTCGAATGCTCGAACTCGCTCGAGGGCGCTGATCGAGAAGAAGTGATAAAATTTATAGCGAATTTTACACTCCATACGCCATAATACATATTCAAATGATATTTCGGCTGACAGGATGAGACTGATTGGGAGTCTCCCGGAGCAGGTTTTCCACCCTCGGCTGGTCGTCGGTCATAAATACAGAAGTCGGTGGTTGTATAAATTACACCGGTCGTGAAGGGAGGAAACTTGTGATATTTGGGAATTTCTAAAACTGGAGCGGATAATTGAATATGTGTTATGCGTTTGGAAGTTGCTTTTGTAATGTTTATTCAACCGTCAGATTTGTACATAATTCAATTACTCTAGTTCACTTTTCTTACATTGGCGTCTGGTTTATACTCTCTGCTCGTAGTGTTGTCAAGTGTTGTTTATTTTTCATGCAATAACAATTCAAAATATTTTCATGCAAATTAATTAATCATACTAATTATCCAAATTCAACATTCCGGCCACCAAAAGAGAATTCTTTTAAATGCATGAAACTATGTGATCGACGTGTAAACTTAACTTGACTTGACGCTCCAAATGTCAACAACTGTTGTTTACTATTTCGCACGTGTATCCTTCTTCCGCTCTAACCTCTCTGTTCGATTGGATTGGGTAGTAACGCGATTCTACTGACGGCTCGAACAATTTCTTTTCCTGTGCCCACTCGTAAAGTTACTACTCTCACTACACCGTCCTTTCCTGGGTGCAAAGCTGTTATTCGCCCTTTTGGCCAAACTGCAGGTGGGGTATTGTCTTCTTTCACGATCACTAATTGGTTCACTTCTAGCTTCACCGGTGTATTGTTCGCGTGCTTTGCCCTGGCCTGTAGCTGCTGTAGATATTCTGGGTACCACCGTGCCCAAATCTCTTGCATCTGCCTTTGCACTAATTGGTACTCCTTCAAACGGTTCGGAGAAATCTTGCTAAGATCTACTTGTGGTACCGCCTGCATGCTACTCCCTATCAAGAAATGGCCCGGGGTTAGTGCTTCCAAATCTGTTGGCTCATCTGATATTGGTATCAATGGACGCGAATTTAAACAAAGCTCAACTTGTGCCAGAAGGGTAAGCATATTTTCTTGCGTCACACTTCTAACTCCTATCGTCTTTAACAGATGCCTTTTAGCGGACTTAACTGCCGCTTCCCAAAGTCCTCCAAAATGAGGCGCACGCGGGGGGATAAACTTCCATACCAGTTCGTTCTCTGCGCACCAATCAAAGATCGCTCTCCTATCACCCTCATCGATTTTCAGCATCCTATAGATGCGATGCAACTCGTGTGCCGCGCCCTTGAACGTCGTTGCATTGTCCGAATGCAATTCGGCTACTTTACCACGTCTCGCGACAAAGCGACGTAGTGCTGATAGGAAAGCAGTCGATGTGAGATCACTCACCAGCTCGATATGGACTGCCCTTGTCGCGAAACATACGAATATCGCGATGTATGCCTTCGTTGGGCTTCGGTTGCGGACGGTCGACTTTAACAAAAACGGCCCACAGTAGTCGACGCCGCTGACGGCAAACGGTCGCGTTGGTGTCACTCGTGACTTAGGCAAATCAGCTACCGCCTGTTTCACCAGCGTTGGCTTGTTCCGAAAGCATGTGTGGCATCGATGGTACACGCTCTTTGCTAAGTTTCGGCCCCCAATCAACCAAAACTTCTGCCGGATTGTTGCTAACATGAATTGTGGCCCCGCGTGCATCTTTTGATGATGAGTGTTCTCGACCAGTAGTGTCGACAGCCGATGTGATGCAGCGAGGACAATCGGATGTTTGGTTGACTCTGGTATGTTGGCGTTACCAAGCCGGCCACCGACGCGTAACACACCCTTTGGGTCGAGGTATGGAGACAACCACTTTAGTCTCGACCTTCCGCTCACCAGCTTTCCTCGTTTCAGGTCGTCCATCTCCTCCGCAAACGAATCATGTTGTGCCCGTTGACACAACCTCAGTTCCGCATCCTGCAACTCCGCCGCTGTAAGCGGTGGAACGGAACTCAATAGCGTCTTCATGTCCGTATTCCGCTTGACGCTGTTGATCGACGTTGACTTGCTCGCCCTGAGGTTGGAGAGGATTCGCAAGCAATAAGCAACAACCCTTCGCAACTTGCCGTACGAGGAATAACGTGCGAAAAGTGTGTTGCTAAAGTCACACGTCGTAGAGGTGATGACTATTTTGGACACCGCTAACCGCTCCTCGATGTCCGTCTCGTTCTCTTTCGCGAGTACTGGTTCCACCGGCCACTCTTCCTGTCCGTAGGACAACCAACGTGGCCCCTGCCACCATCGCTCGCACTGCAGTAACTCTTCGGGCCTCAACCCGCGCGATATATCATCCGCCGGGTTATCGCTACCAGGAACATGACGCCAGCATGAAATTCGGGTCTCCTCTTGTATTTGCGCCACCCTGTTGGCGACGAACGGCTTCCATCGACGAGGTGATGATTTGAGCCAATGCATGACGGTCATGGAATCTGTCCAACAGATAACCGTCGACGATGAAACGTTGAGTGCTCGAATCACCTTCTGGAACAGGTGTACTGCTAGCCGTGCTGCACACAGTTCTAATCTGGCGATGGAATGTGTGTTTGAGAGGGACACCACCTTGGACTTAGCCGCTAGCAATCTAACCGTAGAGCCCCGTGTCGAATCCGAGCGTACGTAACAACATGCTCCATAGGCTCCTTGAGATGCATCCGCGAAGAGATGCAGCTGCAGCCTTTCCGGATTGCTATGTGCCACCAATCGAGGTACTCGCAGTTCGCGTAACACATAGAGCGTTGAGTGGAACCTCCTCCACTCTTCCTGAATCTCCGCTGGTAGCGGACGATTCCAGTCCAGCGTCTTCCCCTCGTGCTTCAATCCCCATAGGCGTTGCAGGAACATCTTGGCGAGTATCACCGTTGGTCCCAACAGACCAAGAGGATCGAAGATTCTGGCCGTGTATGATAACACCAGGCATCGTGTCAGCTCTTCTGCAGGGGTTGGCAAATCCACCCGAAACCGAAACATATCGTTGGATGGTTCCCAAACCAAGCCCAGTGTTGAGACTGCTTGGTCTTCTTGCCAGTCTAGAACTGATTTGATGGCCAAATCGGCGCTTGGAACACCATCAAGCGCAGCCGGTATGTTCGACGCCCATTTCTTTAGTGAGAAGCCCGCTGATTCCAACATCGATGATATCTGTTTACGTGTTTCGATGGCTTCTGAAACACTTGCTGCACCAGTCAGCAAGTCATCCACATAAAAATCATGCAGAACCGGGTCTACGGCTTTGGGGTACTCCTGTTTGTTGTCATGCGCGATTTGTTGCAACGTACGAGTGGCCAAGAACGGAGCTGATGCAGTACCGTAGGTCACCGTTTGTAGCTCATACGTTGCTATTGGTTCGGTTGAACGTTCCCGATATCGAATGCGTAGCAGTTTTCGATCTTTATCATAATGCAGGATCTGCCTGTACATCTTCTCCACGTCTGCCACTAATGCGACAGAATGCTTCCTGAATCGCAAGATGATTGTGAGCAGATCATCTTGTACCGTTGGGCCAATGAGTAAGGTGTCGTTCAAGGAGTAGCCCGATGTTGTTTTGCAGGATGCATCGAAAACAACACGAACCTTGGTTGAAGAACTCGACTCCTTAATCACGGCATGATGAGGGATGTAGCAGTGCGGCTCACTATCGTCGACAGGTTCGGTGAGTTTCACCATGTGTCCCAACTGCTCGTATTCTACCATGAACCTTTTATACTCCTTTTCCATTACAGGATTGGCCTTTAGCCGCCGTTCAACTCCCAACAAACGCCGATCTGCTATATCCCTTGACAAACCCAGGACTTTCTCCGGTTTGGCATTTCGCGGCAACGACACGACATAGCGACCTTGAGCATTTCGCGTAGTCGTGGAAGCATAATACTTCTCACACAGGTCTTCTTCCAAAGACAACGCAGGGCCTTCTAAAATGCTCTCAGCCTCCCAGAACCGTTGTAGCGAAGCTGCAATGTCACCTTCATTGGTTGCCAGGTGACACAACCGCAAATTGGGCCCAGAACAACGGGAAGTATTCCCAGAGATCGCCCATCCAAACGGTGTCTCCAACAACCATGGTTTTCCTTCGCCCAGTGACCGCTTCCTTCCAGTGTGTAGTTCCCAAAATGTATCACCGCCAATAACCACATCTACCTTTCCGGGGACGTGGAAAGTAGGATCAGCCAACTTTATATTCGGGAGGAACCACGACTCTACGTTTATCGGTGTGGTTGGAAGATCTGCCGACGGAGTCTTTAGTACAAGGAATTCCATTGTTGTAGAGAAGTCAGCCCCTTTCGATTGAACGGCCGCTGTAATGGAACCCTTGACGTGCTGCATCTGTTGCCCTATACCAGATATGGCAACGTCTACCTTTGACAATGGTGTTAGCAATCGCTGCGCCATGGTTTCGGAAACGAAATTGCACATCGATCCCGAATCGAGAAGTGCCCGCGCATCATACGTGTTGCCGTGATCATCCACGAGCTGGAGAAGGACCGTTTCCAGAAGAACCATTTCCTCATCGGATTGCGCAGCCATGGTAACCGCTGAATTCACATGTAGTAGTGAATGGTGTCGTGCCTTGCACGTAGTGCACCGGTACGACGAGCGGCAATCCCTCACTTGGTGATGACGATTCAGGCAATTCCAACACAGCCGTTCTCGTGTTGCGATTTCCCGCCGTTGGGGTACGTCCTTATTTGCGAATTCCGGACAAACCCGCAAATGGTGAGCCTCCGTGCAACCAAAAATGCACGGTGGTTGTGGTGGCTGTGGCGCTGACATATGCGGTATTGCTCTTCCTGCCGTCGCTGTGTTACCCACCAACCTTGGTCTATGTTCGAATATTTTTTTGCTACCGGCCACCATTCTCGTATTTAGTTCAGTATGGGAAAACTCACGCGTTGACTTAAGGATTCGGACACGACTATGAAGGAAATCTACTAACTCCTTGTACTTATCTTTCGTGTGCTGTGCTGAATGGTTTTCCCAAGCCAAGATGGTCGCCGTGTCCAGTTTCATCAGCAAGAGGTTGGCGAGCGGCGTATCCCAGTACTCAACGGGCTCGTCGAGTTTCTTCAGCCCGTTCACGTGCCGCGTGAATTCATCCACGAGCTGCGCCAATTCATCCACCCTTTCACGGCTCACTGTCGGTAGGTGATGAATCTTCCGGTAGTACTCGCGAACAAGCGTACGCGGGTTGTCGTATCGCTTCAGCAAGGCAGTCCACGTCACGTCGTAATTATCAGCTGTTAAGGTGGTATGCTCGAAGAGCAATCCAGCATCACCCTTTAACGACGACAGCAGATATTGCAGCTTCATGATGTTAGGAATGTCCGCGGAAGAATCAATCATAGCTACAAATCGGTCCCGGAAAGTAAGCCACTTGGTAGAATCACCATCAAACGTAGGTAATTCGATTTTCGGCAGACGCACATTCACAGCACTCGATCGTCCCGTAGTATTCATCGTTGAATTCGCGATCAACACCGAATCACTCACACCCGGGTTCGAGGGTTGCCTTCGTAGAAGGAAACCCTTCACGCGTCGGTAACGCGTGTCCATTTCGCAACGTTCCGCCACATACGTTTCCGCCCCATCCTCATCTAGCTCCGAAACTTTCGCGCTTGCCTGGAGAAAATCTTCGTAATACCTTTCCAGCTGGTCTAGACACACTGATACTTCACTCACTCTATCATCGGTATATTCACTGGTGAACTGTTCCACGGTTTTAATTAGCTCGGCAGCTTGGCGTTTTTTCAGTTGAAACGTTTTTAATTGTTTCGCCATTTTCTCTTTGAATTTTTGGCGCGTAGGATAATCTCACTGTAACTTGGATGCAACTTGTACGCAAACCCAAATTTCGAATGGCGCAAATTTGAAAACGCAATGGGTGTCGTTGCAGTTATGGGTGCCAAATTTGAAATGGCGTGGGTGGCGTCGGTTTTCTTACGCGTTCCGATCGAACTACACAACTCGCTTTTCTGTTCCTTGTTCGTGACACGATGTAATCTTCACGAACACTTCACAAACGTCTCCTTTGCCCGTGATAGCGGGGCAACCAAAGGTTATGATAAACACAACGGATTTAAACGGAGAAATATCACACTTTGAATCACCACTGTACATAAACGGTACGTAGTGCCGTTTATTCCCAAATCTGTGAACACGTAGTGTCCTGCTGCAAGTTTCACTGCACGTAATGCTTCCTTTCACCGATCCGGTTCGAAGGACCAAATGTATAAATTACACCGGTCGTGAAGGGAGGAAACTTGTGATATTTGGGAATTTCTAAAACTGGAGCGGATAATTGAATATGTGTTATGCGTTTGGAAGTTGCTTTTGTAATGTTTATTCAACCGTCAGATTTGTACATAATTCAATTACTCTAGTTCACTTTTCTTACATTGGCGTCTGGTTTATACTCTCTGCTCGTAGTGTTGTCAAGTGTTGTTTATTTTTCATGCAATAACAATTCAAAATATTTTCATGCAAATTAATTAATCATACTAATTATCCAAATTCAACAGTGGTTTTATGGACGCAATGATCTACCAGTTGAGGGCTGAGAGGAGTTGGTGCGGAGGCTTGGGTAGAGGGGGAACTGTAAAGTTGCTTCGACCATTTATGCAGTTAGAAGCATTAGCGCTTAGCTGCCAGTTGATCTTTACCAGTGGCGAACTTGCAGTGGGGTGGGGTCTCGTTTTTTTTCTTTCTAGGAATCGGATTCGAGACGTTGGTCCTGGAGGATTGACTTCAATAGCTTAAGCGCTCCGAAAGAATAATCGCGAAAGGTTCTCGAATCCTTGAACTCGCGCTCGCATCTTCAAAGTCTGCAGCCTTGAAGCGGAACTTTCGAAAGCTGACCCCATTTGCGGCGGCTCTAGGCTCCAAATTGACGCATCAGCTGTCACTGAGCCACCGCTGAAATGATACTCATTTCGCGCTATAACAAATAAAATAAGATGTTACAAATCTGTGAATCCGTGGAGCCTGCTATTTGCGGTGCTGGGTTGTGAAGGTGGTGGCAAAGCCACAACCTTACAACAAACATCATCCACCGAGAGCGTGGTCGAATAATTATGCTCACTGGTACATTTGGGGAGTGAAGATCTTCAGGAAAGTAGCGAGCGGACGGGTCTTTGAAACCGTTCAATTTAAACTATTAGACCGATATTCCGGGCTCGTCGGACAGTCGGTCAGTTAATGATCCGACGATCGGTGGAGTACGTGGTGCTACCACGGACACGACTCACCTCGTGAGGGCTTCCATCGCACCGCGTGTACCGTTAGCTCCAACAAGGTGCAAGATGGGCGAATGTGTCGGCATTATCATTTCATTTAAATTATATCAAAAAGAAGCATAATTAAGGTGTACATGATTCGGATTGGAAAATTATTGCAATCGTTGCTGGGGAGAAAGACCCTGTGGCTGTTGCTGAAGAGAAGTTCGTGCCCGCGCGCTCCACAAACCAAATTCCTACATCCGACCTAGTCGAGAGGCATCTTGTTACTTGTCCGAAAAAAAAAACTCCCCGAGACGAGTGTACAAAGACACATCAAGTGTTAACCCGGCAATTTCTGGGACCCATCCCCCGCAGTCGGACAGTAACGAGCCCTGTCCGAATGTTGGTTTTTTGGCCGAATGTTTGATGCCTTGATGATCATCGTACACGTTTTCTCCAGCAAACTCCACCTCCAACAGCCGCGGCTCGCAAGAAAGGGAGTTCCCGGACGGCTTTCCGTACGCTTAGAACGAAAGCTCTCTAAGCTTTCTTCCATCCCCAAGCAACAGTTCCCTCTAGTCTCAGGAGGGCGTGTATGTACCTGTTGGACTGGTCCACGCCGCCAAACGGACGACCAAGTCACGCCAGAGCGTTTTTGGTCAAGTTTCCGAACCATTGTGTGGCTCGCGGACCGTATCGCGGGAGGCAAACGCGGGACAAACGCGCAATAATAATACTGTTAATCACAAAGTACCCCCGGGTCGTCCGGGGGTGGTGAACGGCAGATTAAAAGACATACTCCCGGGTCACGGGGTAGGTACACAGATGGAATCCGCAAAACGCACCGAGCCGACCGATAGAGGTTACATTGATCGATGAATTGAGCCGTGGGCCACATCGGTGGTGAAAGCCACCGAACGGATTCCTGCTGGTCACGGTGCCCACAAAGACCCGTCGCCGTCCATCATCAATGAACGGGCGAAGATAAAACGTGGGGAAAAGGGCGAAGAATTTCAAAAGCCCGTAGATCGGTAAGGTCTCCACCGACGCACCCGGCTTGCATGTTTCGGAATTCAACACGGGAAGCGTTCCATCATCAGCAGTGACCTGTGACCTGTCTAGCTGGTAGTGACCGGCCCACTGTTCGACCAACTTCAATTGATTAGTCATAGATGTCCGGTGGGTGGATCGATTGGATGCCGACACTCGCGCGCTGATTGTTTCCGTTCGACAACATTCCGCGCCGTTGTTCCGTGAAGATATTCCTCGCGTCTTATTGATCCATTATCGTGCACCGGCTGTGCTTCTCGGTGGAGGAAGCAAAAAACGGTTTCAGGTTTCCAATTTTTATCCACCCCAATGTTATGGACTTCGATGTGTTACACCGACTCGGTGGCGACTGGTTCGCGGGGAAGCCTGAAGAAGTGACCCTTGCCGGATCACTCAGCAACCCCGGTCCCGGCCCCGGAGACGTTTATTGGACAGTTTCGATAAAGCCCCTTCGGGCGGTAACGGAGGATTTAAATACGAATGGAAGAATTTTCTTGCCACCTTGAAACCAAACGCTCATCTTCTTTATGCGGAGCTTTTTTTATACCCATTTTCAATGTGGCGTTGTTTCGCGCACCGAAGCGACCGAAGCGACGTTTTGCGTAGGTGCTGATGATGATGGTGTCTATCGCAGCCCGGGCCAGCCGTTGCGGCTAAATGTGTTTACGAAACGAAACGTTTCACGCTTATTATTGCGATCCCGGAATTCTCACCCATTCCGATGCTGGAGACGGAATCGGGCAGCTTGCCCGGGGTTGGGCGTCACATCGGTACATTGGGATGGGTTTCGAATCTGGAGGCTTCGCGTAAAGTTCAGCGGGTCATGGAGCAAGTGTTTTTCGAACTGGGAGCATGCGCTCGGCATCAGGTCTTCAGCACACCCACCAGATCGAGCACGTGCCCGCATGCTATCTTAAGCTCCGCGCAAGCATTGGTGGCGCGCGGCCGATTGCCGTCCGGTACAGGTTGAGATTGACGATGACAGGCGGGCGCAGTGTGCCGGTCATCCGTCGAGTGGTCCACGGCACTATAATCCGATAAATAGCACTCGAGCGTTTGATAAAGTAATGCGCCTTAAACGGTCGGATTGCACTGGAAGATGCGAACGACGCTCGACAAGGTGTGTTACCGGGGCTTGCCATTCACTGTGAGCGATAATGCTGAACCTGGGGGATATTCGGGCCGACCTCAAGTGGCTTATTTTAGTTATTATTTAGACGTGCTCATGTCATGGGCTGTGGAGAAGCATAAAATTTTGGTTTCATTTCCGGCGCACCGGTGTGAGCGGTTACGAGGCCAAGCGATCGCCCTGCCCCCGCCCCAGTGAAAGGACTCGGGATCTGGGTGGAGTTTGAATTTCTCTCGCTGTTCAAGTGCCGCTATCGCGTTGCATAATAAAATTTGGAGCACTTGGGTGTTTGGAGGTTATTGTTTTTTTTTTTGCTGAGGTCGCCTGCACGTCTGAAACGCCATCGGTCGATCGCACTTCGTAACGAGCTGAGCGAGCTGGTGTTTATTTATTTTTACAAAGTATTGTTCGAATTTGCATAACGCATTAGGAAACATCGAAGGGTACGTTTATGTTTTGCTTGTCAGAAGAAAAAAGGCAAACCTTGCTAGGAAAAGCATTCCTGGAGAGTTAACCATCGAGGATGGGGATGCCGTTGATGGGGAGGGATCGTTGGAAAATTGAATTATTGCTTCAGTGGGTTAATGCAATGTGCTCTGCTATCACTTTCTAGGTGGCGCACCTTTATGTTGGTGCTTGCTGTGGCAATCAACCAATATCCTACACTAGATCAGGGTTGTTGAAAAATAAATAAAATTAAAATAGTTGGGTGTTGTTTGGCAAGAATTTGATTTTTTTTATTGTTAGGCCTCAAGAAATGGCTTCCTCGTATTAAAAAGCGTCTCAATCTTTAAATACATTTTAAATTGAAGGTTTTTTTCTAAATTTCCATACCAGGAAGGGACGTCTAGAAGGACAGTTTTTAATTAGCATTGACAACAGGATAAAACATAAAAATTAACAACACATAAAATACGATAAATGATGAGAAAACAACAAACAAAAAGACAATGCACAGGCTATTCATCAAACATTTTACCTTCGTTTAACAATCGCTCACAGAAAGAAGGTTGCAACACTACACGACAAATTGCCACCTAAAGGCTAAAAGGGGGCCCGCTGCTAACCTTAAGTGTTCCGATGCTTGACACCAGATAAGAACATGCAGAAAAAAAAACCCGACAAATCCGTTTCGTTGATTGCAACCCGTTGCACACCCAACGTCAGCAGCCAAAAGGGTTCCACCACCTCAATCGGTGCAAATTTTTCGTACGATCATTCAATGCTCGGTGGTGTCTAATTTATACACACTCGGCGTGAATGGCATCGAGGGAACAAATAAAATAGCAAAACCGTATGCAACCTACGCCTACGCACGATGGCTGCCATTGTATTTCCGTGTTTTGGGGGGAGGCCCCATAGCCATGTTAGCCGAAACCGTATCCGTCCGTCCGATCGTGAAGGTAGCAGCAGCAGTAGTAGCAAAAGGGTGATGTGGATTAGAAGGCGCCACGATGGCGACGCCCTGGAGATCAATAAATGTGCATGCACTTCCGTCAGGCAGTGGCTTGTGTCTGTCTTCACCTAGATCTGGACCTCTCGTGGTTGAGGGTTTTGCTGTAAGGGTCGCTGCCAGTAGGACGGACTTTTAATCGGCTTTCGTAAGGGGGAACGCTGCGTATCGACAGTAGGTTCTATCGTGGGCGTGCGTGCCGAGCTGTCGAGCAAAATTTTCAGCGCCACCTAGCGAACGCTCCCTTCCGGTGGTCAGCCATCGTTCACGCTTCAACCAACAGCTCGAACTGCAACACACAAAAAAAAACACCACCGTTTAATCCTACAAATGATCCCGTCTTCGGAACACGGTGATCGATGACATCGTTACCCTTGGTGCCGCATTGGTTGGTTTTGAAGTGGGTTGCCTGGTCGTCACAGAGCGAAACGATCACACTCCACACCACAGGTCTTCTTCAGGTGTCACAACAATATACGCCGCGGATCCGGCGAAATCGGAAAATATTGGATTGGAACGAGTGAAAGAGGCCTGCCGACAGATCGCCGCCAGTGGAAGCGAACATAAATCTTTCAACGCTGTGCGCACACTTTCCTGGTGAAACTCAACATATCACTTCGGTTCGTAACGCAGGCTCTCGGCTTCAATCGCTCAACGCCCGGTGGCTATCGCACGATGGGGCTAAGGATGGACAAAGTTAGTTCTACTAAAATTGAGGTCCACTGGTGGACATTTTGTCTATTTAGGGTTTAGGTCTAAGACTTCAGGTCAGGACCAAAGAAGTTCAAAATTTTTGGAACTAGTTATCCTCTGAGATCTCTTAATTTTATATTGAACGTTGATCTTGAATGATAATCTTAGCTCTTTAAAAACTCCTCTTCATGGAGCCTTTTAGACGTCTAAAGATGCTTGAAAAATTGAAATACCTAGATGTCCAACACCTCATCGAAGATCCTCCCAATGTCCGGAGTTGAATTCACGATCCACGCCAAACCGCCATCACCTGAAAGGCAATTCTATTGCTGCTGCTTAACTCTCGCGCCTTGGCGTGGCGAGTCTCGTCTTGCAGCGGAGCTTGGTGAGTGAAAGGGAACCACATAAATAATGATGGTTTTAATAACGTGTAATAATTGACAGGAGGAAAACCGAAAACCGTTCGGTGCGCCGTGCTCACCACGCATCCCAAAGTCCGGTAGTCCGGCAAAGCTACGGGTCAGGTTCACAATACATTCCTCCCAGCCAGTGCGGTCAGACGGTGCGGACAGTTTCTTCGGGGTTTTGCTTCTGGTTGTGGTGCTGGAAAACCGCGTCATTGTGCCGATTGTGAAGATAATTTTCTAAAGCCTCCCCTTTTGAATGGAGGGAAGAGGGAGTGATTCGCGCGTGTCCTGAACCAAACCGAACTGACCGACTCGATCGGGTTTCGAGGAGGAGTCGGAACAACCTCGCCGGTGAAGAACCTGCGCACATTTGAAAAGAATATCAAACGAAACGGTATGTGGGTCACAGCCGGACCCTCCCGAAATTCCTGAAAAAACGGAGATGAACTTAAAGCTATCGAAGTGTGAAAGAAGCAACCCGTACTTGTTTGACCGACATACTTTAATAATATTATTTAGAGGGTCTTTTTTCCCCTGGTGTTAGGATGCGAACATCATGAGGCGCAAACGAGAGCACGAAAGTGATACATTAATCGGAGCTGATACAATTATTTACATACCATTCAATTAGCCGGTAATGAGATCAGGTTCGTAGAGGCAAAAAGGAGCCAAGAGACGTTTTTTTTTGTTGAAACTTAAGAAGATGAACAAAAAATCATTAACCATTGTGTTGTGAAGCGGAGTTCGAAAGGGAGAATGCTGGCTGGTTGATGCACAAATCGAATGCAAAAACTGTGAAATGTGAATGTACATCCAAGCTATTGGCCCAAAATTGGCAATGGGCAGTGATCGGTTTAGGATTTGCTTTTTGAATGCATTCGATTGGCAGATTGGTTTGGAGATTGTTTCGAAATCGGTAGGTAACAAGACATTTCCTTTTGCAATAAAGTTTATTTAATTTTAACACTCTGGCTGGCCTTGTTAATTTAATTCAATTTACGGTAGCTAAATGTACGGTGGCCAAACGCTATAGCTAATATCTATCAATTATCAAGCCCCACTTATTCGTCGTTCGTTTTTATGTCACTCAAGTCGAAATATTTTTCGTACAAATCTGTCCCATTAGAATAGCGAAGGTGCGCGTGCGGCACTAAAGTGTGAGCGGTGGCAAATCTAATCATCATCGCCCAACTTATCGCCATCAACATCAAACAGCATCAGCATTTTCGTTGATGATTGCCACCAGATGTCCCTATCCGAAACGGGCGTCCGCCGACCAGTCGACCAGACTAGACCAGCGCCCCGTGCTGCCCATCGGGCCTGGCTAATTGAGCCATTTAAGCTGCTCGGCAGCTGAAGGTCGCTAATAGGAAAATATTTATCATAATTTACCACAATGCCTTCACCGGCGGTCCGTAATCAGGGCCGATTGAAAAGCGATTTTGATAGTGTGGCACGTGTGGCGTCAGGTTGCAGTGAGGTTACTCTGTTAAGACTACGAAGACGCTAGTGTGTTCACCATTCACGAATGTCCGAAATAAGAAAAAAAGGTGCATACGCAATCGTATGGAAGAAGAAAAAAGGCACCTTTCAAAGCAAAATTAATGACCCATCATTAGAGCGCCACGAACGAGTGACGTGCAGGGCGCGTTCCACGATTGATGCGTTTTGCGTCTCCTTAGAAAGGACGTCTCGGTTGCAACAAAAGCCTTCGTTCGGGGGGGGGGAGAACGAATGCGGGTTGAAGAGGAAGGAGAGTGGAGGAAGCGAAAAAAAACAGATCAACAAATTACCCAATGACACCGTTTAAAGCTAGCTCCAGTTTTGGCGAGCGGTGTTCGATGTCGATCGAACGTTATGCCAACGCCTGATCGATGGTGACGATCCTCCGAACCTTAGATTCGATAGGCTCAAAGGTACGGTTCCACATTTTTTTCCTCCAGGTGTGTCTTATCGGTTGATGATCAGATAATTATGTTCATTTGTCGAACTCCGAGACCTCTCCCCTCCTTCTGCTCCCCAACCCGCCATCTCTCCCCAACAGCCTGAAACGAGATTAGATTACGATCGAGGCGTACGGAGAGCTCCAGAGCTCTGCTAGTGGCGGTTTAGTCCAGTTACGAGAGTACGGGCCGAAGTTGACCCGAAAAACTCGTTCAACTGATTGGATAGTTGATAGTTGAAAGTAGGATGGAGAGGAAGGGGACACCGGCCAGCACTTCAATCGGGAAAGGTAAACAGCGCACAAGAATTCGGACACTCGAGAACGGTGATGGTGGACGCATGTGCCAGGTGGACGCGTCGTGTGAAGTGTTGGCTCGTGCCATGCTTTTCAAAGTGGTCGAGACCTCCAATGGGTAAAGGGTGGAGATGGAGGTTCAATTATTTAATTTTCCAAATTCCACGCCACCCAACAGAACAGCTGGGGTTGGGGGTTTCAGTTCGGTGTTGAGAATTCCTTCGGGATGTTTTCTATCGCAATATCGCGTGATTCTAACCATCGTTGGTGGCATAGGAATCAATCAAGCCAGGAGTGTTTTCACAGACAAAACTTCGTTGTAGATCCTGTGCAAGTACCTGTCGATCGACCTCCAGCATCGACGATCGCTTGAAGTTGAAGTTCTGTGACGTGAATCGCCCAATTTATCTTCTAGAGCTGAAGATTCCTTCTTGTAGCTCTAACGGAACGTCTCCTTTGCATCTCCCACTAAAGCTCGAGAGCCACGTCAGCGGACGCACCTAGCATTTTCTGGACACCTGATTTGTGGCTCAGCACGTTCCCGGGTCGGCTTCTAATGAACCAAGTATCCGACCGGGATGAGGTACTTGAACGTGCACCGTATCAGCGGCGATGGTGAAAGCGAGAGTTTGAAGTACGTTTGAAGTCGCCTCCCCATTACCTAACTACAGCACTGATTGATCTTTGTGTGCAGCAATCGTTGGTGCGGTCTTGATTGAATTGGAAGCAACGGACCAAATGAGATCATCTAGTGCGCCGGTTCAGGCACTGCCTTTTGTATCATCATCAGCAGAAGGTCACCATCGCCGGTGTGGTGCACACGTACAAACATTTTGCCGACATGTCTGTCGTAGATTGAACGCTTCACATGTTTCCACGGCCACCGCGAGGCGAAAGAAAACGAAGTGTTGCGGAGAAAAATGAACCACATCGAATCTCGTCAATCACGGACCCAATTGGAGGGCTAGCCGCGTTTTGGGGTTGTTGCCTGGCGAAGGTTCGGAGCTCGGGCAGAGTTCGGCACCCTTTTTGGTCGACCGTCGATCGGCCCCGGCCACCCATTCCCACACCGGGTCGATCGATATTACGAAAATATTTATCTTTTAGCATGGTTACGCCTGTCCGGAGAGTTAATTTCTCTACAGCGCAGTCCCATTTGACACGAGTGATTTGTTTTCACCGAAAGTGATCGCCGACGGGGCGCGCGGTGGTCGCCCTGAATGCGGACGGGGGGTTTTTTTTTGTTGCTTCGCCTTTAGTCCCGTAGCCCGAGTTGTTGGGCCAGCAGAACACGGATTTTCCGCAATGTGGGGGATTTATTTCACGGAGCTTTCGCGCAGCTTAGACGAGCCTGGGAATTTTGGGATGATTTGAAGGCGTTAATATCGTCTCCACACCTTTGGGGCTTTGAAGGTGTGTAATTAAATTGTGACTTCAAATGTGTTAAACCGCATTGCCCGATGGCAATGCGTGCCGAGGATGCGTGCGCTGGGAAGGTGTGCGATCAATTTCAATTATGAAATGGGGATGTTCGCCCTGGAGGTTACTTGGAAATGTCTGATCGATTTGGAGAAAGTGTGAGACAAATCACTGTTTCTCTTTTTACACAGATAGTATATTTGAACATTTAGAAGTTTCTGGCAATGAAATTATTATTTTGATATGTCCTCAGGAAAGATTCCACTGTGCAAGACAAATTCCAGTGATGTATCTTCTTAGGAAATGTTATTGATAGGAATTCGGGATCATCCTGAAGCTCCTCCCGAATACTAAATACTTTCTTCTCTAAAGATTGTACATCCTAAGCTTCTATGCCCACCACAAGTACAAAGTAGCAATTCCATTTGTGTCACCTGAGGTGAAAAACAGGCACTCAGCCCTGATCAGAAACCACTCAAAACCCTCCCTCCCGTTTAGGGCAGCATGTAGCGCAAACAGGTACACACAAATGAGATCAGACACCCTGCCCTCAGTAAGCACTTCTCACATGTCTGGACTCAATTAAACTTCACCTTCCAGCATTGCACTTCCCGCTGCCCAGGCTCCCTCCGGCCCATCACTCCACATTACCGCATTACCGTGTGGTGTATGGAACGCTTTCTCGAAGGGAAAATCCATTCCTATCCCACAGCTTTCTATTCCGGCAGGCCGGGCATTCAAAAGCAGCCCCGTGCTAACTTCGGCACTTTTGAGGATTCCGGAAACTGGAGATAAATGGGCGCGTGTACCGCAAAGCCCACCCGGCGGACCCCGGGTGGACAGGTTTAAATCGATCTTCGGGCGGTATGCTTCCGAGCGATCGAAATCGGCACGCACGGGAGGCGTGTGGTTTCGGTGCTCCAGGATGGACTTGCAGTCCGGATATTGGTCCGCGGGACACCTTACCGCTGTGAAGCCCTCGACCTTGTTCGGTTGGGCGCAGATTGTCTAGTCCCCGGGGCAGAGCTGGTTCGTTTCTATCCGGACCCACCACCTCAGGGATCTCTTTCATTGCCTTTATGCAAGCTGTCGGAGCTGTGGTTTTGGGGTCTGTGCACTGTTGGAGTGCATGAGTCCAAGAAAGCTCCAATTGCCTAGGTATTTCAGGAGATACTTAGAAAATGCATTAAGTGGCTCTTTTAAACACCAGATCTAAGGAATTGGAAAAACAGAATAAAGTTGAATTGAAACTCTCTTACCAATAAAGTACCATCAATTCATACTCTCTGCATAAGTCACACACATAACCTAGCTCGCAAGAATAGCAAAGACTCGCAGTTCAAGTGATTATTTACTGCTCTGCAAACCCAAACCGAAACCAAACCAGCCAAGAAAAGCAATTGCAAGAGGCGAACCCACAACAGAGCAGTTGACTCTGGAAACACGCGATCGGTTATTGCCAGGCCTAGAATCGGTGTCGGCAAGGTGTTCGCTGCAAGGTGAAGAAGATCGTGCAAGTGGAAGTTCTCACCAATTTGGATCTCTACCGTCAGTGGGCACCACGCTCGAACACCCGCGAGCGAAACCCTCGTCTGCTTGTTTATTGAGCAAGAAAAATGCTCATAATAATAGCCAATACTAGTCCAAGGAACGGAAGGCGTTCGGCGGCGTGAGGTGTATGCTAATGTACAGCCGAGGGATCCGAGGAGGAAGAAAGCAAGACGAACACAACGATTGGTGGAGAAATTTGTTTACGGTGCTCAGGTGAACTGCGGTGCACCAGTCTGCCTAATCACCAGCGTCTCGCGAGAGTAATGGTCTACATTCACGGAACTTCAAGAAATAAATGGACCTAGCCCTTAATACGAAAACGCCACATTTTATGGGTATTCATATTTTTGCGCTTCGTTCACTGAGGCTACCCAGAAATGAAGGTTAAGAATTGAATTTTAACAGGGTTGCCGATGGTGCTTCCATTACTTTCCGCGTGGAGGTCGGATAAGAACCGAACAGGGCAGAGAAATTGAGGCTGAAAGCGAATTCTAGGAATAGGGCAGCAGTAAATGAGGTAAAGCGCGCGCTGGAGTAGATAAATATTGTAAAGTATATGCTTAGCCACGGTATAATGTTGGAGGCGATTGAATACAAACAACGATTGGGCGACCGAAAGGGCGAATTTGTGGAGCACCCGAACACAGGCTGACTGATGGATGGATCGGTTGGTTCGGTTCATCAGGCGCTTTGTTACACCCACGGTACACGATGCCGGATGAATATCGGTTGCGTTCTAGCGGCCGCATCTCGAGCCAAGTCGTGCGTTGCTGTTGGCTTTCCTTGGAAACAAACGGGAAACCCGGGGCCGTTATTGTTATCTCGGGCGAAACATTAGGAGCGCTTTAATCCCGCGCCAGCCTTATCCAGCCGCTAAAAGCTACTAAACCACTGCACGATCCGCACCGGCCGACAACGCGCGCTGTAATTGAACATTGGGCGGCAGGTTGCCGGACTCGGTGCAAACAACAGAAGTTCGGCTTTTAAAACTTTAAAGCGAGCGTCTGCGAAGGGCGCCATCGGCCCGATACGGTAAGCCCATCACGAAGTGATTAGTTTGGTAATTAAAGCTAACATCTTACTCGCGGGATCGCTTCTTGCCGGTGCTGCAGGTTCATTCGGGGGTTTTTGCCCTTCCTGCCTGCCTCCCCGGGGTCTGTCTCTCTCTCTCACTCTCTTTCTCTTCTTCCCCCTTGGGCAGACAGGGATCCTAATTGATTATTCAGCGCTTTTGCGAGGCTCACGAACTTGTGGCGAGGGTTTGTGCGCCAGGATTGCTGTGCTATAGGATTACAAATAGCCCGAGCAACTATAACGGGTAACCGATCGATCCGATCTCGTTTCGAGTGGTGGAGCACAGTAAAGTTTATTGAAATCATTCCCCACGGACACGCTCGACAAATAATGGTGGGAAAGTATTTGTACCGGTGGTGTGAAAGTTCTGCTAAGGCAGAAGATGGTTGATCCAAGGCGGTTAGGCTTAGGGAAGGAATTGAATGTGCTTGGGCGAGATGAATTTATGCAAAATATTTTTGATTTGTGTTTAAAATGCTTAAAAAGAAAATGTTCGATGTTCTGTAGGAAAAATAATGAAAATTGGAATGAATACCAGAATGAACTCTGCTATAAATGAGCGAATGTTAGAATAAACAGTTGAAAATTCACTTGGAAGAGTCAAAATCATCTTTAGGACATCTCTTCTTCCTTGGCACTAAAACTTCGAGAAGTCTCGGCCTGCCATTTCTGGCCTTCTGTGACTTAGTTTTAACCGTAGTAAAGTAGTCAGCCCTATGTACGGGGAGACGGTCTGGAAGGGATTAGAACCCCGGCCATGACGTGTGAAGACCGGCGCCGCTGTCGCCTCGGCCAACGGACCGCCTCGGAGATGTCTTTAGGACATCTTCTATTTAAAAATATTTTGACTCATTTTAATCCTACATGAAGCCTTAGGTTTTTTGGTTTATATTGTTTGTGTTCTTTCGTTTAAAATTTAAATGAAGCGTCTGTTTCGAACTCATTACTTCATTCGAGGGTGATAGAGTCCATTCGATGGTTTACTAAGGATTGAGCTGCTGTATTAATTCAATTTTTTCAACGAAATATTATTCAAATTTATGAGCATTTTTCCATAAAGTATCATTACTTATAAGAATCCCGAAAACAAGTGCTATAATTCATTTGCTATAAATTCACTCCAATATAAAAACACGCTCTAGTGTCAAGTTCATCGTAATGTCGCTAAGCTCTCAATTTAATGTAGCTATAAATCCTTCACGGTTCAGCAAGCCGAGCCCAAAACCCTAACCGTCCCACAGCGCATCGATTTACATCGAAGGGCACAATGAATGTAGGTCATTGCAAGTGCATCACTTCCACCGAAAAGAAATTGCACTGCACCGAGCACCGAATCGAACCGTGCCGGGCCACATTAATCCAAGGGCGGTAATTTCGCTCAATTAGTGCAAACATTTTCCCACAACAATCAGCTGATCGGGTCGAGCGCGCGCATCAACAGCAGAAAAAAGGGGTTAAAATACAAACCCACCGGGTTAAGACGCTGGGCTGGGACGCCGGTGGTGGACAAAGTAAAATCCCCGGGCCGACAAATGTTCGTGTAGCAAGTGAAGTCTAGCCGTTTTGCGCGTTGTTTGCCCCATGAACGGCTGAAAAGGGGGAGAAAAAACTAGGGTGCAACATAAAGCTGCAGCTAGAATCGGTTACCTTGAGCCTTGGGCTGCACTTGCTACACTTTGCTGAATCTTCGCATCGATTGAAGCGGGTAAGGGGGGGGCGGTGTTTGGGGGGAGGGGGAGATTGAACCACCCTCTCTTCCTCTCCTTCCTGGTTGTTCCGTGGTCACTTCAAAGCGTCTTATTTCACGAACTGAGCGCAAAAAGGCTAAAACCGACTGACTGATTTAAGAAGATAATGCTCGCCGGTAAAGGAGCAGAAAAAAGCACATTTCACAGCACTTTAACCTTATCCCTTTCGCGCTTCTTCTCTTGGTCTTTAAATGTTCTTCTTACACTGGGTTTCCCCCCTACCTCCCCCAAAACGTCTCTCACTTCCTCACCTGTCCCTATCATCCTTCCTTCCTACCGCATGCTTTATGGCTCTCGACCCATCGTTAGCGGATTCGTGGGCATTCGGATTCGGCACGGATTCGAAACGGTTGTTTTTTTGTTGTTGCTACGAGCACTCACTAAACCGCAACCTGCCCACTTGTTGTGTACGAGAGGAAGAAGAGGAAGAAGCAAAACAAGCGACACCATCTGCATCTGCCCGTGTGTACCGACAAACACGCGAAACAAAGTGCAAATAATTTAATTTGAAACTCAGTTCAAAGTCACCAGCGAGTTCCGATCGCCTTCTGCTAGTGGAAGCGAAAGGGGGGATAGGCGATGGCGCTGTGTGGTTTTAAGGTGATTTTAAAGCGTTTAAACGTGCAAGGAAGGAAATTGCATGGAAAGCAAGCAGCGGGGAAAACAGTGGAAATGTATTAACATCGATCGTGGCTAATCGACCGTGAGAGAAGCGGAACGGTTTGCTGCTTTCGGGAAGTGAACTTTGGGGGTTGGCAGGCTAAACAAAGTTGAATTTGAATGAACTATGTATTTATGTGTCTGATTACATTGAAGAATGCTTGATTCAGGAATACAAAATTATCAGCAAGTAAATGCAAACAAATGAACCCTAATGAATGCTTTAATTATGAATCATTCATGCGAGTTTTGTCGGTTATGATTCATTATAGCAAGCACGTGAACTTTGGTGATTGCTCGTAGGCAAAAGCTTTAATAAATGATTTTCCGTTACAATGTTGGACAAGCAATTCTAAAACCCTTTTAAGAGAGAAACTTTTTTTTAATAATTTACCAGAAAAATATTTAAAAAAACAAAATTGTTCCTCCATACATTGTCTGCAGGAGTCCATAATAGCAAGCGCGTGAATTATGGCGATTGATCATAAACAGAATGCTTTCCCACTGGAGGAATGTTGCTCATTAGCGCCTCGATCATCGATCGAGCCCGCTTGCAAACTTCCCTTCGCACACGCCACATTACAACCCTTCAACAATGTTTGGATTTCGATTATGAGTGTGTTAACATGATCATGAATCTTGTTCTTTTCTTCCCAATCCCCTCTTTTATCCCGGGCAGAATCGATAGTGGCAAATCGGCGAAGAAAATGAACACACAATAGTGATTGTAGCGATTACATGTAACCACCGGCTTCGTCCGTAACGACAACAATCGCGCACTGTCACAATGGGGTTCGCTTTGAACCGTGCCGTGGACGTTGATAGCCCGATGATGCGCCTTAAATGTGTGTACTTTTCCGGTTGGTAGTGAGACAAGAGACAACAATCGGGCAGAGAGAGAGAGAGAGAGAGAGAGAGAGAGAGAGAGAGAGAGAGAAAGAAAAACCTCTGTTCGCTTCCGTAGCTTCGATTGGCGATGCTGCTACTACACAAAAGCGTTAAATTATTGCGAATTATAGAAATAAATATTTTCCTTTACCCTTTTTCCACACGCGCGTGGAGGAAAACACCCGGCAAAAGAGGCAATCGACTGGGGCGACTGGGTCCATCCAGCTGGCGGGCCGATTGATAAATGCAATTGAATGATGATTGTGCGCGGTGTTGAGTTTGTACTGTTTGTAAGGTCCGATTGGCGTTCTCTTTTCCCGGGACCAGGCCCCTGGGAAGACGGTTGCATTGTAATAAAATGTATTGAAGAGAACATTTCCCTTGATAGGTACATGTGTTGCCGGGCCCCGGAGAGATGAGCATTAACTGGCCGAGTCATCGGCCGACTGTGCATCGTTCACGGTGATGTAGCACCACTGGCGGCCCACCTGGCAAGTGTGGCTCGGGGTAAGAGGGAATGATGAAGTTCAAGTGCAATGTTTCACACGACTCGTGACACAGTCGATTGGGTAAAGGACACTCCAAGGTAATATAAGACGCGAGGACCAGGTACGGGTGAGTGTATGTTTTGTGATTAGTAGTTAGTTAATCTTGTAGCACCGGTAGGTACACCCCATTCTCACACGAACGGCACACGGAGCTTTCTGTGTCATCAAATCAAACACGAAAACGGAATCCACTGGACTCAGGGGGAGCTTCAAGCTCGGGAGGAGGTGTCGTGTAAAGTAATGACTGTTGCATGCGCGTTGGGGAACAAATCACACGCGCGTAAAAGGAAAATGGAAAGAATGAACGACGGCACAGCGACAGTAATTCACTGGCCACGGGAGAAAGATGCGGGAGAATCTCATTAGAGATGGGGTCGAAAAGGAAAAGAAGGGTACCCCAACGGCACACAGGTGGAAAGGATTCTGTGTAACAAGTAATGGCTGCATGGCGATGTTGATTCGCTCCCGCTCGTCGTCAGTCCCGGTGGTTTGATATGCTGCCGAATGGGGTGTTTTATTGGCGATACGGGGGTTTATGTATTGAGTGTGCTATTAAATTGCAAACTACCGTACCGGGAAAGGGATGGGAGGAAGAGAGGTGGTGGAAAAGGGTGTTGAATCACGGCACTTGTGTGTGAGTGCAGGTAACTAACGTGTTAGCATTCAGAAGTTAATGATTCGTTTTGTCATCCACTAGAATGGATTTGCTTTAGAGGTTCGTCGCTTATGATTGAGTCTTTTGTATGAAGACCAAATCGGTGCTGATTTTGCTTGTTTTTCGCTTAAGCGTTGTTTGTCGAAGATTATGTTAAATATACAAATTGATGTGGTTTATGTGCTTTTCTAGAATGAATAAGAACAGAGTTAAAATTATGTATGAAAAATGTTTGAGTCGTTCAAAAATATGCTCAAAAATATGGCCATCAACTATAAGCCAAATTGACCTTCATATCAGATTGGTTCGAAAAGTACTTCTGAGGTTTGTTTTTTTTTTAATTATCGCTAATTGAGTGTAGATTATGGATGAAAAAATAAGTAAATTAGCAATCTACAAGATTTGAGAATTTCAATTGTTAAAGCCATCTTCTTCTTAGCACGCTAACTTCTTACATTCCAAACGAAGAAGAAAGATAAGTTAATTGAGCACGGCCACAGTTTCGTACGTCATTATCTGTATCGCGTTCCATCAATCATCACCGAGATCAACTAGCCCCATCTTTAGCTCATCTCACACGCCGTGCACACAAGCGGCTGTGCGAGAGAGTGAAAGACTTATTAATCCTCCGAAAATCAATTCTTCTTCAATCGTTACAAACCGCCCCAAGCAGGGCATCCCATTCCAGCCATTCCATGCCACTTTCGATTGATCTGCTAATTAGTTCCGCTTATCAGTTCAACCGGCCAGCCCCCCCCCCCCCCCCCTAAACGACCCCAAAGAGTGAACATGAAGGTTCGTGAGAAAATTTTGATATTTTCGCCAACTCGATAACGAGCGTGCGGGAAAGGAAGGTGGCGAGATGCGCGGAGGGAGAAAAAATAATAACTCACTCATTCCTCCAAACACCAAAACGAGGCACCAGACAATAAATCGCCGCAAAACGAAATCATCCTCCACCTGTTATTCAATCCCCGAAAACAAAAAAAAAACCACCAACTGCACTCAGGCGCACGCTCGTGTGAGCTCGCGTCCGCTTCCCAGATCTAATCTGCACTGATTACAATTGATGCTACAGCGCGAAACAAGCGTCGAAACGAGAGCCGAACGCCTTCCCCGCGTAAAGCGAAAGCAACGAAACGCTAACAAGTTAATAATCTTTATATAATTACGTGCATGAAATTCATTACAAAACACAGCACGACCTCCGAGCTCGAGCGGACCGGCATGGTGCTTGTTTGGCTTTGTTTCGAAGGGTAATGATGAGCAGGGACAGGAATCCCCCATCGGTGGCATGGTGAACAGAGACGGGATTTATGCTCATACAGGCGGGCGCACACGTATCATGGAGGTCGTCTCGGAGTGCGTGTACCTGTAGCAGTGCCGAAGACGCGGCCGAACTCGATGTCGAACACGAAAATCCATCACCCGTCTGTCTGTGTTACTCTCACTTTTCACGTATTTTTCGATGCGTTCGATTGTTTTCCCTTGGGACGATCGTTGATCGACGTGCTTGCTCTGGCATCGCTGTAGTGTGAAGATTAATAGATCGCCGTATGTGCTGTTCGTATTGATCGGTGGCCAGAAAGGGAAGAAATCTGGGCCGAGAAAACAATGAGCAGCTTGATTTTCACGAACAAAGTCCGGGGCGAGTTGATAGTTCACTTGGGTATGGGCTCCCCCCTCCGACGAGAGTTCCAGCTAATCAAGCTGAGTTGATCAACCTTTGCCATCCTTCGCTAACATCCCCAACAACGTCAGAGAGTGATGTAAACTAGTTCGCACTAGTCGCATCGTTGAAACGAAAGACATCAACGCCATCAAGACAATGAACCTCGGGCAAAATAAAGGAAATCCCGCAGAAAAGCACAAGTCACCCCACAAAAAGAGGATGGTTCCCGTGAACCTGAACACTCGAACACTTTCCACAAGGTCCACCTGCCCCTTCGGTCCCACTCGCTCGCTCCTGTCCTGCCCCAGGACGCCGAGCTTCAGGTGGATCTAATTGATTATCCCCACACACCTAAGCAAACGCAACTTTCCCGCAACACTCGGATCCTCACACTCGGCCGACCCGCGGGGGACGCTTTGACAATTATTCATTTAGGATACTAATTCGGCGTGTAATCTTGTGACGCCCTCCGCTTCGAGTTTCTTCACCTTCGACAGCGTTCGGCGAAGCAAAGCTGCTTGTGATCAATCGTGACTAGCGGTGTTTTGTTTTTGGGATGTTTATTGTCGGTGGGCGTTGTCTCGCTGCAAAAGGGGTGGGGGGGGGGGCTGATCGCACATGAGACAATCCCGGGGCAGCGAGCAACCTGCCAGCCAGCAGGACGGGCGATTTCAAGCGCTCTAAATTGATTTTTAAGTATTATGTTTTCTGTCGCAACGGGTGTTTGCGGGCGCGTTGAGAATCTAACCACTCCGTTCGTTAGTTGGCGCATTTCGGGCTCGTTAGGCCGCGCGTGTGTGGGGTAATTAATTTCGGTACGAACTTTCTCCCGCGAACCGCGAACGAGAAGGACGAGACCTGCGAAACTGATAGCTGATTAGGGCGGGCGGGCGAGCAATGCTTTACGCATCCGAAATGGGTGTGATTGTTTTAAATCATCGGCTAATTGTGACAGTTCACAGCACGGAGGGGGTTGTAAAATATGGTTTCGGGTTAGGTTTTTGTCTTTTTGAACCGATGGGATTAGAGAACGGGAGTTTGAATGCTAAAGGGTGCTAAAGGTGCTCTTTTTATATGGGGTAAAGGATTATTTATTTTCCCCGTGTTTGGGATCGTTTACCACCTCGTTATATTCAATTTATGTACACTAGTATGCTTGTTAGGAAGACGGGCAAAAAATTGAGGCTTGTTTCGGTACAATAGTGGCTGTTAGATCAGGTATTAGGAACAGGTTTCAAGATATGTGCTAGAAACAAATAAAAAATCATAAATTATTGGCTTGTTAAATCATAAGCAGAGTTCGTAGAATTTTAGACCATTAACGTTTAAATATGGACCAAATAAAAACTGGCATGAATCAACAGCAGTGAACATTATCTTGAGCCATCTTGATATCAATTTATTGGCAGCAAGTGTAAGATTTCACAAACAGTTACACCAAAATGATATAAATAACGATAGTTTGATTGATTTAATAGCTTTGCTTAAATATACTTGAATAAAAATCAGATTGCATTTAAAATAGATTTAAAAACGACCAATATAAGCTGAGCCAGCGCAAAGAACTGCTTCAGTAAGATAGTTTCCCACACACCGCAAAAGACAGTGTGAAGACAGTTGTATTTATCATTTTTATGATGGAAACAAGCCGAATAACTCTCTCCCTCTCTCCCTCTCACACTCATACGCATTCACGCAGAATTACTTCATGAATCATACTAATTACACGCGCGTCATGAATCATGTTCAGAATAAACCAGTCGAAAAAAAATCAGAAACACTTGATCCACTTCTCATCGAGCAACAACATGTAAATTGCCACACCAGGTAACACACATGTGCCTTCCTGTGAACTATATTCTTCAAGAAGAGACAGGTTTCTTCTACATCAGCTCGGTATCATACAAAGTCGCGGGCTGGAATGAAATAATCCCGCGTGAACGACCCGTCTCGTTGATCCAACTTGTTGACAATATAATTACGAAACCTTAACATCTGTCCGGGTGGAGTATGATAAGAACGTTGGGCAAGCACACACTTTTTGCGATGCTGGATGACTCATAACTGGCACTACCCGGCAGAAATATACAAATTCATCAACGATCCCGAAAGTAAGAAGAAACGAAAAAGACACCGCATCATCGTTAATCGTTCCGGTATCGTTGCTGCTTTATAATGTCCATGTTTTACGATGTCTCTCGGTCCGGGTTAGCGTGTCGGTAGAACTCAAAAGTAAACCTGTTCCCCGTTTGGCCGAGCCGAGTGGACGATGGAAGAAAAATGTGTCGCCAGTGTACGTACACAAAAAAAGCACGATAGTCGTCTCTAGTGGTGGCGTTAGTCCTCGACCGACCGAAATGCTTATGGATGTGAAGTATTAATATTTGGGAGATAAAACGATCATGTAAAACTAAATTAAGCCAAACCGCGGGCGCGCGAGAAATTAATCAAATGGATGGCTGGTTTTTGTTTTGGAGCTCGATCCGCCGTGATGTCGTGCAGATGGAAAGACTTTCCCCGTAGGGACTTGTGTTAGGTTAGCTAGGAAATACGATGTTACAAGGTTGTAACAAAGATTCGTTTGCTCGGAAGCATAGTTTCCCGTTCCGAACAAAAAAGCTCGTGTGTGCCATCATCATCGACAGGTGAGCTGATCAAGCAGATGAGGGACTCCATGAGTTTCCAAGCAGATGCAAAAAAAAAATCATCTCAACTTGGCTGTCGATGACTTTCCCCATGGGGTGCGGTCTTAAATGATTTAATTTCTCCTGGGAATAAGCGCAGCGCCAGGGAGTTCACGCGCGCGATCCACACGCGCGTTTCTTCCACGACTGACCTGCACAGTGGACCGAAGGCTCTGGTAAGCTGGTTGCGCGCAGTCCAAGATTTATGACGATAATTTTGTAATCACGAGCGGCGAGATTTTCTCAAGTGAACTTGTTACAGATATTTCTTTTTTACTCCTGTGAGTGTGATCGCCACTCAACCCTCTTCTCGAGGCTACATTTCGATTTCATGTAATATCTTCTCGACCAACCCCTTGATGCACTTTTCGATTGGATTGATTCTGATCGCCGAGAGGGAGGGAGAGAGAGAGAGAGAGCGAGCTTTTCAAATTCACGTTCGTCCTTATTATTATTATTAATGTCTTCTATGATTTGGAGAGCTTCCAGCGTGTTCCAGAAGCCTACAAGTCCCAACGTCTGGTTCCAATATCGTGGCCGTGCATTACACTAATGAAACGTGACAGACTAATCAAACCCGAGTACAGCCGAGAGTAGCGGAGGTTCGGGTTCCACAGCATCCATGTTCCAAACCCCATCGATTAATGCGGAGAAAGGACCGTAGATGAAGATGATGATAGAAGACGATCGAAACGTAAAATGATGTAAACAAAATCGGCTGCTCGAACCGGGGACGTGGCTGTAATTGGGTTTATTTTATTGCAAGCGAAAAAAGCCGCGACTCCAGGTGCACACGACCGGCACCACGAGCTTCACATTCACTGACCGCTTTCTAATCATTCTTTCGGTCAGGCAAAAAAACGCAGCCCGTCTACAATGTATCATTCCGATTGGAGTTTGATTGGAGTCGGGACGGGGAGCTGGGATGATCGAATAAGCTGCACATCACAAAACGCGCGTGATCATGATTTATTTCACCGAGGGCCACCGTCCGTCACCGGGCAAACTGTCATTTGTTTGGTGAACCTCAAATTTTGCTGTCTTGCTGCCGTGGATATGCCGGTTGGATAGAAGCAACAGCAGAAGCTGGGAGGATGCAATCGAACGAACCAATCTAGCGATCTTCGGTCGGGAGGTCCAGGTCCAGGAAATAAGACATAGTTTGCAACAATGGATAATGGATGGATATTATTAAATAATCTCTAATGATCGCATAAATGGACGACCTGTTTTCGGACTGTCTACTTTTTATCATCGTCATTCGTGAGGTTGTGCTTACGCAAATTGCAGACATAATTTGAGCGGGAATGATTTGTGGGTGATAGAAATACCGAGTTTAGAAGGGAGTTTTGTATTGAAGCTGTGCTTAATTCTACCTTTGTGAAGCATCAGTATTTAAAAATATTACTGAAGGTCCGTTGAGCCTAACGTAAACCGTTGGAAAATAAATACTTACTAGGCATGGCATGTAATGAAAGTAACACCAGACAACACGGCTAATAAAAACCTTTTTGGTCGTTCATATGGACAGAGAAGTTGTGTGAAAATAAAACTGAGATGAAGAGAAGATGTGAATGGGTCTGCCAGAAAGACCGGGATATTAGATAAGAAGACGAGGATTTTTACAGCAGGCCAAGGCCGTAAAGCGGATGCAGCTTTAATATTAGCTTCAGACATTCTTTACTCTTAAGTCGTCCAAATTCCTGGCATTAAAATAAAACTCAGAATATTCGCGAGAACTTTTCCAAAAACATAATTACACAAACAGGTTCTGTGCCTTATGGTTCAGACCGTATTCTTAAGCACTTCATTCCGCGTTCCCGTTAGGACGCATTTGCCCCAAGCTTCAAATAAAGATTGCATTTTTCAACCGGACATTCCAAAAAAAAAAAAAAGATCCTACCATAAAACGCCACACTGCATACTGAGCCCGGTGCGATACTGTTACTTGCTGTGGCCTTAAAAATATTCCAAATTAATTTTGAGATGAAAACAAACTTCCTTCGAGCGGGGTCGGCCACAATTCGGCCAGGGTCAGAAACCGATCAGAATGGAGGTTTATGGGTATCGAACGCTACGCTATAAATTGCACCCGCATCCACTTACGCGTATGGCTCGTTCCTTCTTGCTTTTTTTTTGTTCGTGGTGAGTGTTTGTTTTGGGCCGTGTGATTACCGTGGCTTTATTTTTAAATGCAAGGAAATTTATTAAATCAGCATGCTGCTTTCGTGAGCCTCGGGGATGCGCCAGCTGAAGCGGGAAGGCCAAGCGAGCGCGGAACGCGTTCGTTTGAACGTCTGATGAGGTTAACATGAAGCGATTGAACTGGATTATGATTAAATTGCTTCCATTTCGAACGTTGTGGGACGCCGGTTGTAACGGTGAAAGCGAATTAGTATCCTGGTGGACGGCACCACACCGGCAGGATAATGTAATGGGCACGTTTTGGTTGCTGTTTTTTTGCTGGTCAGGCAGATTCATTTACATAACGCCAAAATGAACCACCATTATGAGGAAAAAAGTGATTGTTTCGGTGGTCTTTAACGTTGCGCTTCGGTTAGGTTGATACGATTAGCTGCAGCTGCTTATTAGTGGACGTTTCGCTAAAGTAGCTTAATAACTTAATTATGCGATGTTGATGATCGAGAGAGAGAGAGAGAGAGAGAGAGAGAGAGAAAGAGCTTTGAAGTTTTTAATTGAAACGTAAGCTGATGGAAGGGATTTAGCAAGTTGAGCTTTTTAAAGTATAATTATCTACCAAAACGAATATTTAATGTGAAGTTTATTATGTACTAAAATCACTTTCATTACAGGGTTTTTCAGTTGATAAGTTGATAGTATTCATTTTTATGGAAGGCTCCTTAGATGAAATGGCAAACAAAGCCAGTTGATATGGAAACGACTTCAAGTGATAGGGAAATCAAATTACCTTTTATTGTAATGTTCTCAGATGATATTTTCATAGTAGCCGTTGATATTGCACGCACTTACCCGTGCGCTGAAAGGATGTGTACAATATCAACGGCTACTATGAGAATATCCTCTGAGGGCATTACAATGAAAGGTCATGCGAAACCGTTTCCATATCAACCAGCTTTGTTTGTCATTTCAATAAGGAGCCTGCCATAAAAATGGTTGCTATTGCCTTATCAACTGATAAACCCTGTATGATGAGCTTTTGTACAGTAACAATAATTACTAAGATTTAAGCTAAGAATTAAGCTTGAGAGAAATCGAGAAGGGAAAAGTACTTATGATAAGTTATAGCATAAAAATATTTTGTATATATATATAAAATTATAGCATATTTGAAATAGCAGAATCGACTAAGAAATGCTATAATTCATTCGAATGAACTTGAAAATTTTATTCATTGGTGCTTTTAAGGCAGATTATTTAAGCAAAATAGAATAAAAATCAATGTTGCGAAACAAACTTTTCATTATATTTTCACGCAATTTTTGTAAGATCTTCTGCGTTACGATAAGTGAAATATTGTACGAGAATCAAATATTTTTTACAAAAAGCGTCATTCTGAGAGAAAAGTGTTTTGCAAATAAAAAAGAAGTTTACCGCGAGTCATTCTTATCTTCTCTTCCTGCTTTCCAACTCATATTCACCGAAATGAAGCAAGCTGTCGAAAAATTAGCACCCAATAATGAGCTGTAAAAAGGCTCCGATATATGTGCCCGTAACGCACGCGGATAAATGACTTTGCCGAGCGTCAAGCAGCGAACCTCTTAACCAACCTCCAACGTGGCGCTTAATGCTGGACAGCAGCACCAGAAAAAAGCTCCATTTTTGGTACAATTATCTCCTAAATATGTTCGTATCACCGGCCCGTTCGAGGAGACGGTACGAATCGATCGAAGTTTTCCAACCCGAACGAGCTCGATATACGAGTACGCAGCAGCACGTATGTTCGATCGTTCTTACCGGTTCCCTCGGGTCCGAAGGCTCCATACGGTGCCGCGAAGGTGGCACTAACGGTGATGATGATGATGATGATGATGATGATGGTGCTCGTTATGATGTTGATAAAATAAAAACATTCTCTTTATGCGACCATATGCGACCCGAGCGCTCTGTGGAATGGTTGCCGGCAGAAAGGGAAGAATGCAGGAAGAATGCGTGATGGCAATCGAATCGGTGTGACACAGAGAATGGTAAGGATGCACCACCACATCGTTGTGTGGTGGCTGTCGATATTTATTTAAGTGCGAAGAATTATTGCTCTTAATTACGTCAGAAGGTGGTGTGTGGAAGCGTGTGGATAGGAATGTGAACATTCCTGGCACGTACAAAGGATTCCAATCGTTAATTGTCCGGACTGCTTCGGGTTGGGTTCTTATGGGAGGTTTCCCTGCCGGGAAACTGATTCCGAGGGTGATTATCCTTTCGGAGAAGGTCATCTGTGCTGCCCAGTGTTTGTCATTTTCAATTCGTTCCGTGAAGGATTCTGCTCTTCACTGTCCCGGGAGGGCTTATTTGAATAAATTAAAATATTTTCATGTAAATGATTCTTAGGAAGGCGTTGAGGACTAAACAACCACCTTACACGCTATTATGGTATTCGATCCAATTCTAATTCTCAAACCCAACCCGATTACGGGATATTAAAGGCCACACTAGTAACCTCGAATGCAATTTAATGCAATCACAAAGCGAGCTCGCTGCACGATCACGCACACTGCACTGCGCATTGCTCCCGCACCCGGAAGCGTACCGACAAAATGATCGAGTCCGATCGCGATAAAAATCGCCTTGTCATAAAGATCCAATTATCCAGCATGGGCAATGGAACGAAAGTTCAACCCGCAGCAACGCAGCAACTGCCAGCAACACGGGGAAGGCTAAACCCGCCCGGAGGCAACGTCCAACCAGAAAAGCCACCGAATGTCAGCCGTGGCCGTAGATGGTTCGAGGGAGAAACCCGCGATCCGAGTGCAATAATTAGAAACACATGACGCTCGACATCTGCAGGCCCGTTTGACAAAGAACGCGTGCTGCGAGCGTAGGCAAGCGAATGCGTGCCGCTACCAGGAAGGGTCATACAGCCAGAATTTCCATATGTGTGAGCATAAACGAGACGAAATCTTGACACCATCGACAACGTTCGGTTTGGTGTGTCCCGTTTCGGGACTGTGTTTTTTTATTTTCCCGGAATGGCCCGAGCGAGAACAAGTGGCGCTTGCTATAATTTTGCCATAAAGAAAGAATTTGGCCCAGAAAAGAAAATGCACGCACGCCCAGAATGAGCGTAATTAGAATTCTCGGGAAGGGTCAGCAAGCGCACCATAAATAGGCTGGCCAATGTCCAGCGCTGTTCCCTGAAGTGTCCGGTTTGCACTTGACATTCGACCGCAGGTCTGGTCTGCGTCTTGTTAACGTGGGCGTTTAGGCGTTAGACTTCATATGTTTATAGACCACAGTTCGTTTCGTGGAAGGAGAGAAAAAAACCCCGTCGATGTTTTGTCCACAGCGACAGCCAGCGACAACAAACAAATTAGCCTGAACAGAGAACCTGATGCATGATGGGTAATGGCGAACAAACATGTGTGCCCAACTGAATGAGACAAGCTTCAACGATAGGGGGAGAAAAAACATGGACGAACGTGTAACTTTCGACACCTACCTTCAAGTGCCCGGTGATCGGGTGATCTATGTCCGCCCTTCCAAGAGCTCAACAAGACAAAAAGAACAAAACCCTTGCACCAAGCTAGAGATAGAGATGAGTGTCCGAGTTTCATCGCTCGCGAAGGAAAAGCTCATAAATCTTGAAGCCCATTCGCGGGCCCAAATCGATTTCGTTGTAATATTTTAATTTCTTACTCTCGTCGCAAACGATTACGATCAACGAGTGCAGTGCCAGCCAAGGATTGCAGAAGGTACCAACTTGGCGCAGATGGTGTGTACATATAAACAGATCACTGATACGATCGCATCGAATCTATCGTGGCATCGATAGCATTCAGGCGTGTTCAGGCGATCGTCCGGAAAAGGACATACCATGTGATCGGTATCGGCGCTCAGCCAGTGTCCTGTTGTGCGTGATAGAAATCGAGCAACATTTCCGGTGTCTGGCAAGAGGTGTTGAACGTTTGTTGATGGTATTGTTCTTCATTGGGCGAACAAAAACGGTGGTGTAAACTAATAAACTTAATTCCACTCACCTGATGAAGTCCCGCTGGAGGGTTAGCATTTCGAGGTCTAGTTCAAGCTATTGGACTAGCTAGCACTAGCCCAATGGCACACTTCGTCTTGGGAAAGTCCGGACTGGAGTTAGCGTAAACGTTCATATCTCACGCACCGCGATTCCAAAATGGGATCATTCGCGCGAGAGATCCAAGAAGATCTGGGGCTGGACCATTGGGACGTCGTGGACCCGTTGGAGCACAAAGTCGTGTCATGATTTTCGAATAAAATAACATAATCTTCATCTAATTGTATAATTTTCCCGATGCCGATCCGGTTGGCGGCACACGCGGAGATTTATTACCATTTCTCTCCGGCCGGGGCAAACATTCCCGACGCTTTGTGACCCGGTGGGACTCACTTAGCGTTACAGCGAGATAGATTTGCTCCAGCGATCGGTCCCGACTGGGCCATTCCCGGTGTCGCTTTTCTTGCGATCTTTCCGTTTGTAATTGGCGAAGAAATAGTGGTGGGACGGAAGATCGCAAGTCTTTTGCGGTTGGGAAGCACGACCAACTTTGTGTGTTTGTTTGTGAACCTTGTCGGAACCATTTTTTTTCCCCTTTCGGAAGATGTCCATTTGGAGCAAGAAATAGATCTTTCCATATCTGGTGGAGTGAACGGGATGGTAGATTTGCATTTAGAGTCGTGGAGGAGCAACTATCCAGAGACCTGGTTTGGTGAGACCTGAGCTGAGAGATAAGTTGATACATCGACGTGTTGGCCGGTGACGAATCGGCGCTGGAGACCGTGTGTCTCGTGTGCCAATATTGCACGTTGCTGTGTCATGGTGTTTGGAGCCCTTCGGCCTCCAGGACCATCCAACCCATCAGCCATCAATATCAATCGTTTCGAGTGCCAATTTCACCGCCTTTTCTATCCCTGGCAGTGCTGTGGATACAAAGCTTCAACAAGACATCCAGCAAGAGATCGCGCTAGTACAGTTGACGGGATATCGGTGTTTGCTAGTGTCCGTAGTACACTTTCCCGCCATGGTGCGATGTGGTTCGGCAAAACAGGTACTCACACACACAAACACGGTTGGATGGACACATTTTCCTAGTTGAGCTGACAACGAGACGGCAGTGAGTACTATTAATCCATATCTGCACCGCTAATCCACGTCAAAGTCCGGAAACGAACCGTTTTTTTTCCTCAGTTCCAGAGACCAAGTCCAAGTCAACGCAGTTCATCCCACCACCATTGATGTATTTATAGGTGCAAAACGAACGGAACTGTGACCAGCACCCGGGCGGAGGTTGTGATGTGTATCGGGGAGTTTGATAAAAGATTTTGCACCAGCTTTTCTGCAACACACACACACGCTAGAGTCACAGCGACACCGTGCATCTTGCAACCAATCTCCGCACAAGGCGCGAAAGTATGTGAGGCTGTCTGCATTCCAGCAAGGCCCGACCAGCCCGGGACCAGGCCGCGCCGGTACCGTACCGGTGTGAAACGTTTTCCGCGAAGATTAATGTCGACCGCAGTTAGAGTGGACAGGTTGAACTTGATATTTTCACGCCAACCGCTGACAGTGAAGAGCCAATTTGCAGCCGTTTGTTGCACGGCCAGGCGGTGCTGATAGCATCTGCCGGTGTTTGCTCGGTATCAAGAGGTGTCCCGGTGTTGAGGGTTTTGAAGTTTTGATTTGAATGTTACTGCAAACGCCGTCCGACGTGTCCGGTGCCGGGGGGAGAAAACTGAACATCAAATGTCATCGAGAAGGCTGTAGGCTGTACTTAGCGACCCCGGGAACGATTACAATTTTAATCGGATACATAAAATATTTTCCTTCTAATCGAGTGGGACGTTATTGAATAACCAGCGCCAAGAAGCGATGATGTTAGATGCACAGAGAGCGATGTCTTACGGGTGTTGGCGGAATTTCTGAAGGGCTTTACCTAAGGTGGATTGACGTTGCGTGTTGGTATGATAATATGCAGTTTCGTTTGCAAGATGTCATTGGATGGAATTTGATGAGCTACTGCATGGCCGATACTTGGGCGATGCGGTCTGCAGGAACTCAGTATGGAATCAATAGAATTTATCAGCTATAGAAATCTTTGGGAGAGTTTTTGAAATTCTTGAGATTGGTGATGAATTTAGTAAGGCAATCAAACATTCAAATGCTTGTTTAACATAATTGTAATGTAAACATTGACACACAACTGTTTCTCCATAAGTCCTTCATATTTTAAGCGCTGATGTAGTACACGATCTAGCAAATATGACTTACTAGTAGTCCCGCCAATCGCTAACACTGATGACCCGACATTAACAACTGTCGTCCGTGCGATAGGATCTTGCGGATTATCCTAAACTTTGCATCTCGCAACCGTAGCAAGAAGCTCGAAGCCACGCAGCAACAAGCCCACAAGTTGGTTTATCTACTTTGTTCGATTGTCGAGGGTCGCCCCGGCCTGGTCGGAAGTCTGGCAAATCTGACTAGAAACAAATCGATGAAAGCTGTCCGATAATCCCGCACGGAGAACCCCCGGCCGTAACTCCCGGGCACAACTACAAACGATGACCTCGGCGTCTTTCTCCGGGAACCGACCGAGGCCGCCAATCTGCCGACAATCCGCAACTCCCTCCACCCAATCGGCAACGTCAGGAGGGGGTCTCTCGCGCTCGTCTGGACGCCCGTCCGATTTCACCGACGGGCACGTACTAAACGCAGCGCGCCGCGAATTAACCGCGAAACCATCCAGCCGGGCGCGCACGCTGGCGAGAAGGAAAACAAATTGATTATCAGCATTCGACTAAATTTAGCCATTATTTATTGAAATTGACCGCTACTTCTCATCGATTGTGCCGGTTGAGGAGGGCCCGGCTCTCTGCCCGTGCGATAGATTTTCGCCGCCGACAGTTGTGCAATATCTGCGCCAGCAATCAGCGTTTCGCGTTGGGTCGGGTGGTGGTGGTGTGTTTTTTTGTGCGCTGTGGACAAATTACTCACATCCAGCGAGATAGAAACCGTGCGCCGGCTGTGGAAAGCAGCAATCGCAAAAAGGAAACTCGGAGCGCTGCCGGTGAGGATTAGGCGAACTACGGGGAGATGTAGGGTTCGAATGAGACCGGCCAGACAAAACCCATACGGCACACAGTGGGGGAGGACTCGATAGTATGGACACCCTGGGTACGGTGGATTTGTTGTACACATCTTAACTATTGCACTTGCGGCGGTTCGAGGAAACCCTCCGGGACTCGAAACCATCGGAGAGGCAAATAAAAATAGCTGGACGTGGAGATATGCAATAAAAGTTGGGCTTTTGCACAGCTGGAAACATGGCTGCGGGTGCAGTGATGACCTCTGCACTAGGCGCACACCGGTACTCCCCATTATCCGGGAGTGCCTTCCGGACATTCGACGACGACGACGACGACGACGACCCGAACTCTGCACTACACTGCACCGCACGGTCTCTATTGATCTGACAAGAAGCTGTGTGCTGTGTTGGTAGCCTGCGCGACATGGACCGCGGTTCGCACCGGGTTGCGCCTGCCTAGATTTATCGATCGGTCGAGCTTGTTTTGTCTGCCATTTGCCCAAGGCTTCCACGATCATCCCCACCGATGGTATGCGTTATTTGTTTTCTTCCGAACCATATCTTCCCGATGTCCAAGAGTGCCTTCCGAAAAATTACTACCAACAGCGCCACTTGTTGCCGAGGAAGTGTGTCCAGTGTCTGGTCGGCCTCCTACCCGGAGGCCTTATTTGCACCCACAGCTCCGTAGTGTGTTGTACCTCGATCGTCCAAATTGACTGCTCGGCTGGCATTTCCTATCCGAAAATAAAATGGCAAACAACCAGCCAACCAACCAAACGGACAAGCTGATACATTAAAAAAAAGCATCACAAAACACCTCGGCCAGCTCAAGACATCGTCCCAAACTCCCGAAGGAGCTACAGCGAACGTGTGTGTTCGGAGTGTGCGCGCGCGCGCGTTTGGGACGTTGTCGGAATTAATTGCTTCTCCCGGAAGGTATTTGCAGCTTGGTGTTCGGAACAGGGGCGACAACACTCGGCACCTTTTTTTTCCTCCCCCTGGCAACCGTCACCCTTTTGCTGGAATTCTGACCACGGTCAGGGTTTTTCACGCCCTGCGGAATCGCCTGGTTCGTCGTGCCGTACCGGTGTCTGTGTGTCCTTATCGGTGCCGCATGTAAGGAGGTGCACGACGACGACGACAACGACGATGTCGATCGCTGGGTGGTTTACGATGGTTTCAATTTGTGTATATTCACTACGCTCCAGGCCCTGGAATTCTGGAATATCAAGTGTAGCGAAGTGGTTTTGGGGGTCCACCCGAACGATCCAGGGTTGAATTTATCTTCACACCCGACCGTTTAAGGCATTTAAAGGACAACGCCGGTTGGGGTCGCAAAACAGCGATTGCTTTGCGCGTTCTTTCACTTTTTTTTATTGGCGCAAAAGGGCGAGTAATCGGATACGTGCGGATTGTGGCACCTTTTTAAGTGTTGTGCCTTCTTTGGCTGTCGCGGGGGACATTGCTGCTGTTGTTGCACTTTTCCTTACGCTTGTGCACTGTTGTTGTTCGATACTGGGACAATCGCTCTCCTGGGAGGCGATCGGGAAGCTTCGGCAGACGTAACTCCCACTTTTGTTACACAAAGTTACAATAATTTTAGCAGCAAGTTCGAGCGGACATCTCTGCATATCTCTCTTTCGTTTGGTGAAGATTTTGTCCCGATTTCTCAAAATAAATCCCCCCCCCCCCAAAAAAAAAAAACGACAGTGTTGGTGTGCGAGCGTGTCAGGTGTTGAAGTGATTTACGGCCCTGTCAAAGCTGGTCAGTTGCCACCACGAGGGTGTCGCTTTGTGTGGTTTTCGTTCCCAACGTTCCAAGCGAAGAACCCAGGGCGTGAAGATTATGTAGCACATTTTTGTTTTATTTAGCTGCGAGCTGCGCGTGGAGCAGTTTCCGAAACACTATTTTATTTACACCCGAACATCATTCTTCACGAAAACGGCGACGATCGCACGACAAGTGTTGCTCGTAAGACGCTCCGAGAAGAAAAACCCCCCCCGAGGTATCGAATATCGGAACTCCAACGCCGTCCAATCTTCGAGTGGCGTTCACGGGGGTTTGGGGTTTCGTTCGCCGTGTCCTCTGCAACCGAACCAATTCCAGAGTTTTTTGTCGAGGGTTAATGAGCTGTAAAATTCGATATCCATTCGCTGGTGCAACTATTTCCAGCCCCGTTTCGTTTTGCAGTTTTGTTTCCCCCGTTTGCTGAGGGTCTCTCCTGCTTGCTGTGTATTCTAATTTGCGTCCCTAATTGATCTGCATGGTAGATCTTCGCCTCGTCTTGGGCGCTTCTTCCAAGCTGCATCGTGGACCAACACACGGTTGGGATCATTGCTATGCAAATTGCAAACGAGCTACCTGAGTCCTGGTACCGGGTACCAGCGGCCAAGTAGTTCCGATCCAGATGGGAACGAAAAAGACAACCTTCCTACGGACCGGGAGTTCGATAGACGTAGAATGGAGTTACGGAATGCGATTTTCGTGATTCTGATAAGCATCGTCCGTGAAGGTGGACTCCAGTTCGTGCCCGGAGGGGGAGGATGTATCAAGTGCCGGGTTGTGTGAAGATGGTCTCAATGTTAGCCCAGGCGTTAGTCACCTTATCGAAGTGGAGTGTTACAAGCGAGGATGAAATTCAATGCGACGATAACGAGACCACTGCGTCCAGCAAGTACGTGGAATTCATAGTTAATTCCTCGAACTGCAATTATGCACACCTCGCTGGGAGGGAGCGTTTCGGGCGAGGAACGCAAACGCTGCAGATGTCTATTCTCAAAGAAACATTCCAAAAAACACTTGCCACAGTTCCGGGCAGCAGTACGGAACCGTCCTCACTGAGAGATACAACATGTGTTTTGGATAGATTGGTGCCGAGAAAGCCCTGGCGAGCACAATCAACGGGAAGAGAATAGATCCGTTCCTTGCTGGGCCGGTTGTATGTCCATTAGTCACACCTGAGTTTTAATTCGTGTTTCACGAGCCCATAATCGACACACACATGTACTGGCAACCTTCACCGTTTATCCATTTATCATTCAACCATCATCATCAGCAGCAGCAGCATAGAGATCATCCGAACCCTGCTGTACGTTGCGGTCTTATCGTACTGCGCCTGTCAGATGGCGTCTGTTTCCAGTTCTCCCAGTCGACTGCGACGAACCATACGGTACGGGTGCATCTTCGCCCTCGGGCCGGTGTGTGGGTGCTGCAGCTCGTGTCGAATCGATTCTATCCAAATATTATTAATGACATCTCGTCATCCGGCCAGTGTTGGACCAAATATTGACGAGGACCACAGGGAGAAAGCCCCGAAAAACGCGGGTAGGAATTAGATTCAATCTATTTACTTACCATGCGGTTCCGGTGATGGAGAGAGATACTGGAGGGATCCCAACAAACGAACCCACCCTGTGGTCAGGCCCTGCTTGCCATGTGCCTGCTACCATGGGGTGATGCGTCACGTCCCGTAGCGTTTATTCACCCTCAAAATCTATTATTTTGTTTTTTAAATCATCCACAACAAGTAACATCAGGTCACGGAAATGGTGATAATATCGCCTCCATGATTAACAAAAAAAAGGACAGGAAAACGCTGGTAGGAAAACAAAGGGGTCATTGTGATGTTCCAGTGTCCAGTATCGTCTCTCGTGCTATAAAAATACAGTTTGATTATCTCGGGTGACCTTCGAAGGGGCTTTCGATACGAGGACGCAACTTGCTACGCCCGCACGACACGGTCTTTAATTAAGTAATGTAACTCGGGACAAACTGTAAGCGACCCTGATACGGGAAGGATACGATCAACTTCAATGTCCGAGGACTCGGAACTTTATGAGTTGTCGTAATTAAAACACATGACTCTTGCCTAACACCATCTGGGATGGGCAGCCACAACCTGACAGACGTCTGGAGACTCGTGTCCCGTGCATGACGCAACAGACGGTGTTTTTCGTCCATTGCCTCATCCCGAAAGCAATCCTTATCTGGAGCGCGGCAGTAAAGAAGTGGTTCATCTCAAAGGTTCCCGAACAGAGTATTTAGCAGAGCAGCGCTGGAAACTACCGTCGTAATGGTTCTTGCCACGGTCATTCCACGCCTCGTGACTCGCATCGCTTTGTCGGAGTCGGAGTCCAGATTGGTCCCAGGCAATAATAAACACCTTGTAGCTTGTTTTCGTTTTATCGAGCACTTCGCAGACAGTTTTGCTGTCTTACTGTCTTTAACTCAGTGTAGGACTCTTCTCGAACCGAGTTCTGCACCGTATCGGGTCTCCACTATCAAGTCATAATTTAGTGGAATTTATTGTCAAATGCGAGAAATATGTTTTGTTTTGACTGTCTCTCTCTCTCTCTCTTTCTCTCCCTCTTATATATTGTCTTCTGTTTTCCGACCCGAAAGAGTGTTGATGACCGAAACTGACCTGGACCCGGGGAAGTTTTGGCTGGAACCGTTTCAGAAGAATCGTGCTGATGCACTCATCGTGGATGCTGATGATGAGCTGCCCGTGCGTGGATTTCTTTAACCCAGTGGCACATGATTTTACGGAGGCGCTCTTATCGGATCGGACCGTCGGTCGGTTCCGTCGGCGAGACCTAGCGCCCAGGGGTAACGACAGGTGGTTGGACGCGTTGGACGGTTTCAGTTATTCAATTTCAGAATCACCCGATGACACCTCGCGTGGTTTCTGTTTTAAGCGTCGAATCAAGATGTAAGGGATTTATGTCGTCCGCGCGGAGGATGGTTTCGTTTTTGAGTGCGGTACGGTGTTCTGGGAAGATGGTTCCAGTGGGGTCCGGGGGGGGGCGGATTTTGTGGCTTTTATACATCAGATAAATCGACGGTAATAAACATGTAACCAGCACACCCGGGGACGGTGTAAAAGAGCACGTTTTACATTTCATAACCGTGTGTGTGTGACAGCAAAACTTGATGGGAGAAAGTGGCTCCAGGAAAAAAAGTGAGCCCTGCGTAGGATACATGATGTAGCCGAGATTAGAGAGATGGGTTCAGAGAATGAGAAATATTAATGAGAAAAGGGATTTTAAAAGGCAAGTGTTACACGATCGCACCTCTGTAATAGGAGTTGTTTACACACAATCTAACGAGCTGGACTGTGGTGTGGCATCCGATAATTTTGGAGAGAGGTTTTGACATTCATCTCTTTTTAAAGTTCTCAATTGTTGATTTAAAATACATTGCTCTATGAACAACAGTAGGATTCTTCTTCAATATTTTCCAATCCAGAGTTCTACATTGAAGATCTGGATTATGCAGTGATCACACGGCAGGATTGGAGATCGAATCCCATCCAGACCAATCCGTAGTGAGGTACTATTAATCCACCAAGCTATTAGAAGGATGCCATGAGCTAGCAGATCGTTAAGCAAATAGAAGAGAGAGAGAGAGAGAGCATTATCCACAAAAAAGTCCTTACAGAAATTAGCTTTTACTAGAAATTCAAAAATAGTTTAGATTCTACCAATTTCTTGTACCGTATTGGAGATTATTGTAGGACACAGTCAGTTAACAGCTTTCTTTTCTGCCAACCACATTCGTGACATATTATCGCTTCAATACCACCAAACGCCCCGGGAGATTTATAATCTTCTTCTAAATGACGATAGAACGAAAAACAAATCTGCCTGTCATACCAGATGCTGCCCGAGAGGAGATCACACAAAAACCGTGGCAGTTTTGTAAATATTTAACACAAAATGATTTATCGAAACATGCACCGGCTGGGTAGGCGGCTAGTGCCGCGAGGAACAAATTAGTTCCGTATCAGGTTGCGCACGCTGAGCCAGCGAGCATATTCTCCGAAAACGGAAGCTGTGTAACGGTTACGCACTGTGGATATGATTCCCTGGAGCGTCTTTCTGGAGTTCTTTTGACCGCGACTTCCGTTCGGGAATTGTGTGTTTTTTCTTGTCGAAGTTCTTCGAGGAGAAAACTCTCACCTAATCGAACAGATGAATGCACTGGGTGTAGGGCATAATTCATCCGTTTGTTTGGACGTGTTTGGATACGATACAAGGTGTCTGTTATTTGATAGCCTTTGAGCGCTCCCGGAGGAAAGCAAGCGATCGGGGCGATCTTCTTCGTGAACAGCTTTAGAGTTCCAGAATATCTAAGCATTTCTTCACTCCCACGAGCGAAGATGCGCGATGAAGAACGTCCGGACTTTATGGTTATTAATTAAAACGATAATTTATGACATTCCACCCATTCTGGAGATCTAATCCACACACAACACCCCGAGAGAATCCGCGCCGCGTCCGTGACAGGAAGTTCCCGACAATTGCAATTTATCCACCGCACTGGCCGTCGATCCCGGCGATCGGTGAATGCGGATAGCATTTTGTCCACGGAATCTTAAGCACTTTCAAATCGGTTTTTTCGCGAAGACGACGCCGCCGCCACATCGTGATGCTCCGTGGACGAAGAGCCAGCTAGCCAACATGGTAAAACAATTTAGAGCAAAGATTGGAACGCAGCGCGCTCCCTCCCCAACGTGGAGCGTGCTTTAACGGTTCTAATGACACTCACGATCGGTTCGGGCTTTTTATTTGCAGGGCGAAAACCAAGGGCTTATCGCTTGGGAAGACGAGTGGGCAAGGCAAGCGGACGGAAGGGAATTCTTGGACCGAGCCCGGTAAAGCAAGTGTACGCGATCGGTTCACCGCGCTAGAGAAATGCAAATCAGGCGTTTAGAGCACCACCGCCGGTCGTCGGCCTATTTGCACGATCCGTGAGGTGGTATAAATTACTCGTGTCGTTTGCCGTCGTGAAGTGTTGTTTCTATTTTGTCGGAGAGTTTTGTACGCGGGCCACAAAAAGGCTCGGGGTGCTAGAGTGTTTGCTGGCACGCCGTTTTTTTTTTGCACACCCCAGCGGCTGCACAGTCCAATAAGGGGTTTGGTGGATCGTGTAGCGGTGAGATTTGATAAGAATAATTTGTTCAACATCGCCATTTTGGGACGATCGTGTGGTGACCATAAATTTTTCCACCAGGTTGACTGTCGGGATCGGGATCTTCACTGATGAGGATTGGGGGAAGTGCAATTTGTGCCTCATAAAAGTGTGGTGTGGTATGTTGGGCATCGAAGATCCAGGGGTGTTGTTTGTTTAAAAAGTAATAATTGGTAATTGGAAGTTGTTGGCTAACGATGGAGCAATATGGAAGGAGAGGTCTTTCAGGGTGTAGAAATAGACAGTTCTAGATGATCGTGCAACTTGATGACTTCTCGAGGTCTTCAGGACGTGTTGATGATTAACTAGAAATGCCTCTCAACCAGTTAAAACGAAAGATAGTTTCATGAAATGTTCCCTATTGTAATCCCTTCAGGATGTACATAAAGCGGTTGCGGTCTGGTGGCTTTCATTCGACAGGACCGGAGTTCAAATCCCATGCGGACCGTTCGCCCGTAGTGAGGATTGACTATCCAACCACGTGGTATCATGAAGTCTTGTAAGCCAGAAAAGGGAGGCATGACATAAGAGATCGTTAGGCCAAAAAGAGAGAGAAAGAGAGTGAACGAGAGAGAGAGAGAGAGAGATGCGCACAAACCTCGTAAAAAAATGTATAATCAAGATCAGCAATGAGAAATTCTCATGTTTTGATCTTGTTTCTCACTTAACAGGATCATATTTTCCGGCCCATCGAAAGCCTCAAATACGTGTGTTTTTCTCCCGATTTATTTCCCACCCATGGCGAAAGGATCACTCCAGTACGTGGAGTTCAAATGCGCACAGCCTGCACAAAACAAAGCAAAACAAACACTCAATCTCAAGGATAAATAAAGACGACTCCCATAACTATTTCTCACCGATATGCACAACTACTGATCGGTTTGATGATCATGCACAGCCTTCCTGTGTGGGAACAATTTTCTTCTGTAAAAATTTGGGTATGTTTTTTCTGCACGCAAGAATGGTACACAGCGATAGAGAAAACCCGTTAACGAACCACAACACAAAAAACAGCATTGCAAAAGCGAGAGAAAAAGAAAGGGTGAGCGAGAGAGAGATTGTCCAGAATTTTAAGCTTCCTACGGATTTGCTACATTGCAGTCTCCTGTGTGACCCACTTCTAAGAACTTCGGTGGAATTCCATTTTCACATGGAACGAACCTGAGAACGGATCAGTCCGCACAACAGGTTCACCCGAACCAGCTAGATTGATACATTCTGTGGGCTTTCAAGTAGCAAAAAGCGTACACGAAAAAAAAAAATGGCACAAAAAAGGATGTGGCCGACTGGAACAGGTAGTGTGTGTGGGTTGAGTTCGTCGCCTACTGCCTCGGCAGTCTTTTGTTCGCATCGAACCGGCCCGAGGTAGGTATGCATTTTTCGACTATGAATAGAATTTGCCCGCATTAGTTCTGATCGGTTCCAATCCAATTGAGGATGACTCTCTTCTCGGCTGACAACGTGCTGAGAATGCTACTCCGCCCGTTCCCATAGCTCAAGGCGAAAAAGAAGAAAAAGCGAAATAACACCCGTTTAACACTGTCTCTCCTAATTGTTCCCGGGCCGGGTTTTTTTTTTTTGGCCACCAACTTCTTCGCTTCGGCGACTCATAATCACATCAACATGATCAGCGGCTTTGACACCGATCGCGGAACCGTGTCGAAATCGATCGGAAAGCGTTCGGCTCAACGTGGGAACCGATGCGGCAGCTTTCCCAAACACTTTGCTCTGGTGGACGTGGAGTTAATAGGGTTTCCCCGGACCTGCTTCTTCAGTTGTCGATTTGTGATAAAGTACCCGCGATATTGGACGTTCCCAAGGTTAATGCCACGCTCGGTCGCTGTTTAGCACGGTCAGGCGAGCAGCAGGCGAAATGGACACAAATCAGTTTCACAGGGATGAAACGCCACGGTGAACAGGTCGTTTCGGGGCGTAAAACGAACCATCAGCAATCCGCAACCGACCGAGCCGTGGAACCGTATCGGAAAGCTCAACCCCGGCCCCCAGCAACACAATTTACAATTCCAAACGAGCCGTGGAAAAATGGTCCCTCGGGACCGTTTAGGCGAGCTGATTAGAGCGCGGGTAATAATATTTGTACACGATTTAGGCGTTTTTTTTTTGCGTGCCGATTCAATCAATCGCATACAACAGGCATGCTAGGGGTTCTTCTTTGCGGCGTGTTACCGGGACATATAATCATCACCATTCGATCATTTTAACCGCGACCCCGATTTACGATGCTGGGAGAGCTTTCCAACTTTTTCCACGCAAGGTTCCATTGTCCCGGCAAGAGCACCGGGAAGCAGAGGAGATTTTTGCTTCTTCTTCGATAATGCTGGTTCATGATGAGCACTTGATAGTCACGCTACAGTTTGCCGCCTGCCGGGGGTTGATGATTTCATCCGGTAAGGATCACCGACGCTCCAACGTTCGGTAGAAAATGTCCGCCAAAGCGTGCAAGTGGCTCCGGTGAAGATCGCGTATCATTATCACCATCGGAAACGGATCGATCGTGGGATGCTGGCCGGGTGCTACAGAGTAGTCCGTGGTTTTCCTCTCCCTGGGTCCGAAAGATCAAACGGATTGACCATGGTTCGGCGGAGTATTGGACGATTATGGGCTATTCATTAGTGTGTACTTTGGATGATGGGGCTTTTCTCGATTGGATTGCCCGGTCTGGGTGACCTCGGCAGGAGTCAGGACTGTGCTGACCGGGGGTCCTGGTGAAGGTGCCGACGATGCACTTGGCAGGGTGTCCTCACCTCATGGGTGAAGGTTGGCTGGCTGGTAGTTTTCGGACGGCTTGGGAAAATTGTGATTCGTCAGGGATGATCACTGTACGATAGGAATCGTGAAGAAAGGGTATTGTAATTCTTGCCGTAATTTCCAAAATTTAAGATATCGTAACAAACATTGAAGAGTTCTTAATTGTTCGAAACTCCAATTGAGATCGCTTGTAGCTTTAAGGATGAGAATTTGTTGGACATCTTCACGCTTCAAACTTCATTCCTAGGGTGATATCGAAACGGTCATCCACGTCTCATAAGAAACGATCTCACACCAGCGTTCCAATCAAAAGAGGCAGCAAGTGTCCAGCGCGCGTCTGCCGTTACTCCGCAGCAGACATATCATTATATCACCGCCAGCAGAAACGCGCAGAAACTCCAAAACTACCCAGGCGCATAAAACATCCGCTCCGTCATCCATCATAACCGTGGCGGGGTCCTGGTCGCGCACGAGAATCCCATCCGATCCGATCGATCGATCGGCTGCGACTCGGTAACATGGTCCGTTACCATTTATGTCCGGAGGCACTAGCGCAGCAGCACGTCGTGCGCTGGAACTCTTGGCAGAATTTCGATACATTCGCGCACCGGAATCGCTCGCGCGCACACACAGGTTAGGTAATCGCGGCCCAACATTGTACGAAGCGCCGGGTGAATTATGAACCATTGGCAGAGAGCGAAATGAAAAAAGCCCTAGCGTGGACGATAACCGATAGTTGCAATTTCCGTGTCAAGAGGTCAGGCCGTCTTGGACAGACTTGTGTTTTTTTGGAGCCCTTTGAGGCACTTTAAACGAGCGGCCTCAGTTCGGTGGAACCACAACTGGAAACTCGGTCCTTGTTGCGCCCATTCTCATACGGACTGAAGGATATCACGTGGAATGTTCCGTAGGGTGGCTTCATAAATGGCTTAGAAGTGGCGTCAATGGGCTCGATGCTCATGTGATAATGATGGGGTAACAGTTTTACACTTACACTCCTGCACCGATAATCGGTGGCTCAATGTTTCGCGCAAGGTTTGCACGGCTCGGTATGCGGGGTAATTTCTGGCCGAGCATTCCACTCGGCTGGACGTGGACGTTGTGATATTGCAGAATCCACAACAAATTAGCAGGCAATTACGCGGTACATGGTACAATGTAGAGGGAAAATGGCTCCAAGGAAATTGAAGTCACATTTTTCTGGTCCACTACGGCGATCGTCGCGCCGTCCGTGGGGTTCGCCTCTTCCCGGGCAGGCACCGACAGATCGGACATTTAATTCTTGTTTATACCGTCAGCAGTGCGTCATGCTTTGCATGCAACGGCTCACCGGCAGAAATCCAGAATTCACGAGGTGCAAACAGAAAGACTCTCTAGACTCCGAAGACATTCGCGTTCACCTGGTTCAACAAAGTGCTTCATTTATCATACTTGCATCCATAAACCAATAGCATAGCGCAAGCCGAAACAAGATCTAGGAGGCTCGCCTCGGGCCCCGAACACGGACCTCGGTGGTTGGGATAAATCTGGCCGCACATCACCGCGCGCGCGCGTCCTCATCATCATCTTCTCATCAGCTGACTCCCAAGTGCAGTGTCTCCGCGTTGACGGACAGCACCGGCGCTCGAAGCCGCCTGCATAAACCGTCGGCTAAGTTATTAACATATCGTGCAAATAAATTAAATATTAGTATCACATTAATTACGGCATTCCGGCAACTTTTCCGCCTCGGAAACCCCCGTTTGATGTACACGGACCGCCCGGGAACGGGAAACTCAGCCGACGGAACGACGCTAGCGTGCCTTTTTGCGTGCCCACCGCTGCCAGACAGACACGACGCGTAAGCTAATCGCGGTGGGGAAAGGTGACACGAGCCGGGCTTCAAGCGCGACAGACTGAACATGGGAGAGTTATTTATGAGCCGGCATACGGCGGTACGGCGGCCACAACGGCCCGCGATTGAGCTAAACTAAATCGTTTCGATTAGCGCGACTAGTTTTTGAGTTTTCTGATTCCCCGATCGCCAGCAGCACGCGGTGGTTGTCGATGCGGTGAAGAGAACGTACGGGAGTCAGATTACAGTGTGTGCGAGCTACACACAACGGGGAAGCTCCCGAGGTAGTTCTCCGCACCGGTGGCACGCGTATCGATCGTACCGCAAGATGGGCAAGATCAAAGTCGCCCGGTGGCTTATCGGAAAGCTGCCGGTAAGGGTGCAAGTGATCGATCTTCGGCGGCAGGTACCCAGCGGGAGGGAAATCGGCTCGCAGTGTGTGTGTAGCAGTGTGCTACACAGGTTCGTTAAATGAGTTTTGTTCTAGATGAGATGTTTAATGCTGGTATGATTAGATGTCAATAGATATCATCAGTAATTATTTGTCAGCGATTGGAAAGCTTTAGCAGTGTTCTTAAGGATGATTAAGCTATAACGGGGTCATCAACATACAAAAGGTGAGTTTGAGCGCGATTCTAACGTTACGTAGAACTGAGGAATTTTGATTCCTAGGAGCAGCAAGTGAAAATTCGTTGAATGTTTCTGGATATTCCAGGAGATTTAAGCTCTCAGAACTGAGTGCTTCGGCAGCCTGAAGAACGCTGTAGGGTAATGTTACCGCTGTCCACAACCTCAGAACCAGTCATCACATCGATAGACTCCAAACATCCTCCAAAAATACTTCAACACAACTACCGGAATAGACCTGGATAACCACTTCTAATTCTCCATACATCCATTCTCCAAGCCAGTAATAATTGCTATAAAATAATGCTATAATTACAGCAAAAATTTATAAGTATTCCTTACATCAGGATATGGTTAATACATTTCTTGCTATAAACTTAATAGCGTAGAATTCATTTTTGGATGATTTTTGCCAAGAAAAACAAAAGAAAAACTTAGTCTTCTAAAAGCTAAATATCCCAAATGATGGGATTGAATCATACCAAATAATACTTTTAATAGCTTACTTCAGTTAGGTTTCCTTCTATGCTGTAAAATTGAGGCAAGTCAATGTAAAAAATATTAAATTGAACCGGGTTTTACTCTTTTTATGGCTCCCACCACTCAGCCCTACTGTCATCTCGAATAAAACGAGCCATTTTCCACGAGTACGCTACGCTATTGCTTCACCGGAACACGGTGGCGCGTGCTCCATCGCCAATCTCGAAGCCGCGCTTCGACTGCGACATCGGTAGGATTTATGGAGTGCATGTTGCATTTATGATAATGTTGTAATTTATAATTTCCAACCCCCAGCTCGCCATCCATCCACTCTCGAACGATCCTAGGTCGGCATGTGCGTGTCGGGTCATGCGCCAGCTGTTGGCACAGATGCAACCCACCAAAGTACAGGCTCCAACCCAGGGCAGGGATGGTGCTGGTGGCTGTGTGCCATTAGAGAACCCCGAGCCGACCGCGCTTGCTTTGCGTCTTATCAAACCAAACGGGGTAATCGACTGCGCCGGGCAATAAATCAACGATTTCAATTTAATTGCACTTAAATTCCTTCAGGGTGTGCGCGAGCTTTTAAGCGTCGACTAGATAGGGCGCGTTCATTAAATTCTGCCTAGTGCGATACCTTTGATGAGACGGTTCGGAGGGATGTTTTGCACGCGGGCGTTGTAGTAATGGCAGAAAGAAGAGCCATATTTATTTAGAAGACAGCCTGTCCACCCACCCACCTGACGATGGGAAGCGGATGGGAGATCATTTGCCGACCGGCGTGCAGCATCAGGAAGCGTGAGGTGTTGGCTCACGGGCCCCAAAGGGTCGTGGCTGATGTCGCCGGGAGCAACCAACACGAAGGGCACACGGGGTGAAAATTTATGAAAAGTTCGTCTAAATTAACGCCAACCGATTGACCGGTGGTGTTCGGTACGGTGAACACTACACACACACACACAGGGCACGAAGGTCGACAACCGGGACCGTTGAACGTAGGCGCACACGTTGGAGACCACGGCACGGAGTACTCATAAAGGGCAAGCCCAAAAGCGCCTATTCCAACAGCTGTACCTTGCGCGGTGCGCGGTTCGGCGTCGGCGTTTGGTTCTGTCTAGTGCGATCAAACGCCTTGTTACCCTCTCGTGGAAGGTGTGAAACGATTTGTTACGATAAAGCCTGTTTGACGGTGTTTGCCCAGAATGCGGGGTACAGCGATTGGTTGGGTGGACCTGATCAAACGATGATTAAGACATGCTTCGACCAATTCTAGCGGTACGCTTTGTGCCGGGCGAATTATTGCAATCCATAATTGATTAAACGATGTTCGTGATCATGCGCTGGCTGCAAGTGGCAATAATAACTATGTTTTGAGCATTTTTGTTTTTGGTTTACTTTTTTTCGTATGCATTGCACAATTTATCTCATCGTATTTTATCGTTCGAATTTTTCCTTTTTTGCTGTTTTGTTTTCTTTTCTAGGGTTTTGATTCGCTTTCTGGCTGTTTTAGACACATTTAAAGATATTTTGGAAGCATTCTCATATTGAAAATCATTTCTTATTATACTGTGAACATTTTTCTATTTTACGTCTATATACTTAGCGTTAAAAAATATATTTTTTCTAGTTCTTTTGTTCTGCTTCACCAACATTTTGGAATCCTTGTATTTTCCAAGCGATATTTTCATTAAATTTGACTTTTTTTGCATTTATAGAAAATGTTTATCTTGCTTTGAATATTTATCTAATTTGTTTCTGAGCCTTGTCAGATTTTTTTCAAATTTAACTAAAGTTGTACCCTTTCGGTCTTACTATTACTTCCACGCCGTTTATATTTCTCATAGCAAAACTTGATTAATAGTTTTTTCGTTCTCTATTTTTCATTTCTATTTTCACATCAGTTTTTACTTGTTGTGATGTTTGAAATAATTTATTCTTCTTTGTTTTAGTTTGTGTTGTTCACCACCCTTTTTTCTAGTTGTATTCCAGCAGTGTTTCTGATTTGTTTTATATATTTCATGATATTACAAATTAAACGTATATTTTATTTTGTATTTGAAATGCTTATTTTTAATTTACTTATGCCTAATTAAGCCTTTTTTAAAGAAAAAAAAAAGGTTTTTGTGTTTTTTGTTTTAACATTTATCACTTATTTTATACATGTTAAAATTTTTTAATCATAATCTTGTTTTGACAAAGATTGTTTTACTTAAATTTTCGATTTTGTTTATTTTTGCTACGCTTTTTTATCATGAGTTTGATCTCAAGTTTCTTAGAATTGTTCGTATTATTTTGCTTGGTTTAGCTAAAGTTTGTGAATTTTATCTTCGAGCAAAAGTTCTGTGTTGTTTTAATTTTGTTTATCTCTCACATTATTTTTCGCTTAATCCTTTGTTTCTAAAATTAAGCCCTCGCACCATGCTCCCCAAACCTGTCCAATAGTACCAGCCACACCACACCTTTCGTCACATTGTTAAGCCATCATCCGACGCCAAAAGCGCTCCTTCGACACCTTCTTCACCACGTTCACTTTCCACCGCCGATGATGAGGTCGCGCATTGAAAATGATCGAAATAACTCAATCATCGCATAATTACGCTTAATTTATTAAGTCTCGCGCTCAATTATCTGATGGTTGAAATTCCTCACGGTCCTTTCCCGTGGGGCAATCGCGGTGAATCTCGCTATAAAACCTCGTCGAACCAGTCGTCGACACTTCGACTGACGTCGATCGCTTCATCGCAAACCTTTCCATCACGAGCCTGCCTGACCGGCTGCATTCCTTCCGAGCGTTCTTGTTAAGGAGCTTCGTCGGGGCCTTATTGCGTGCAGCTTCTTTGTGCGTTTCTTCTTCCTTTTTTTTGCTGTCCCAGCTTTTTCTTTGCTGCCACCGATTGGAAGACGATGACGATGGCCCTGGGACTTGGGACGAAAAACAATCAAGCGGTGCAAGTGCAGATGACGACCGACGAGGACGTCCGCCTTCGAGGGTTGCGTCTTTGATTGAAGTGCTCAATACCTGCCGTGTCGATGACTGCGGGTGTGTGTGTGTGAGCGGAATCTAAAGGATGTTGATGCCATCTCATGTTGGTCGTCCGGTGCGTGAAAACAGTTGTTTCGTAACCGCAGAAGCGACAATGCTCAACAGATTTGGTTTGCCTTTGTTTGGAAGTGATGTCTGCAGTTTTTGCTTTCAACAGCTCGCTGCTGATGCCACCGATATTGCAGTAATTGGTCACTAATCGGGGTGTGCGTTCGGATTGATGGAAGAGTTAAGATTTTTTCCCCCATTCAGTGCGATTGAAATATTTCAACATCGTTTAAGGATATCGTGCAGGATTGGATTTGGAGAGTTGAATAAACACAGGTAATGCCGCTGACACAGAAACAGATTTTTTTGTAGTAAAGAACTGTCACTTTACTGAAGAAAGGATTTTAAAATCTGTCCATCTTCTTTATAAATAAACCACGCGATAAAAAAAATCGAAACCCTTAATGTCGGCAATCTGTAAGTGAATTACAAAGCAAAAGGAGCCCAAAACAGACCCCAATCTCGTGAGGTGATTCAGTTGTGAATGAATAATCGACACATTTCGAGGGTTGAAATGGACACTTCAGTCTTTTTTCCCGACTTCCGTCTCTTTTTATGGAGTTAAGTTTTAGTGGTGATCTGATGATCAGCAGACAGGTTGAGTTTGAAAAGGTTTTCTCGGGTATCGGGTTCATCTTAACGACAATTCGACATGAACACTTGACACGATTTTGGTGCAGATCTTTGGTAGGTGATTGAAGGAGGTTGTTGTGCGGCAAGAGCTTGTTCAATTCGATCTGGATGTTATTTTAGTAGATTAAACATCTTCTGCAGGATATGTTTTACTTCGAAGTTTTTATTTCAATTTGCATATTGGTAGATCGTAACCAATTTTCAGGTTCTTCTTATTTGGCACTACAACTACGAGGGGTCTATGTCTGCCATTGTTCAGTTTTTGCATGATTATTCTCGTAACTATAAAGTTCAGCTTCAGCGTATTATAGGTCTGATAAGATTAAATGCCGGTCCTTTCGTGTTAGCCAAAAATAATATCCTAAAAACAGAAGCTGAGACCTATAATTTATAGAAAATTTAAATCGATCCTTGCTATCTTTACATAAGTTTTGTAAACAAAAATATTTACAGGATGATAAAATTATATTCTAGTTCGCCAAGATCTTCCACAAATATTTGTCAAACAAACCTGAGTCGATTACACCATCACCTTACTTCTTTCATTTAACGAAATTAAGCATTCAAATAAAATAAGAGCCAATTGGTCTTAGGATGAAGTCACTTTTTCAAATTTATATTTTTTAACGATAGTAAAAAAATAAGAATTCATGTATTCATTCGGTCCTGCCGTATAAAGACTAGCACCGTAATCACATCTGCTTCTTAAGCTATGTTTATATTTATAATTTAACTGTTGAGAGTTTTGACTACTTGTTTATGATTGTTTCCATCTTCGAAATGTTAAGCCGTGTTTGCACAATTATCTTTATTTGTACTTTAAAAAATTTATTTATGATTTATTTATATTAATATTCTTATAATTAAAACATCATGTCACATCAGTTATAAGTTCTTAAACTATGAAAAACCACATGAAAATTCCCATAAAATCCTAAGAAATTACGGACATTTTAAGTAATAAATATTCAAAAAAATGATAATTGTTTTATTTAAACTGAGAGAGAATTTATAACAGAAATTTGCCTTGTATAGATTAAAAATATCAAATTTATAAAACATGCTTTTTATTTGAATTTAAATTTCCTAAGAACGCTTAAAGTGAAAAGGAATAAAAAAACTGTTTTATATAAGTTTTAAATCTCAACAATTTAATTTTATTTTTTACATAGATTATATATCAGAAATATTGTTTTACACGCAATAATTTAAATCGAATACAGCTGGACTACAGCTCTTAAACACCATAACAGTATTATTTATTCCCTTTCGAAAACTAACTTGAAGTAGCCGACAACCCGACCATTCTCCCGTAAACAGTTGTTTGCGGCCAACTAATTTGTTTGCGCTCTACATTCCTGTTTTTATTATCTATCTCAACACACCGATTATCGTTTCCCGTGTTTTTTTTTCTGTATTTTTTTGGAACACTTTATGAAGAATAGTGTTGTTAGTTTTTACTGTGTGTCCTCCTCCTGTTGCTCATCATTGCTTCCTTCCTTTTGTCGAGTGTGGTTCTCATCCTGTCCCGAACCGTTCGGGGCATGTCACCCACAGCTAGGGACACATTTATCCTTCCCGTTGGCGAGGCGAACAAGTGCTGTAACATGCTACCATTGTGTTTTTGTTTTCCTTCGGTAGGAAACACCGGCAAAAAAGGAGCACGAAAAAAAGGCATTAGCTTTATGAGAAAAAAAAGAACTACACCACACTACGATAAAAGAGGCAGCTCTCGGGATGGGATCCTTGCCGAAGGCACCGTGATCGCGGTGCCGTTTTCCTTTTGTCGCTTCAGATTTCAACCTGTTCCCTTTTTGTGCTGGTTCCCGTTAGAACCTTGCTCACCCTGGGAAGTGCCCAGGGCACAGGGTGCCTCAAAAGTGTTTCGTTGGGTCTCGTTTTAGAGGGAACGTGTTTCGTTTGAATCACCCTGCAGCTGAGAAAACCTGCAGATCGGGAGTGAAAAACAATACGCGATTAGTTTCCCGACGGCTTTTCTCTGCTCCTTCACGCTCGAAGGTCTCTAGCAGCAACTCACCATCAGCAGGATAGCACGTAAGGAAGAAGGTCGAAAACAAAAAAATACAAGCACAAATCCATCTCCCATACACCATTTCCATCTCATTTCCGTACGATCGCACCCACACGTACGGACAGGATGGTGAGAAAAAAAACACCCCAGAATCCTGACGCTGCACCGCTGGATGATTGTTCTACTTTTTGTTTCACTCCACTGTTCCGATTCGGTTTGGTGGGATATGGGAGTTTTTGTTCCCGTTCGATCCCAGGCTCTCCGGATCCCAGGTTCCCAGCCGATCACAAACCATCGCGTGTTCCCACTCTCATCCCGTGCCGTTATCTTGAAGAAGGGTGCTCTACACGAACCGGAAGTGATGGTGGTGGTTTTTTGCTTCTAGTGATTGGTGATTCTATTCAAACCGGAATTCGAATGGATGTCGTAAGACAGCAAGTGGGCTTCGGAAGAAGATGAGTTATGAAACCATTACCATATCATTAGAAATACACCACCACGCACAATTGTAGGTGGGAAGTATAAAAAACCAGAGTACAGTGAAACAAAAAAATCATATCCCTGTCAACCAACCAGAAAGGAAGTTCCGGGATCATGAGGGAGTTAGAGTCCCCATTTTTTTGTTTTTTGGCTAACCTGTCCTCTACATAAGCTCTTGTTTTTTTAATCAGGTTTTGATTGAAATGGGACATATTTTTTTGTGTGGTGAGGCAAACACTTTAAGACCGTTCCGATAATTTATTCCGTTCCGGTAGGTATGGCACAGGGCGAAGATCTAAGGCACAAAGACGCCCGGAACAACAACAGCTGGGCAGAGGGGTTTTTTTGTGTGTGCGTGTCCTCTGATTTTAAGGAGCATATTTTAACGTTTTTATTTACACCCGTGAAAGGAAGGCGGCTCATAAAAAGTGTAAGGTGCAGGCTAGAGCTCAAGCAGCAGTATCGTAACGATTTCTATAATTCATAAATGTCGCTTTTAATGGAGCAGATGGGTGTTTGCTTAGTTGAAGTGCTTTTTTTTCGTGAAGGATGAAGAAAAAGTTTGGCGGGAGATTTAAAAAGGATCTGAACGGATTTTTTTCGGGATGCATGAGGGTCGTGATGGAGCAAAACAGGAAGTTCGATTAATTTATGTGGTGGGCATGCAAAAAAACAAGACTTGGTTATGTCTGTAAATCTTTAGAAATACGCTTTAAAATAAAAAAAATGCTGATTTTAACGGTTTTACTAGTGAGAGGATCCATCAACACCGTTTCCAGTTGGATCAGTCATTGGAGTTTGGCTGGTGGTATCTACTTCAACTTTAAGTGAAGAATTAGGACTTCATGCGACTTAACATTACAGCATCTGTGGGACACTTTCATAATGTTGGAGAAAGACAACTTGACAGTGTAGAACGATCGGAGCCTGAACCAGAAGCTGATGATAAATAATCGAATCGATTTTCTCACCCCGCAACATGGGTCCTGAGGTCAGAAAAAAACCTTTTCAAAGTTTGATGAAGGATCATGTAGACATTGTTTTAAGCCCTAGGAATTGCTAGCTATGTTTGAGCAAAAATCTAGCCCTCTGAAGATTGTGTTCGAAGCTGATCATCGAAGGCCGCCATGATCGTCTTGGGCCATCATCTAGGAACTATTACCTGACCGATAAAGACTTTATAACTAACATTGAAGAGATATGTCTTCACGTCCAACTTATATTCACACTGAAGTTCTGAGCTAAGTTTTTCTTCAGATTTTTCGAAAAGAAAACGAAGATGCCATCACCATATCATATTGCTCAGTAGTTTAAACCGAGAGATCCAAGACGCAAAGGTTTGTCAAAGATCTCTAAAATGTTGACTTCGTCCTTTGATTTCGACCAATAAAAATTTTATTAGCGACTCCCACAAAACGAGAACCTACCCTGTAAATTTGTTAAAAATGGCAATTATTCTGCAACTATCTACGTCCTGCAAGATTAACCAACTAATAACTTGCTAAGATACTGAGCTTATTTCTGTGGCTATTATACAGGCCTATTGTCCGTAAATACATTGCACTTCTTTAATTTATCATCTCTCAACCTGAGCTCTTTTTTACATTATTTTGAATGATTTTTTTTGTAATATTTTGTATTACATCCATCCGTCGCACTCCAAAGTATTAACATGAAGAACGTAAACCTTTAAACGTCCTAACCACATACGGTATAATCCGCGGTACGTGTCGCATTGCCCACTTTTAATCAGCTCAGCATCATTTCCTTTCCCAAAACGCGAACAAAAAAAAAAGACCGAAAATCCAAGCGTGAGGTCGTCGAATGTATTTCGGACGTCCTTTGGGACACTGTCCACGACAGGCAGCAGCACCAGCAGCAGCACCATCACCATCAACCAAAACCAAAGCAATGCATTCCTTAACGAGCAGCAACAACCCGCCAAGCTTGTTATAAGTCAGAAAAAGGGACAACCGGCCGGCCCCGGACGGAGTGGACAATCGGCTCCGGCTAATCTTGGTATCGAAATCCGAAAATTTTCGACAGTCCTTCCACCGAGCCAACCGCGAGGGCCGGTCCCGTCGATTCCTTAATTAAATTGAAAAACCGATTGCACTTGTCCACCTTCACATGTGTTCCATGGGTACCGTCGTGTTCGTTTAGCTCCCTTAGTGTTTTTTTGGTCGAGAGAAGCACGTGGAAAGTGATTTACGAACATGGTTCAGCACACCTTTTTGAAGGGCCTCCCCAACATTCGGTTGGGTGCTTCCCATCGTCAAGAAACGTAGAGAGAGAGAGAGAGGATGTGTGCAAGGTTCGCTTCCTTATCGGCGTACTTTCATCGGTCGGCAGGACGCCCAGGATTTTGGGGGGGCTAGTTGGTCCTCGTCACGATGATCCCTGTTAATCCGTTGGCAATGGAAGGCAGCAAGCACGCTCCACCAACCGAGCTGTCACCGAAATTGGCGAAAACAGCAAGGTTTCCTTTTCGCAAAAAGGGATACCAGGCAGCGAGGTTGACAAACGCGAAGATCACGCGCACGCTATACGAAAGCCACCACCAGCTTCTCGCAAGTCTCAAGTTCAACGGGACAGGTTAAGCTTTTTTTGGGGGGGGACAGCAACAAAGACCAAGAACTCTTCCACCTCGAAAACGCGAAATACGACCGTTTGGGCTCGATTTAACTTTATTATTATTGAATTTCGATATCTCCACCGGAACCCTCTGTTCGTGGAGTGTTTGTGGTACCTGTTGTCGCGGTTGTCCCAATAGTCTCGTCCAACAAAAAGGAAACCAAAACTTCCCAATTCTCCAACAGCGACAGCATCGTGAAGCTGTTGGACTTGTGCTCTGATTTGTTTGTGATACCTTGTTGCAGTGGGCCGATACGTGGATTCGAATGTGAACATCCTCCGCTTTCGGCACGCCTCCCTGGGATGCACCTCTCCCCATGTGCTGCAGGGCCTTTTGTGTGTTGTGTGCCCTGTTCACTAAATTTACTCGACACAGCAGCGCAATAAATCGTGTCTTATCAGTAAAATATGTTCGACAAAAGTGCATAAAGAAGAAGCCTCTCGGGAGCGTCGTATGCAGGCAACTGCTCCGTAGGAGGAAGCGCGGACTCGGTCCGGTGAGCCGGAGCCAATTTGAAGGATGCTGCAGCGGCTATTCCGTGGGATGCACTTCGTGGTGCAAAACTTTCCCGAAACACCGAGCCTGCCCCCGACAGAAGCCTGCTTTTCATTACCGTTTTCACTTATGCGCGTCTGGCGTTTGTTTGCTCCCGTTCTTGTTAATTCTGGGTGCAGAAGTGACAGAGGCTTCCCTTGTGGGGAGGTGGGGGGTTTGAATCTCCCCGAAGTTCTTCTCCGACCCTGTCGGATCTCTGCACACGGAACGATTTGTTTTGTTGGAATCTGTACCTTCGCAAGCGTTACCGGAAGGGAAGTCGACCCATAACCTACAGCTTTGTTTTTGGTTTTGGTCTCTCTCTCTCTCTCTGATTTCGCCCACCTGCGATCGCATCCTCCTTTCGAGCAGGTTCACATTCGTTCTGAATGATTTGCGCACACAAATCCGCGGTACGCTACTAGAAACCCGCGTGGAATATGTCTCGGATGCGTTACTTTGCCATATCTCCCCCGGACGACGACGACGACCGTGACCATGTGGACTCGGGGAGTCAATTTATTGTTCGTCGCTTTCGTGCCGCGCGAATTTTTCACGCTTCTTCAGGAGAGAGAGAAGTCGGCACTCACCTTGGACCCTCGGGTCCTCGGGTTTTGCCTCCCACAGAGGAGCTACTTGTTTGGAAGACGGGCTCTTATCTGGTGCTTTAAATTTAGCTCCGTTCGGCATTTGGCCGGGACGTGGCAAGGTACGAAGGGCTGGGCTGCTTATTAAAACCACTCAATTCGTGACACAGAATTATCATAAACACGTACACTGTGTCCAATTAACCTGTAACATGACGAAAGAATAAATAAGAGCCCGGGACGCCTGCGAGACCGAGTTTCGGTGCGGGCGCTCGCGTCCCGGTCGGGATTCGGGAAAGGGAATACGCACACCGTTGCTCCAAGAGTTTCTGCGGAGGAGGCAGCATGGAAGAAAAACGGACAACGGGGTGTAAGCTTCCTGTCGGCAGGCTTGCTTGCTTGCTTGCTTGCGATGTCTGGCCGAAGTGGGGCCGAGCGAGGAGTTCGGGTCGGGACATCGAATCGTTTGGCACGATTTTGAGCTGGGCGGTAAAAGGTAGCGCAAAAAAAAAGGAGTGAATCAAAGCCTCGCGGGCCCAACAAGACACGTACCGATGGTAACAGGTTGCCCTGGCGCTGGTTGATACGGTTGCACTTCACGGTGGCCAACGGTGGGTAAATGCTAAGGTCACTGAACCTGGCCCAAGTGCATAGCCGGGTGGGTGAATGGGATGTAGGATCTGTGGCTGTGCCTGTTGCTTTGTTGGAGTATGGAGAATCGATTTGAATTTGGAAAGTGTAGCCGTTGTAGCGCGTCTGGTTTGAATTTGTGGTTGCTAAAATGAAGTTAAAGTGTTTAAAAGGTGTGGTTTCGACGACCAAGAAAGCTTACAAAGAAATTATCTACAGGTGATACATAGCCCGTCTCTTGAAGAGATATTGTCCTAAGTTAGCTACCTGAAGCATGAGGCGTCTCGGCAGGACTGGAGGTCAAATCCCAGCCGGCCTGTTTCAGGACAGTGAGTAGAGACTGTCCAACTAAATGGTAATAATATTGAATGGTAGGCATGGAATAGCAGGTCCTTAAGCTAAGACAAGAAATAAAAAGAGGTAGAGAGAGAGAGAGAGAGAGAGAGAGAGAGAGAGAGAGAGAGAGAGACCATCAGGTTCACAACGTTTCTATAAGAAAGCTTGATGTTTGATACCAACTATTCTTCTATCTCCTCACTTTATGCTGTTCATTTTGGTTCATTCGACTGCTTTCATTCGAGAGAGATAGATGTGCTATAATTTTATCCGCTAACTACTTCTTCTTCTTATTCTTCTTCTTCGGTGGCACTACAACCTCGAGAGGTCTCGGCTTGCCATTTCTGGCTTTCTGTGACTTAATTTTACCCGTAGCAAAGTAGTCAGCCCTGCGTACGGGGAGACGGTCTGGATGGGATTTGAACCCCGGTCCTGCCGTATGAAGACCGGCGCCGTTGTCGCCTCGGCCACCAGACCGCCAGACTAACTACTAGTTCTCACTTATTCGGTTGAACATTGCTATAATTCAATGTCCTTGATTCAAACTGGAATTTCTTTGGACAAGTAGCCTCGGTAGACTTTCAGCTGCCAGTTTTGAGCCTCGATATACAAATTCTCTTTAAGCTCCATTTTTTATATACTCACAATCATTTCTAGTATTTCTAATGGGCAAACTCTTCAATTTGGTATTATCAAAAATTTGGTAAGTATCAATTTTTTTTTATTTGCTATTAAAATAATAAAAAAACGATCAAAATATTAAACAAAACCCAACCAAACGATAAATTAGACGGAACTATTGCAAAACCCCAATAAGGCAAACGTCGATCGTTACCAATTTCTTCACTAACAAGGGCTCGTTGCGATATTAGCTACACCTCGAGGGCGTTGGTTGCATCGCTGATTTTCTATGCACTCGCCACGCTTCGATCCTGGTCCCTTATCGAAGGTTACAGATCCGGGCTAATTTTCCGCCGTGGATCAGTCTTCTAATATAATTTCCTTTCTGGTGAGATTTCCACACAGAAACTCGCCTGCCAAAATCGTGCCTAGCATCGTTTACCCAAACAGGATAAAACACCAAACCCCCGAGGAAGATCGTGTGTATCGAGCACGAACCCGAGCTAGTCAAAGCACCCCTCATTCGCTCTGGTCAGTTTCGGTCGTATTTCGTATGCAAATTATATTTTACAAGCGCTCGTTTAGTGCGCTCCAACTCTTCCGAGACTTCCGAGACGTAGATTTCAGGTTGACGATGCACCGGACCAGAGTGGGTTTTGTTTGATTAAAATTAGACCATGTTGGTGAGCGTTAGCGGACCCGGTGCACCGGAGACCGGAACGAATTTGACCCCACGGATGACCCAGACGGAAGACACTCTTGACTGAGCTTACCCGAAAACCGGGGTACCCACAGCAAGGAACACATATTGTGATGGAAATTTTGTTCGTATCTCCGATAACCTACCGAACTCGCGCGTTGTGATGTGACAAGGTACACACGGAAACTGCCCGAAATAGGTCCGAGACGCCCATAGACACCCGAGAACGAGAACCCGGACCGGGACCGGATGTCAAACTTCACAGGTTTATGAGCATTCAAGTGGGAACTGCCAAGTGTGCTGGATGGATGGAATTGGATGCAGTTTTGGTGCCATGGGTGACGGGAAGGAAATTGCATTTTAATTTCTCTCTCTCTTTCTCTTTCTCGTACTTCCTCCTGCCTGCCGTGACCTTTACTCTTCACCAGAACCCGCCAGCGTTCTAAAGTTTCGCTCCATTCGGTTTTCCGTCGTTTTGCTTCTGGACCTTTTTGACCTGGATTTTTGAGCCGTGCTTCCCGTTCTGCACCAGGAAAAGGTAATGTAAATTCGGTGCGGATGTGTGTACCCCGGGGACGAATTGAAAGCAAGAAAGAAGAAGGAGTTCACCAGTTCCGATTGGAACGTGCAGCCATGACGGCAGGCATGACATGTGTGAGCGGTCGCATGTTGGAATTTGTTGAATTCGAAATTGTTATGCACGTGCACGTGTTTCGGTGTTCGCGATCGCGTCCGATTGCTTCCACCGGGGCCGGCTTCTGTTGTTCGGTGGATGGTTGCAGATGAAGATGAATCCGGTGACAGCAGGGAAAGTATCAAATGGATGGAAGAGGAGAGGGAACGATCTCGAAATGCGCATCGCTTCCGGTCGGGCCGGGTGGAACATTTTTAATCGAGCTAAATATGGGCACTTCTTCAGGATTGAAGGGTTAAAAGGAAGTTTCTTTGAAAGAACAGGATTTCGGGAGAATGGTGTATACATTATATCCAGAAAATAAAACCAAAATAGATATCAGAGGACTGGTTAAGGGCTCTTCAACGATAAATCGAACCATCAAACTTTGACGATAGCGAGCTTGAAAAAACCTTGGAAGATGTCAAGAGATCTCGTTCAACGAGGAATAAAGAGATTACTTGTCGAAAATGTCTCTTCCAAGGAAGCTCTCCTAAGAGTTGTCGCCCAATAGGTGTCCCAGGAGTCTTTTTAAGCTCGTCTAAGAACTCTCATTCGTGAAATCTCGTCCCACAGAAGTTTGTGGTTCAATAGACCTCAATCCAAATTCTTCATTCAAACAGCATCGGTATATGTGTTTATTAGACGGGTCTTCTCCAAGAAGCTTTACCCATATGATCTTGTCCAAGAGAACACATCCTAGAGACCTCGTCCAAGAGACCTCGTCTAAAAGACATCGTCCAGGAGACCTCGTTCAAGAGACCTTGTCCAAGGGAACCTCGCCGAAGAGACTGCGTCCAAGAGACTAATAGACATCGTCCAAGAGACTTCGTTCAAGAGATCTCAATCCAGATTCTTCATTCAAACAGCATCGGCCAAAGTATACGGGGCCTCGTCTAAGAAGCCTTACCCAAATTATATTGTCCAAGAGACCTCACCTAAGATACCTCGTCCAAGAGACTTCGTTCAATAGACCTCATCTAAGAAATTTCGTCTAAGAAACCTCGTCCAAGAAATCTTGTCCAACCAAACTCGTCCAAATACATCGTCCAAGAGACCTTGTACAAGAGACATCGTCTTGGGATTTTCGTCTAAACATGATTAGGATTTGGAGTGTTAAATACCAACTTCTTCTGCCAAAATTTTACAATTTCACATTTTGAAGCTTAGTAAACTTTTAGCCAAACGTTCCGAACGTCCATGTCATGCTTCTAGAAAGATAAAGCAACGGTTCCCGGACCACCTCCAACCAAGAACGGATGTCATTATCGATCGATTGCGCGATCGATAATATAATCTTAACCCCGCCCGTAGGTCACCACAAATTGGTGTGGATATAGATTTATGCATTAAATTAAAAGCCGGTCGAACATAAAAGCGGGTGACAGTAAAACGTGGGGTGGAAAACCAGGCCCGGCGTACTCTGTGACAGGCGGGGTTGTGGCCAGTAATTATCGACTTTTCGGATAGCATTAGCGAATAAAGAGGAGAGAGCAAAAAAGCATCAGCTGGTAAATTGATGCTGTGGGAACCGCAGGGCCCTTTTTGTTCCCCGCCATGGGAACCGTGATAAAGGTCCTGGCAGTTGAATGCTGATTTAGCACTGATCGGTGCGATATCGATCGAACTTTGCGCCATCGATTACCCGGCGGTCCATAGCATCGGGGAGACGCGAAGAAATATAAACGGAACACGATAACGATAAATCTTGATTTGGGGGTTTTTGCGACGCATTTTTCTCTCTCTCTCTCTCTCCCTGGATTGCACTTCCCAAGCATTCCAAGAACCGCATATCCCCTTTTAAAGGACACATAAGGAATGCGATCCCGGTAAGGGTTTATATACCCGAGCATCGGGGAGTGAAATAAAAACGATCCCGAAACCGATTTATAGTAGCGTTAAATTTTGGTCGAAGTTCAACGCCACGGCATCGGACTCGCTGCATCCTTTCATGCGTTTTCTCACTCTTGTTCCCATTCACTCTTCCCACGTCACGATGCACTGCACGAAATCAAACGTGAGCGGCGAACCACCAACTGCAACTGCCCGGTCCGAGAAACGTGCAGCTGAGGTTCCACCGGGCCCGTCCTCAGGGCTGTGTCTGTTTATATTTATTTACATTGGCCGATGCCGCTCGCTCACCTGATGCCGGGAACGTTGGTGGTATGGCACATAAATTTGGTCAAAGACCCGGAGCGCGGTGTGAACCCGGCGTTCCAGGCAGCATCCCATCCACCCGCGGTGCACGTGTGTGCAGGTAACGGCTGGCGTGTCCGCACATGGCGGCACATGGCGGCACATTTCGCTCCTCGTTTTCGGTGGAGATGTGACGGATGCATATTACTTAGGCGGTAGGAGAAGAAATGCGTATGCGTAATGGAGAAATGTTCCACCGGGGGCACATTTTGCTATGGGACGTAACAGGTCAACAACGTGTTGGGGCGCTGTGTTTAATCGAATTCGAAACACGGGATGTTTAATGCAAATTGATTATGAGCGTTCGGGAGTTGTATAAGATGGGATGGTTGACTGGCGGAAAGTGCATCAAATTAGCCGAAGCAGCTTCAAGTTGATATTATTGTAGTAATTTGCTACAATTTTTGACTTCTTCTATAAATCATTTACTAGCAATACGGCCAGGCCGTTCTTTATGAATAAAAAAAAAAAAATCATTTACTAGCAGTTAAAGCACCTTTTTTGTCCGTTAAGGTCTTTTTTGTTAGCATTAATGTTAAATATTTTATATTTTAGTTTGTTGGTTATCACATTTGTTAGATCACTTCACTTTGATAGTAAGCCGTAGCATAAACTCGATCATCACAATTCATTTATCCTCATAGTTCATTCGTCTGTTCATTCCTTTAGTACATTTGCCATAATTTTATAACACTTATGTATTATACTGAACAAAGTGGAACTAAAAAGTGCGGGAAGGCTTTACGACCTCTAGGCCATGGCTGATATTACTGGCTTACTAGACTTACTAATACCAAATAGTTGGAGAGTCAGTCCTCACTATGGCGGATCGGCTCAGACGGGATACCTTCGGATCGCCCCAAGAATTGTGACTTATATAAGCAGAAAAGAATAAGATTTTTTCCCCAATTAAATAAATCAGAAAAAAATATATTGCAATTTTAATAAAATTGAAAATTTAATCAACCATGAACAAGCATAATTTGTAAAAATCCCCAACCCCGTACAATGTATGTTCTTATCGGTCAACCTGCTTCGAACAAGCCGCGGGACCAGCTCACATCTTTCTCACGCAGCAACAGATATTTACCTTCCGATAGCGTTAAGCTCTCGCTTTCAACAACAAAATAAGATTCACGACAACGCAACCCACACACACACACACATACACGGGAATGGCAAAAACCTGCAACCCAATCGCATCGATTTAATAAATTAAATCAAACAAAAATATAAATAAATAAGCGGTCCAGCGGTGAACGAACGATTGCGTTGAGAGCCGCCATAGGCAATGGGTCCACTCGATGGGGGGACGGAAGGGCGAGGACCCAGCCAGGAGATAACGGGGAAAGGGAAACGAAACACCAAAAAATACCAACACGCATGCCCGGAGATGCCGGAGGGATATGGGGTGGGTCTTCTTCCCGGTCCACCATGTATTTGCCAAATGCGTCCCGTAGCAGAAGAATGCAATACACCACAAATCGCGCATTCGGCCGGCCGGTGCATCAGGTCGGTGCAAAGTGCATCTTCCCCTGCTGCTTCCTTCACGTCCACCCGAAACTGGGGAAGGTTGGAAATTGAATGCAAATAAATTTCTTATTGGCAGTTCGCGAACTCTCGTTCGTTTTGCATTGGTGCTGCAGGATCGCCGAACCGGGGACGATGGAACCTTATTGCTCTTGTTTGGTTTATTTTTGGTGCCTTTTCGTTCGCTACGAGACCGCGGCTTGTTATCTGGATGATGGTATCGGATTGTCACCGAAAAGCGCGACGGTAACAGTTCACAAATCCTTTAAGCACTGTAAATGGCGTGGCAACAAGTTGAATGAAATTTCTTTCCCTATGTTAGAAATTCAAAGCTTAATAGAAAATGTATGAAAATTGATGAACTGAGGTGATGGAATATTAACGAAACACATGACGTGTGCGGTGCTGTGACCTGCTAAAACTCGCAACAAGTGTATGAATTAGTCATCACAGCTCACATTGCTATTCAAGAAGGTCTTCTAGTTCGCGATCGATCGAGATCGGCCGTTGCTCAATCCCTAGGTGCCGAGGACCTAGCCTAGCCCTGCTAACTAACTGCTAAACTGTTTCCCCGTAGCTGTCTCGTTTGGTGGTGGTGAACCAGAACTAATATTTACCTTCAATTTTCATCGATGAAGGCACCGAACGCATAAATATTCATAGGTCATGCATGCCTAAACGAATTTACATATAATTGAATGAATATTATCCATTCATTAATAGGATGAGTGCTGTCGGGTAGACAAAAAAGAGCGAGAGCGAGAGAGAAGGACGAGAAAAAAACAACCCCCAAAAACACACACACACACATGGTCGTTTAAGGGTCCCATTCTGACCGACCAAAGGGAATCGGGGAAAAATTAAAGGAATAAAACCCCAACTTAACCTCACTTGCACCATCGGTGGTCATCATCATCCCTTGGTGGGGTTTCCTTTTTTTTCGAATCGTGATCGTGCGACCTAAGTGATTGAGAATCCGGAACGGGTCGTTGTGTGTATGTGTGTGTGAGGGAAGAGGGAAAACACCCCACGGAAAGGTGAGCATTCGGCAAACATATGTTATAAATAATGTTTCACCTCACCTCATCATCATCATCATCAGCAGCACCGGTGCGCAATGTTTAGGAGATCGTTTATTTTCTTTCCCACTCCGCTGCTCCTCCCATCCTCCCTCCGACACCTCCTTCTTCAAAGACCCACCTCAGTCCGGGCTCGTGCCCGTCACGAATGACCATAACCGAATCGAGGGGTATCTATAAATTTCGATCAAATTATGGAATGATACTAAATTATGTTTATTAAAAGCAGACACGCGTCCATATTGCACTTTTCACGGCAGGCAGTTTCGTTTCGGTTTTGTGTTTTTCTTTTGCTTCTTTTACTTCGTTTGGGTGGTTTTTGGTGGGGTTAGTTTTGCGGATCGTCGATTGTACGGGGAATGAGCGTTGGGGCACGGGCGAGCGTCGGGTTTAGGTTTAAATTGAACCGATGAAGGCATGATTTGGTTAATGATGTGATTGGGCAGCTATATGCATACAAACAGAACCGTAAGCACACACACACAAACACACTCACGTGCTGGTTCGCGTGTATGCTAAGGTATGGAGAATCGAGGGTTAAAAATCGGTTTTGACCATATCAGGACTGGCAACAGGGAGAGAACCAACTAGGGCCACAAAGTTAAACAAACATATTTGTGCTTGTGAGTGCATTAAACGGAGATGATTTAAAAGGAAATTTTCATCAGCGTAATAACCAAGTCGATGTTTTGGGCTTAAATGAGCATTAAAACTTCGAAAAAAAATTAAATTGTAAATGCGCTGTAAATGAAGTATCTCGATTTACATATATTTTATGATTTTTTTCCATTTTATTTATTTATTCATTTTTTATAATTATTGATTTGTCCATTATTTATCTAATTTTTTATTCACTTATGAATTATATTTATTTATTTATTTATTTATTTATTTATTTATTTATTTATTTATTAATAATTTATTTATTTATTTTTTTATTTATTTATTTATTTTTTTATTTATTTATTTATTTATTTATTTGTCCTTTTTTTGTTTAGGTTTTCAAAGTAAAATATTATTTTTGTTATATTACTTCTATTTTAATATTTTTCCTAGATATTCGTTTCTTCTTAATACGTTAAATGAATTACACAACACTCTCGACTGCTTTGCGGTAGGATAAACTAGCTCACCGAGTTATCCATTAGTACCGTTGTGAAAAACCGATTCACTTACGCTCGCCCATTACCACCCAAGTAGCAGTCCCAGTCCCAGTCGAAGCCGTCACTGATACCGGATACAATTTTCACAAAATTCCACACTGCACCGGGACCCGACACCACCTGCTCAAACGGTACATAGAAGCGCACCAAGTGCAACATAGAAGCGCGCATTCGTCGTTGTCGTCGTTATAGCCAGCCATCATCATCATCATCATCCACCACCTCCCGTTAGAGCGGAGAGTTTTTTGAAAAATGATGCGGCTCCGATAACTGTCAACCGTGTGTTTCTGGTACGCGCCCCGGGTGCCCCGGCACCATTGCTCCATATCGGCTGCGGAAATCGTCTCTTTACCGCGGTGGCATTGCCGGTGGCTGATGCTCGATTTGCAGCCAACGGACGCCCGCCCAACGCGTGAGTGTTAAGGAACCGGGCTTATCGGAATCGAGCCGTGGGCCCACGGGCATCGGGGGCCCCGAAGCTGAATGAGTTATGATTATTAATAATCATCGTAAAAATATCTGACACAGTGCGTTTACATTTATGTGGCTGCTGCTGGTGTGTCGGTCTCGCGCCCAGGTGCTCTCGTTTCATTGAGACCTGCTCCGATTCGAAAGGCAAACCCGAATCGGTCAACCGTCCGAAGATGCGACACAGAAATTATGGAAAGCGTTCGTTACCGAACCGGGTTCCATCGGAAGATGCAGTCGCCCGGGTAAGATGCAGGTGAGAAGGGACCGGATTGGCCGAGAAGCGAGCGGGAATAAAAATATTTTTACAGCATCGAGAATATATTAATAAAAGCCTATTTTACGACGCTTAATATGGTGCTAGACCGTGTGTGTGTGTGATGCTGGGGACGATGTGTGAGGTATCGTTTCGCCCGCACCGATGAAAGATACCCAACGACGGTGTGCGGTTTAGCGGATCGGTGTCGGGGCCCGCCGCTGTGGTTTCGGAATTGACCAGATGAATTTGTAGTTCTTTTATGTGTTATTTATCGCTGTGGCTGAGGACCCTGCGAGGTGGAGACTCTGGCTCCAGTTGCTTGGGTCTGCGGAACCTGATTGGAACTTGACCATCACAGAGTCTCCACGAAGTTGTAGTTGAAGTTCTTCTCGAGAGGCGCACAAGAAGCGGTAAAAGCGAACGATCCGATCTAATCAAGCTTCCAAAACGCGTCAGGTTATAGTCGTCGAACCGGAGCGAGCTCAGGCACACAGGTAGACGACATATTATCGTAATGCGCGTGCTGTTGTAGTTTATTCGGGTGATAAAACTCGCTCGCTTAGCCGTTGCTTTGGGCGGGCCCCAAGGAATTATCACCCGGCCCGGTCTACCGAGAGACGGAGAGAAAACATAGGGGGATTGATTTCCTTGCGGCGTTTGATATGAAAACTTATCCCCACCCCAGCAAAAGCCCATAAAGCACGGGATCGGGTTTGATTGGGGACCCACGCTGGCGGAAAGGTGGCGAGGTCAACAAGGGATTGATTAAGCTTACCCCTGTGAGGCGAAACTAATCAAATTTTCCTGGCCGTCGAGTGTTGGAGGTGTGCGCTTTTGATAGATTATGCTAATTAACATGTGCACTCAGATGTCGTTCAGATGCTTGATTGGGCGGAAACATTGGGCGGATTTGTGTTCGTGTTCTCTCCGTGTGTGTGTCACATATGTTTGTGTGGGCCTCGGTGAGGTGATATAGGAAGGTGTCCGGGATGATGCTGAAATATGACAGATGAACACGGTGGTTCAGCGATGCGTTTCTGTGTTGGGTGTCCACGGAATGCTCGTAAAATTGGGAGGATTGTCCGTTTCGTTACAACGCGCGGTCCACAATTTGGACGATAAACGATTAGGGCACGGGATCGTCGATTGGGAAAAGGGGTTTATGTTTTAGGGGATGAACTTTTAGATGTTCCACGTGTTTTGGGTTGTCACCTTGCCCGGAGCTATTTGTCGCCTATTAAGGTAACGCGTGCCACAACGCCCGCATCTTTGGGCTCGCAGACACACGATAATGGGTTTATGAAAAGAGAATGCACTGTTGTAGCAATGGGACCTGAAGGGACCTGGCGAAGAAAAGGTGTTTTGTGTTTAATGAAGCAAGGTGGGCAGATACAAAAATATGAAAACGAACGATCAAACAAGTAAAAGAATGGAGGTCCTTGGTAGAGGAAGATATCCTGGGGGCATCCTAGACCTCACATGAAAGCTTTTGTTGTAGAATGATCAGCTAACGTTGGAAATTAGAGATGTATAATATGGTCTCTTTTTACTACTACTACTACTACTATGGTAGCTCAGCGACTTCAACCGAAGTGCAAACCTCATTTTTTGATCCCCGTACCAAGCCATTTACTCCAGAAATAATTTACTCTCGTAACGCTTTCCACTTAACATTAACCACTGACCATATTAGCATAACCGTTTCCCGCATCCCAGCGCCAACAACGCCACAGCAGGTAGCTCGGAAGATAAGAATGTGTAGATAATATAAAAAAGAAACCCCGAGTAAACAACCGACAACCCGACAGTGGCAAGTGTTTTGGCTTCATTCCTAGAAAACGATCGCATCAACTGGCCCAGACAGGTAGAGGGAACACAAAACCGACAAAACGACCGGTGCATAAATTATATCGAACTTCTTTGTAAAAACCAATGCGGGTACAGGTGATTTACTTGGCCGCTTAATTTATAGCCCACGAGCACCAGCGACACCGTGCACCTCCGGAGAAGCTGCGTGCCCGGCCGACGGTTCTTCATCGGCAAAAAGCGTATGGTAGGAATGAAAGCGGCTCACCAGCAGCAGTCCGGCTGCCGGCGAACCTGCTGCCTGTGCCGAGGTGTCCTTGAGCGGTGGCCTGCATTATTATTAATCCTGGTAGCAGGTTTCATCATGTGACCACTGCCGGCCGAGTAACCCGATACGCACCGGACCGTGCGTTCGTTGAGGGGGGTTTGTTTGCTGCCTGTGCACCGCAGCTAATTGCCGGTGCAGTGCAGATCGCAAGTGCAGATCAGTACATCTGCCAGCAAGATCTTCATCTACTGTCCGCGCGGGAAGGCTGGGCAAGGAGCGCAAGCGAGCAGAAGCAGATGAGATACGGGAACATCTTAACGCCTCGTTTTACAACTCCCTTCTATTGCCACGGGAAGGGCCGCCAAGGGGGAATTAGTCCCGTCGGCCACGGCTGGCAATGAATCTCACGCCCCGTCCCGACTCGGATGGTGGTGCTACATCCCGAGGACTTTAAATTACTTTTCTCCGACCGCGGTGGGCTTTCGGGGAAGGTTTTGCGCCCAAGACCAGAAGCACCATACTCCATCATCATTGTCTAATCTGCTGACGATCTGTATGTCTGAGTGCGCGGGCGCGCGTTGGTGGACGTAATGCGAGCGCACTCGTCTACGCAGGTACTTCTGACAACCGTAGCTCTTTCCCAACAACCATCTGCCAGCCCAACATTTTTCCAGCACGTTTGTGATGCGATCGTGCAACTGGCGATACGCGCAAACCGCTCGCACGAACTACACACGCGGTTCACTTGTCGTGCCTGCGTCTGGTACTTAGGCGTACGGAGATAAAGAATCCTCCCGGCACAGCAGACTTGTCTTTATCTGCCGCGCTGCCGATGCAATCCATCCACCAAACTCGTCCGGCGAAGGGAGTTTGAGCCTCTTCTGTAGCGGCTCTCTGTTTGCTTGAATCACTTGAAGCGCAACGACCTGCAAAACACGCTCCGAGATGAACGGCAACTGGAACGCGCTCATTCGTCATAAATAATCGTGGCTCGTTAGTGCTGGCGCAGTTGCACCGTGATCGTGATGTTTGCGAACAATAATATGATGCCTTTTGGTGGGATTTCGGTGTCTTCGGATCGGGTGCTGTTGGGTGCTGCCTGCACACACACAAACACTCCGGCTGGGTTTATTGTTCTGTGAAAATGGTGCGAGAAAAAGGGATGATGAGTTATGGTGCGTCTGCAGAGGACGATGAGGGCTTATTTTCCTTCGGTCGTGAGGGTGTCCTGTGAGTCTGAGAATGAAGGTTGCGTACGTGATACGATCAAACGTCCTTCAGCTACTTTAATTCTACAACTTTTGGTGATTTTTAAAGGGAAGAGAGATAGCAAACTATAACTGAGCCTAGAACTCAATATACTTGCCTGGAGGACGGTACAGAGGCTGTGTCTCCATAGTCTAACTATCTGGTTATATGATATAATTGAGAATCACATCACAAACTCTAGATTTAGAACTGAAAGAGCTTAAATGTTCTTGCTTCACGATCAGGGAACTTTCTTCATGGATCAAATTGGGCATAATTTATAGCTTTCCACTTTTCTGTTTGAAAACACCAGATCCTGTACCCCTAGCGATCTGAGAAATGGAGTGATAAACCTTACTTGATTTATTTTCCAAACATCCTTACATGTGTCTGGAAACACTTGCATCCTTTGGGATCGTCATATTCAACTTAACACGTCCGTTTCTTCAAGGGGTTAAATCTTGTGCTTTTGTTTTGCTACTGCACGTCTTGCATGAAAAATTCTTCGCACAACATGTTCAACATGTAAACACAATTAAAAATAGGACACCGAGGCCATGTGGCAACGGGTGGGACCGAAACACTTGACACGGATGAGCGTTTCCAAATCTAGAAGGATGTGCTTAGGAGTCCGGAGAGGCAAAAAAATAAACTCTCACGCACACAGATCACTTGTCCAACTCCGATCACTGTAGGTGGTGTGAACCTTAACAGAACGCACCCGCAATCGGTGTGAACTCGTCTGTTCGTACGGTACGGTAGCAATAAAACATATCTTCTCGGCTGTGACGGCTTCACATAACACCCAAAACCAAGCTCAAGTGGACCGAGTTTCCAAGCGTGCGTGTGTTCGTATGTCGGCGAGCTGATCGAATGAAGCCGATCGATAAGAGGAATAAATCAAGTTTACCCAGTTTCGCGGATGGCAGGATTAGACGCCAGCTAACCAGCAAAAGCGTCCGATTAAAGCGAAAACCAGCGACCTCCCATAATGTGGTCGGGAGGCGCAAATTAGTTTTGTCCCGCGCGCTCACTATCGCTGCCGCAGGGTCGTCGATGGTGGTCGTCGGGTTGGTTTAGTGCGGGTATGTCAAGTGGCGTTGCGATAGGGCAAGATAATCCGCCAACTATTCGGACGTCGGACACGAAACGACACAGCTAATGCTATCTTCCGGCTTAGATCAACGCCGCTTCGCTATTTCGCGCTCCATCTCCGGCATGGCGTCTGAGTTGGAGATTTCTTCTAGCGAGCGTGTTTTTGCCGCGCCGCCAACGAGAACCAGGTGAGATAGTTACGCATGTTGATCAATTTTTCAAATTTTCTAGCACACAAACTTGGTTGGCGAGGTTCGACGGCTAGCAGAAAAGGGAATTTAACACCGTGCCATGCCTAGCATACCGGTGGGCCCTGCAGCAGACCGACTGCATCAAGCACGTGGTCGGGTCGGCTGACCTTGGTGCAGGCTCCAAACGCGGGCTTGGAGTGGGCCCCGCTTTTTTTTTCGTTTGCGGCATGCTCGATCGCAGTACGGTCAGGTGCTGCAGAACAAGTTGGTGACTAATTTAGTAAATAGTTGCACACGGTGCGGTGCAGAAATCTGTTCCCTCCATCGATCGGCAGGTAGGCTGGTCGGCTTGGGTGCCCCCGAACCAAGAAACTCCGTGACTCATACGATGGCTATTTTGGTCTGTGCCACTGAGATATTGCAAGAATTCGATGGCGTTCCGTTCGATAGCGGTGGGAGCTCAGATTTGTTGCTTCTTGGGTGTTTTCTGGACGAATATATTATAGGATTACTATGGAGGAAGGAATTTCTCTGCAGAAGAGAATGTGGGGAGTTTTTTTTATTAAGAATTTTTAAATATTCCAGAGTTCGGCTAGTAACTAGAACTCAGCTCCTCAGTTGCAACTCCAGTAAAGTAGCTTGTCTGAATAAATTGAGTCAGTACCAAAGGACGGCCTATGTTACTGATGTCCAATATCCAATTCTCTCGACTTCGGATATTTCAAAAACTCTTCCAAGGCAGAGAACACATGTCGCAATATTTCGTCAACTGCAAACATGACGAGTTTGCACCTTCCAACGAAAAGCAGTTTCCCAACAGCCGTTAACGGTTCTACGTGGTGACGCAGTTTAAAAATTCTGACCGAAAGCGTGTATCGCGCTCACCTCACCTTAGCTCCAAAACTAATGCAAACATGGTTTCGTAAGCGATAACGCACCCACCGGTGCACGATTGCGTAAAAGAAGTGTTTTTTGTGTTGCGATTTTTAATGCAAAATTTAAATACCCTCACCATGGTGTGGTGTGCTCAGCGTAGCTGCTCCGTTGGCCAGGTGACACGCAGCGACAAGTTGTCCGGATGCGTTATCAGATAATCCCGCGAGACCCGCGGTTCGTGCATATGCAAAACTACAAACTAAAGGTGTTAAATATTGACCTTACGATAACGGCAGCAAACGATTCCGGTTGAGAACGGTGGACTTCTCTAGATCAAGAGTCAGCTTTCAACGGCTCGTTTTCGTTCGGGGTCCAGTCCAGTGGCAGTTGAATCATAAATTTCGTGAACAGCATAAGCATTCATATTTTGCTTGCCGAATAAAAGAGAGGAAGTCTTTGCAAACGTTGCGTATCGTGAACTTGACCAAAAACCTTGCCATTCACTGTCCATTTTGGGGACAGGGCAAATAAAAAAAAAGTCCACAAGAAGGAACAAGCAAAAGGTCCCCGAACCGAAAAAGGACCGTACGGGCGGGATTTCCTTATTCTTCTGTCACCGTGCCCGCGCGCGCGGGTTTTGGGATAAGCCACATGTACGCACAGCGAGCAACCGGATGGCAATTAAAGTGATCCACATGAACAATGACATTGAACCACCGGGTGGAACGTTGCATAATTGACAACGAAACCGCGTCGCGATGATCGTTCGGCTATCGGCGGGGAGGCGAAGTTTATCAATTCACCGTCCATAAAAAGCGATTCCGGATTCTGGCGATCATAAATCTCGCATTGATCTTGGCGTAGAGTAGGCAAATTTTCCTTTCGCCGTGCACAAGCGCACCTGAGAAGATCAAGGAGATGTCTGTGTGTGTGTGTCCCACCACACCGAGACATTGTTTTAAGGGTCACAGTGAAGAAGTGTGCCTTTCCTTTTTATTGCGCGGGTTGTTGCGTGAGCCTGAACGGTTGAACGGTACACTTTATCCTACCCAATAAAGCACCACGTTGCGCTGGCAAAATCCCCGTGCAAGGTGAAACACAATCCCACATCCTTACGTTGCACAATGATACTGACGGACTGGGTAACGATTGTTGAGGGTTTTTTTGTTGTTTTGGTTTGCAGTCAACTCATTCCTCACTGTCACAATTATCCATGTGGCGTGCGCTTAGTTTGATAGGCCTCCTCGCCACTTCCCTCGCCACAAAAAAAGAGCCTCAACCCTTCCTGTAGTCATCGGTGGTCGTGTGGGCAAGGTGAATAATTTAATTGAAGAATCGAAGTACCGGGCAAGTTGGAAGGAAGCAATCGCACAAGGTGGCTGCTGCTACTCATATAAGATAATATTTCCTTTTTGAGCATTTAAATTGATGACAACTGTCCTGGTGGAGAGAGAGAGAGAGAGAGAGAGAAAAATAGCAATCAATTTGCGTGTCGCGTGGTAAGGTTGCGCCCTTGTGCAGGGATTGTTGCGAAATAGCTATTTTGGGGGCCTATAAGTAGCTTTTTTATCATTGAGCGATTAGGACCCGGTGGAGGAAGTCATCAGAAGAGGACCCTCGTGTTGATTAAGACCCAATCAGCACGGGGTGAAGGTACAGACAGGGTGGGTGCGAACCTTGTCACGGGGTCGTTCAACATTCCATCCTAGACTCCCCATCCGAAGCACGTGCCGTGCCGTTGTCGTTGGCGAAAGCCTTGCCACAAGGACATTTCTGTTACCACACTGTGAGTGATACATGCGGGTACAACGGTCGGCAGATGAGTGATGAAGGTCCAGCAGCCGTCCACGTTAAGTGACGATCGCCTTTAGCGGAAGAGAAGAGAATTGAGGAGTTAATGCTTAATAAGATGCACTGTTTTTATTCCTACGCCACGCTTCAGGTGGTCTGACACTGGAAAAAAGCGGTGACATTCGAAGGTGAGTTGAGACAACAAATCGGTAAGGCGTGGATCAATCAAATATTGGCCCAAGTGCACTAAGCTTTGATGTTTTGCAGTGACGTACTTAAGTGAACTTCACCATTTGTAGTAACTTTCTCCCGAAAATGTGAGATGACTTCCGCTCGTTAATCTGCTTAACTGGTGGTACGAGCCATATCCAACGCACAAGTCACGCTTTTGGTGACTATCCGGATCGTTCTCATTAATATCCCCGACTTTCGGTTGGATATCTTCTGAAGAAGGTGCCCTGTTTTCTTTCGGAGACCACAAAAACGGAAATTTCTTCCTGCGTGTGCGTTATGACACGCCACATACACTTGCCACCCGAAAGCAGGGTCGTGAGCAGAGCATTACGCGTTAGTTGCCTAGAAAGCTGACTGCTGTCTGTCCAAGAGCGAAAGTTGTACTCGAGATAACATCACTCTAGAGGAAGCCCATATGGTGCGTGATCGCGAGTTTTGAGGTTTGATTGAGGAATCATTCGACAGACCGATTCTGACAACGATCGGTAATCTTCAAGTCTCGGGAGTTGATTACGCGACCACCACCGCGCGTTTTTACGTGCCTAGTCTTACGTAATTCTTCCTCGGAGACCCAATCAGTCAAAAGCGCTGTAGGCGTTAACACCAGCCGTCTGGCTGGAAGCCCGCCCAGGACTAGCGTGCATGGTGCGAGGACTGCCCGCAGCTCAGTCCAAGAAACACACGGCGAGACCTACTAGATGGTAAAGAAAAAAGGGTGGCCACCTTGCCCAACCTAACGTATTTCAAATTTAATTATCAAAATATCGAAATCATATCGCCGGGATCTATCAGGCGCGATCGTACGTGGCTTGTAAGCGCTATCGGAGGAACGAACGAGGGAATTGGGAAAGAAAAGCCCGTTTGGCCCTGCCATAGCGCGGGTCGAATATTGACATCAGGCGCTATTTATCGTTGCGCTTGTTCTATTTTGACCTTCACGTCATATATCACAGCAGGTTAGCAGGTTGTAGCAGGGTGCACGAACGGTGTGTACGGTTTCATTTCTCTGTGTGTTCCCGACTGGTTGGTTTTCGTTTTTTGGAGCTCACACCTTTGTTTTGACTTTCCGTTGTTAAGGGGAAAGTTAGGCGAGCAAGATCCACTTGGTCTAAACCACCGATTTTGGGCTAACGCACTATAACCATACGTCGAGTCGAAGGCACCGAAGAAATTGGGCTACAAAATGTGTTGCAGCAGGCGCAGACGATCGTGAAGAATTCGATGCACCAGATGCTGAATCAGAAATTCGAGGATCGCTCACATGCATCACGGAAGGTCACAGACTGGCATTCTTTCCAACCCGTCGTTTCAAAACAGGCACACTTCGCTCTTCGTCCTGTAGCCCGTGGACTTCAACTCCCATTTTCCCCGAGTTCCTCACACCTACAGCACACGCACAGGGATCCCGGGTAATCTTCCCCGCCGTGGGGTGATTAATATCCACTTGCTTTAACAGGCTCTTTATCCTTCTTTATTGGACAATCATCGACCTAGGAGGTCGACGATAGTTCACACTCGTCCCCGGGCCCGGCATCGCAAACAGAGACATTCGCGGTCTGCTTACGCCAGATGGTTCTCCGCCCGGTCCGGTTCTCCCGGGTACTACGAACCTGCTGCGATCCTGTGGTGGGTGAGGTGGCCACAATTTATGTCCCTTCGCGCTCGGCCAAACACTTCACGGCCATCCAGCTGGGAGAGTTGAAAAGCTCGACCAGCCCTGGACGGTGCTGCCGGACGGGTTGTCGGGCGGAGTGGGTTCCCTTTTTCGGACAATCTAGGATTTATCATCGTTTCGCCTAACGCTCCGGCACTTTCGTAATAATTTTGTAATCGTAAATTGTTCGGCGTTGCAGGCAGGCTGGTTGCAGTCCTGAGCCCAGACTGTACGAGATGCCGTTTTGCAACATAGTTTTGTGGTCTGGGTCTCTCTCGCCCCGGGAATCTGCTCCCTCGGCAATCGTCATCTTCAGGCTTTGCGAAGAAAAAGAGATATCCAGGAACGAGTTTGATGCGACATCCAGCCGTTCCCCGTGGATGGATACGGTCGGACGGACGCGAACTTTGAGCTAGTGTATGTGGCGCAACGGCGGAGCAGCTTCTGGTCCAACGCTAAGTAAATAAAACACACATAAAAACATGTCCTCGCGTGTGTGTGTGTGTGCACACGCGTGTGTTGAATGTGAAAATTAATTTGTCAAAAGTGTTGCAATATTTATGTGACTTCGGTCACGATCAGGGCGATCGCACGTCGATCGCTCGGCAGGCTCTCACCGGGCATCCTGCTGGGTTTGTTTTCGGACGGTGGGTCTAGGTTTTATGTGTGGCGAAGTTTTCTTTGCTGCGGTGGCTTCCTCCTAAGCATCTCCCCCCCCGGGGGCCACCGATGGGTGGTCGAGTTGTGTCGCCTGGTCGCGATGGTGCCGCGTGTGTCCCGAAACGGAAACGCTTAGAGTTAATGAGATATTGAGTCAACCGGCTGGGAGGATGGTCTGGCCCGTTGCGAAAGTGACGGTCGGCAGAAGCGAACCCCTGGAATACATTAGAGGGAGGATTTAACATCGCTGGTGAGTGGGTGTCGTTTGGGGATTTTTGTTTCCTGTAGTGGGCGATACCGGGCGATTGCAGTAATCGGGTCGGTTTTTGCAAATTTATCAATCTGTACAGCTAAATTTCCAAGCATGCTTTACTTATCGCTATTTGATCGTAATTATCTGTATATTGAGCTCACTTTGGTTGAGTTTTATAATTTTAATTGACCATTTTTCATAAGCTACCAACCTGTCGGACCACCACCATCATACCCAACCAGGCACAAACAGCGAATCATAAAAGGAAACTTGTAGCTGTCCTACCTTTCACCTGAAACTGCACCGGGTGTGCTCTGCGCATTGCGAGGAAGGAAACATTCATCTCTGCGGTGCACATCGGGCGTTTGATGAGACAAAAATTTCAGAACAAAATCTAAAGATAAAGCTTAAATTTGTACCATTTTTACTCCATACTAAAAGTTTGTTAAGAAACTATAAGAGACTCAAGATGATTTTAAAATTCATTCAATTTTTAGCCCATTTTACATTCAAATGCTTACATCGCATAGCTGAACGCTCAATTTTTAAAAAGGTTTAATGTAGAATTCGTTGAAAATATCGAAATAATAAGATACAGCTATAGCCAGAGTGATCTTCTTGAGATGAAGCTAAGCTGTAATATTTTTCAACCACTGAGGTGCTTCTGAAATAATCATTCTATCCAAAATTGGTAAAGTAACCGTAGCCGTAGTCGCAAGTAATATGAACTCCTCAGTGATAAGCATTAAACAATGAATAAGACTCCCGATGCTCTGATGGGCTTTACATGTCATAAGAGCAGCACCGAACAACGAAGCCTGTAAAGTCTTTTCAGGCAATCCCCATGAACAGCAATCGAGTCCTAAAGAACCTATTAAGTAAGAGTTTGAGCTTGACTTTTATAGTCCTAAAGAACCTATTAAGTAAGAGTTCGAATACTTTTTATCCCAACATTTTCCTGCAGCTATACCACTGTGCCGTAAGTGCAGCAATGTGTACAGCGATTAATCGCCGACGGAAAGCAACAACAGATCGGATCTGATTAAAGCTTAACCAAAACCAACATCCTAACATCGGTTGCAATCTCTCGTAAAAGTCGGCTTCAGTTTAAACGCCGATTGATGCTGCTCCGGTACCAGCCCTCCCGGTTGCTCCCATCAACGCAAGCAAACATAATTAGTGCATTAAAAACGCTAATATCGTGCCATGTTTAGAGAGACCGAGAAAGAGAGAGAGAGAGAGAGAGAGAGAGAGTGAGAGGGACCCTTTCGTAGTCTATTTTAATGATATTGTTAAACTGTGCTTACTCTTACCGGCAAGTGTTAGTGGAGCGGGCGTTCCCCGAGCTGCAATTTGTTGCCCGTGCATGCCAGCGCAAGCTTCCAGCGGGACCGATGTTCTGATGCTTGCGCACCATTAAGTCATTCCCTATTCGGGATTTTGATGGTATTTTAAATGAGAAGAAATTGACGATGGAAATTATACTGCACAAGCGCACCCGCGGATAAAAAAACGGTACACGGTTCCACCTCGAGCGATTAATCTGCATTTTATTTTGTCAAGCACGAATCATCGGTGTACGTGTCTTCAATCAAAGGACGGAATAGAAAAGAAAGCTCCTTCCGCCACGAAGCTTCAACAGTTCAACATTCCACCCGACCGATCAACAGTAGCACAAGCAAGCAAATGGTATTGTAAAAAAGCGAACCCCATCGACCGGTGCAGATATTTACGACTTCAATAAAACAATAAAAAACAGTAGTAACTTCCAAATGAGGTTATAAATTTTACCCTATCGATATTACAATACCAAAGTTGCGGGACATGGGGGTTGAGGTTGAGCCTCGCAGAGAGAGAGAGAGAAATTGTGGTGCATGTGTATGATAAACGACATGCGATCGAAGATCGTGCCCACCAAATGGGTCGAACAGAAGCAGCAGCAGAAGCGCTATCAGTGCACGACGACCCAGCTTTCGGAGGAGCTCGGGTCTAGGAGGGGTTTAATAAAATAACAACACCTTAAACCAGAACAATGCCAATCCGGTGGCCATCCCGGGTTTTTGCCGTGCCTTTTACATAATCGCACCGATCTTCAGACCGGGGCCTGGCAGGCTTCTCCCTTCTGCCGGTAGCAAGCAGCCGATTGGAATGCCAGGGAGAAAAGCCTTGGTGGAAGAGATTTGATAATAAATTCCAATAGATTTCCCTAGTCGGTGTCTAATGTACTCATTTCTGGGCATTAAATCATAAGGTGCATTTAAACACACACACCCGCAGCAATGAATAATGCACCCCGATGCAGATGACAATAATGATCATCCTTTGTTTTGCCAACTGCAACGCTGCCTAGGCTGAGATGCAACAGACAACAATGTGTTATGATTGATGAGTGTTGCTTGGGAAAGAAATGAAAATAAGCGACATTATTGTTTTGCTTCTTTTTTTTTAAATCAAGGTTAAATAATCTTATTTACAGAAAAGTTTTATTCGGAACGGTGATCTATAATTTCGCCATATAATCCGATCAGACCAGAGACCAGAGCACACAAAACAATCAACAAAACGATCGCACTCGAAAAACATGCACCTCCATTCAGCCTTAATGGGACGTGATGAAAATAAACACAGATCGTACTGGCTACTTTGATGTGTGGGGCGCGTAAGGACCACACGTTCCTGCGTCCTCTTCCTTCGGGAACTCCATTGCGTTCATTTGCCACCATTCATGCGTGAGAAACACTCTTGAAAACCAGCAGCAGCAGGCCACGACTTAACAACAACAAGCGACTTCGATTTCTCTTTCTCCAGCGAACGTCAAGATTTATGAACTATTTTCTCACAATACACTTAAGGGAGAGAATCCTTCTTTTTTTTTCGCTTCTTGTCCGCTCGACTTCCCGGTATGTACCGCGGAGGATCACCGTAAAGATGGCGAGAGCACCACCGAAAAAACAACCTGTGAATTGAAGAATTTCGTTTGGGTGTTTTACTTTTGTATCGTTCTTCTTTTCTGTTGGGACGCTTCAGGATCAGGTTACCCCGAGAGCCTGAGAGAGTTCAGGTGAAATTCGTGATCCCTTTTTCGTCCTTTCGCTTCGAAGAAACCGACACGCGGTCAGCGATTGCGCTTGGATCCGAGCGGAGGTCCTTCTGCCCTTCCATTGTCCTTCAATTTTCTCAATGAAATTAAAGCTCTCAACGAGTTTTTTTTTTGCCTCTTCGCAAGATTCCATTCATCAGAATCGACAAGGATCGACACTGCTTTCAAGGATTAAGTTAGCAGAAGGAGGTTCAGGTGTTTTTTGTTGCTTCTACATCTTAAATCATCGATCGTTTATTTGCTGTTGCGATATGAGCGCGGGCGTAGCTTCCGTGAAAAGAATAGCGCAGCGTCCTTCAGCACTAATCCACACCAATACCCAAGCGCTTTTATGAATGAACTGTTCGATGATGAGGATCACCTTTCACCTTTTTTCCTCGGGGGGAAAAGTCCATCCGCAAAACGTTCCAGGAATCACCCACTCCGACCCTGGGTCAGATCAAATATTTTGATGCCTTTTTTATTGGCCATAATGTGGTCAATCGTAGAACCAGATTAGTGGGCAATTCTGAGGCATGTCCAGACGTTGGTGGGAACCGTGCGGAAGGTGCCAAGCCGTTTGTTACCGTTCCAGTACGGGCAGATAACAAAGCATAAGATCAACCATTAGATCCAAACCCGAACCGAGAGATATCGTAGGCCGCGATGCTCGATTGTCCCAACAAGCCTCGGTAGTCCATTAATAATGATAATAAATCAAGCCCGGTTGCTTTGGCCACTGGAAAAGAATTTGCCAACTGACTCGGGGACAAACATTAAGCATTCCTGCGTGCGGCTCCCCACGCACCAGCGGAAAAGAAGAAAAAACCGTGGTAGCCACAAATGCGTTACTCAGTTGCACTGTTTTGCGACACCTTGCCCATGTTCTCGCGCTGACCGATGTCGCGGCGGAGTCCTACCGTTTAATTGATATCATTACCCACCGAACAACAAATGCAGCATGTTCGCGCGAAACCCATTCATCATTCCATCTGCATCTGCGAGCTTCGGCGCGAGAGTACCGCGACACCCCGCAAATGAAGATCACCTCGGAAGAAAATGAGACCGAGCGACTCTGGAGCGGGTGCGGAGGCACGCAGTTGTTTGGGCAGTTAATTTATTGGCGGAAAAGCGCAAGCGCACCCGGCTGGATGGTGTGCTTGATTTATGTTGCTTCTAATGGTCACTTTTTTGCACATTTGCACAGCTCCGCTCAGCTTCGTTGGGGAAGGAAGATTTTTGTGTTTTGTTTGAATACTCTAATTTGGAACCATAATTCAGCTCGGGGCAATCGGTCAATTTGCAATTCCGAGCTTGTGGCGACCCTGGGGGTTAAGGCTTCGATGGTGGTCTGCACGGCACGAGCTGGAATATATTATGAAATAGAAAGCACCAACGACATTGAATTAAGCAAATAAACACTTGGGAGTGGAGGAAGGAAAGCAGGCAGAAGAAGATGAATTTGGGTTTGAAGCAGCGATTTAGCGGAAAGAATAGGAACTTATGAGCTTCACGAGATATCTCAATAACCTATGGTCTTTATCATTTGTATGCCAGAATTATAGCAAAATTTATTGAAAGTGGCATTTGGATCATGGACCAGATTTTGAGAATAATTGATCATGCACCATCGGTAGTAGCGACGGGTGGTGTGTACAAAGGGCAGGGACGTAATCAGCGCTAGCTAATGACTAGCACTTACTAGAAATTCCAGGTTCATGGGGACCGTTGCAGTCCCCAATCCCAACTAAAGGAGCATTTGGGTGATTTCCCGTTCCTCTCGGAATGGGGGCGCCTATTGGCGAGAACACGCTGCTGCCCACATTGTAGCACGCGTGCAGCCCAGAACATCTAAGGGCATCACGGACCTGTTATAGCTCACTCTCACCTTGCTAGTTGAAGTTCTCGGTTGAAGTTCAATAAAAAAAAAATCTATTCGTCGCTGCTTCAAACCAAGCGATCTCTTGAGAAGTTCTTCTTAGAGTCCAGTTTTTAAGAAGGGACTAAATATCCCTTCAAAAGAGATTTCTAGTTGAAGTTTGCTAATGTCCGTCGGAGCATTTATCATCTTCTTTGTTTGTTTCGTTCCGCAACTCTTCGAAGAAATAAGAGCATAGAAGTTCGCGATTTGGGTCCTTGATTTAAGCAACAGATAAGAGGTCTCTGTGCGAGCAGGGTGTGTGGAGAACGACCCACGAGCTAGGCGACACTGATATTCTGTGGCGATGTCCAACACTAGAACGAATCGATGACTGGGGCACATGATGAGGATACTGGACTCATCACCCACCAGGAAGGTTCGGACATCGGAGGATGTCGTGGTTGAAGGAATATGCCCACAACCAAGTTTCCTGGAAGCGGATTGGAGACCTGACCATATCTTATGTGATGTGATCTGCCCTGAGCAGGCCAAGAAACAGAAGATTAGACAGCAATACTCTTCAGAGTGCAAGTTCGACCAAGTTCGTCCAAGTCCTTACCGTTTAATTTGGAATAAATCTCTTCATTGTCATAAGATGATTGAGATAAAAAAAAATCTCGATTAGTTTGATGGAACACTCTACACCTAGAACACTGGTTTTGCAGACATGGCCATGAACGGTCTCTGATAGGAATTTTCGAGCAACAATGTCTTTGTGAAAGATCTGATCCTTAAACCCTAGGTTTTCTCAACAGCTAATGCCACTCTGCATCATTGAGGAGAACCAACTACGAAGACTGACTATCGAGAACAAATACAATGTCTTTAACGATATCCAATTACATCGCTTGCCTTTGATAGTCATAACCAAGCTCCAATCGAAAGTTCCACCCAATAGAAGTTTATTTAAAAATCTTCAACCAAACATGCTTGATACATTAGACGAGGCAGAAACAATCACGGTCATCGAACGCAAAACTGTCTAAAACAGCCCATTTTATGTGTAAAGCCTAACGTTATCTTTAACATAAATCAGTACACACACACACACACTTCACCCAGCACAACCGATTGAGTGAAATACATTTTATGCAACAAGTAGAATTTTCCTAGAATTTCCCTCATTAAGGTGCTTATCGAGGGCATCCCTTATTTACGGTCAAGCACCCGCCCCCTTTTACAATGTCTCTGAAGTGGCCACTTACCAATTTACATCGTTGTTCGCATATCACGGATTGTCTCGTATCGAAGCTATTTGTAGGTGTTGTTGTACATCGACCAGCCAATAAATAGTCCCCACTCCAGTCGTCGTGTCTCGCGTCCAGCAAAATGGTTGACCGTATTTTCTGCCCTCCTCCTGAACACCTGAACCTACTTCTATTAGTGTCGCTATGCGGCGAACGAAGAAACGCATCCCATCTCTAAAACCCCCGTTTTAGTTTTGTTTGGTGCTTTCGGAAGTCCACGGTTGCGGAGAATGTAAAGTGTTTAGTTCGTTTTGTAACGTGCCCATACTCACATTCTCCACACCTGTGTCGAATCGGGACGCGTAAACAGGTACATTCTACCGGCGGGCCGAAATAGTCGATCGGAAGATACGGCGACGGAGCGGAGTCGGATCGCCACTGAAAGCATCCCGCGCACCACACGCGGTAAGTGCCAGACGGTGTAATCTGTAATGCATGTAGGTATTTATGGATTGCATACGAAGTTCGGTTCGGAGCGTCCTCATGCGCAGGAGTAGCGACCGACCGGTACTGTACGGTAGTTTCGCTGTAGTACTTTTATTATTCTCTCCAACCTCTCGCTACCCGGGCACATCGTGGCGATCTGCCAGTGACGATATGCGATGCACACGGCGTGGCGTGTTTGCCGCTGCACAAGCTTCCGTCTCAGCGATCCCGCACGCTCGTTACGGAGCTTTGGACGTAGGTGGAGGTCAGACCGGTGGGACGCACAATGTTCGTACAACCGTGTCGACCTGTATCTCCATCTGCCGTGGTGGGGAGGCAGCGCAGTTTTAACTACTTATCGATGTTTCGATGGTTCACGTTGCTATAGCGATCACCCTCGGGTCTCGGGTCCGCGTACTCCCAAACCCAGCAGGAGCCAGGGCTCAATGCCAGGGCCAATATTGTTTGCCCAGATTAGCGCACCCGGAGATCGGGAGTCGGGAGTTCGCAGCGAGTGTCTTATCGCCGTTTCGACCTGTTGGTGCCGATCCCGGGCCCGGCGGGTCTGTGGAAAAAAAGATCGTCAGTGAAATTCTGCCGATCTTTCAGCATCTTCCTCGAGCGGGCTGCACTCTGCACCGGGACGTTCGCTTTGCAGCGGGAGATAATATAATGTACACGGTGCTGCGTTTATTGATTTTTCGTGTTTTATCGATCGGCTCGCGACCAACTCCCGGGCGTGAAGGAAGCGAAACCCCGGCGCAGGCTCGTACATCGACATCCCTCGGTGATCCCATCAAGTACGGCAGCTCCAGATTGGCGAGCGATGTGGTGCGGTCGGGGCACAAGAAACAAATAGCCGGGTGCCACCGTGCACCGTGCAGCGAAGGAGCGATTTTAATGCGAGACTAACGCGCGCGTAAAGGAAAATGAGGGTCGGGGTCGGCGATTGGGGTGGGTTTGGACTGGGCTCTTCGTGATCGCCGTCGTGTGGTGGAAAGTGTATATCGATTCTAGTTATCGGGCCCGATTCGCTCCTCACCCCTTGGTTCGGTGGATAGTGGTGAAGGACGAGCAATGCCTTCGGCACGTTCATCGAGTGTCGATCGTTTGATGAAAAATGGATCTATATTTAGGTACATGAAGGGCCGTTAAGGATGCAATTGTTAGCTCGATCGGTTTTGTGTGTGTGTGTGTGGTTCTGAGATTAACTTAAGCAGCAGTTAAGTTGGCAGTATGGTTGGAGGGAATAAATAAATGCAAACGTTTGTATTTTTAAACAGCGTGAGAAAACACGCCAAGAGAAGATTCTGCTTTACGAAAAGTAACTGGGGGGGGGGGGGGGGGGGGGAGTAACGCGTGATCAGGTTTTCCTTGGCTTTCCTTTTATGATTTAAATTAGGTAAAAATTTTAAAAATAAAGATAATTTTTAACAAAAAAATTATGTGCCTAAAACAGTTTGAAAACCACTTCATCTTATAGGAATACGAGAAAAGAGAAATAAAAAAGGATAGTAGAGAATTTTATACAGCAGGTTTTAACAGTGATGGACAAAACAATAACAACAATCGACAATTTGTTTTTGAATCTAATACATTCGATAAGTATAAAAGCTTATATCGGTCCAAAATGAAAAAAAAGGCATCAGTACCTTCTCATGTCGCACCAAGTTTTAAAGAAGAGTTACACGAGATAAATGAATCCGAATCAATTTCCTGATTGATCCAATGATATCCTTATTTGCCCAAGATCTTCAAAATAGTTTAAGAGAATGAAAAACTGAGCCGAGTTGTTTAAAATCAGCCTATTAGATTCACTATTGACTATTGAAGGGGTAGTCCGGTTGTCGAGGCGAAATCGACGCCGTTGTTCGCACGCAGGACCGATGATCAAATTTTATCCAAACTGTCCCGCCGTAGGGCTTTCAAGCTACGGGTTAAATCAATTCACAAAAAGCCAAAAAGCGCCGAGACCGTTCGTAGTGCCATAGAAAAAGAAGAATAATCTCACTTTTACTCCTATAAATAATTCATTTGTGTAATTTCAATTTCTTCACTAATTATTTTCTTCGTCTCACGTGTCAAGAGGAGTTTAAATATATATTAAAGGCTTACCTTAAACACAGGCTATTTCCATTGTTCAAAGGAGTTTTATTCAAAATATTTCATGATTTCATGAGCTGAGCTCAAGCTCATCGCACTGTGTTTATTAGAAAATATATGAAAATTCAAAAATGGACGAATTTTGACGAAAGGCGTCAGTAAGAATTTTTATTTTAAATTTTCAAAACATTGTTGCCCAAGATTTTTTTCGAAAACAGCTTAGAGAATAACACTGTAAATGTTTTCAACGACTTGATTTCTTTATTTTTTTTCTTTATCTTCAAGACTAAGCAGGTTAATTTGACCTTGGTTAAAATATCGTGTACGCATATACTTATGGCACACACTGTAAATTGGATTTTTATCTCTATCTTTTATGCTGTGGTGAATTAAAAAAATCGACATTAAACATTTTATAAATACAATTAATTATAAAATATTTCTACACTGTTGAAATGTTTAGTAAAAATAGCTCTATAAAATATTTAAACCGATTTTCTCTGAAGGTAATAGTTAAAAATTATTTTGGAATACTGATGTTTGAAGGTAAGATAATTTTTTAAAATAGGAAAAACAAAGATCAGCTGCCTTTGGTATCATATTTGATCACACAGCAAAGTCCCTTACTTTCCTGCAAAAGAAAAACACTTCACCGTCCTACCAGCTTCAGCAACTCCTCACAGGAAGAAAAAATGTGTCCATATTTCCCGGCCCGTATCATAAACAAACAGAAGCCGATCGTGGCACCGAGTCGAGCAGTCAGTGCCACCGCTTTCCGTTCCCCATCTACCCCCAAGGCCCGATTAATGCTTTTCATCGATTACTTTTCCGTGCACCGAATTCCACCCAGTGCACGGGTACTGTTCGCAACAAAAAAAAGCCCCAATACCTCCCCGGTTCTAAAGGGATCTCCTCTTCCAAACCGGGTATCGGGACCCGGGATGCTTATCTGGTGCAGTTAAGGTTGGTTGGTGGACGTCGTCGTCGTCCATAAGTCGCTCGTGCCTTTCCAATTCTTTTTACTTCACTTCGCCACACACACACACACACGGGGATGGGTGCATTCGGTGTGCAATGGGAAATGCACCTTAACAGTGCCCTCAGCCTGTGCCGTGCCATGGTAGAACCGGTAGAAAACAGCGGTTCGTTATCGAACAATAATTATAATTTATGAATTCATGTTGTCTTATTTGTTATTGTTTTTATTGGCATATATGCCGCGTCCTGCGAGTGTGGGGCGAAGCGGAGGGAAAGCGTTCGATTTTCTCGCCACCCGAGGCCGGTAGCAGCCGAGAGGGCAGCCGGGCACGTTTCGAGCTTTTGCAGCAGCTTTTTGGGCAAATTTATGTTGTCGCTCTCGCCCTATATGCGCTGGCTATGAATGGCATCCTCACGCCCGTCGGGAATCGACGCTCGGGGCCAGTATTTCATGTGGGTGCCCGCCGATCGCGCAGGACATTGTTGTCACCCGATTCGTGGTTGGCCAGGTGAGCTCCAAAACGCCCTACACTAGACCAAGTGAGTGTGTATGTGTGTGAATAGTTCAATATTGCTCAATATTCCATCAAGATATGAAATGTCCTCTCGCGGGGTTGGTCGGTGCTGCCTTTCGGGTGCAAAATTTGTACCAACCGTGACCCCGGAAGCTAATGAATGCTAGAGGCGCGACCCGGCAGTAGAAGAAACCCAACACCAGAAGCTCCATAACAGCAAAACACAGGCCTTTCGGAGGGGGGGGGGGGGGGCATGTGTGTAAAACGTGTGCCATTGACGTAACACGGTCCACACGGTGAAGGTGGTACAATATTGTTTATTGTTCTACAAGAAAAGGCAATTCTCCCGATGCCTTTGGACCAAGGCAATACTGCACGGTCATTCTTATGCTGCTGATGTAGCAGCGAGCGAGAGAACACCGAACGGTGAACCCCGATAAGGCGTCTCGCACATTTTGTACGCTGTCACAGCGCAGAAAGAAGCGAAGATTTATGATAGCATAGAACGGATTGTCCGCTCACCAAACGCCTCCGAGATATCCGAGGACCCGGAGGCATCACCTTCCAAACTTAGCCAACACACCTGTTCATTCTTAGCTCAGCACAGCTAACGGGTTCTTTTCTGACCAATGTTTCCTTTGCTAATCTATCCCCAAGCGTCTTGCGTCATCGTGTGTAAGGTTGGCAGGTATCTCAACTGTTGTGGATACGATGGAGATTTGATTTGGGTTCCTGCCAAACCCACCCACCTGCTCCATCTCGCTACTGACGTTGTGCCAGACAGCGTAAAGACAACGGGGTCCAAACTACCCACTTGCCAAGTCCCAAGATCTGCTCGGGAGGCTGCGTAACATCTCTCCCCCATCGTGCTTCTGAAAAGTTGGGCCTCCGATACCTCCCCAGAAAACGTATCATTTTCTTTAGTGGGGAGCCATAAATGATGCATAATTAAAATCAATGAGTCAATATAATTTCTCTATTCTTCGGGGAGCCCAGTTGGGGGCTTGCGTTAGTGCGGCTGAGGAGGGCGCACGTACATCGATGATTGCATGTTCGATTGAGGCAGTAGGCAAAACTGTTGTTTAGCTGCTACGGAAGGTTTTTGGGCAGTGGGCTCAAAACAGTAGTTCCTCGCATGTACACACGCACGCACACACAAACACGCGGAGGGTAAAAGGTAATGAACTCTACTGCTTATTGTCTCTGCACGTATCGTCTGGGGTTGCTTTTCTTTTCGGTGCGGGTGAACAGTGGGAATATTGTAGGTTTTAGGACATAAAGAATTTGATGGTAAAGGAATGTTAAACTTAACTAAATTAATAAAATCTACTTTCGATTAACGTTGAAAATATATGGAAGGATTATAAGAACAACTAAAAATTTTAGTAATTAGACTTTGGTGCCTGGCATCTAGCGGTCCGAGTACTGAGACGTTGACAGAATGGGGGTTCACAGGGCAGAATTTGAACGGTTTACGTAGGTAGGACTGACTATCCATATTCGGTGATCAAGTCAAGACAAGCAGTCCAGAAATGACAGTCCAAGACCTCTTGAGGTTGTAGAGCCAAAGAAACAAAAAAAAAAAACTTTCGCCAAAGCTAAGCAGTAGAAGATTAAAGCCGTATACGGTAGCTTCTAGAATTAAAATCAGGAAAAAGGATTGGAAACTCTGACTGATGGTCTATTTTCCAGATCAGAGCTCAATCATGAAAATTGTTCAAATGTTAAGCAGTGTCGACAGAGATCATCTTATCGTTGGCTACTTTATCGTGATCAGAGTCCATGAATCAGTCAAACATTGAACTAATAATCCTACATCCTGAACATCTTGCGTTTAGGAGCCTTAAATCCGAAACTTATGTTTATTTCTGGAGGCCTGTTTGAAATCTGAATCGGGAATAAGAATGATGTTTGACTTAAGATAAGTGTAGCTAGAGATATTTCCTTTAGATATCAGCACTTATGGGCATGTTAAAAATTTGCCAAGAAATAATTGAAATTTTCTTCTAAACTTTTTTTGAAGAACTCTTTCTCTCTTCTAAGACCATTGCAAGTTCACTATCCCATCCACGTGCTGGCTGAAAGTTGAGACGGGTCCCAACAACTCCCTTCGAATCATTGCTGAACCGCTCCCAGCCAGCCACCCAAACCAACCAGCCAGTAGCGTCCGGTGCTCGGGATTTTTTCGTTTAGTCATGCCCAAAATTATGAAATAAGGCAGTTATAAAACACAAACCATCACTTACCCCCCCGAGATGGTACGCGCTACGCGAGCAAAGCAGTAGAGCAACCACCGCTCGTATGTGTATGCAGGAAATTTCACCGCCCCAAGTAACCTACCACCCTCAGCAAAAGCACTCCGTCCAAGTGTCGGTTCAGAACTCCCGAAAAATTTATGCAAACGAACGAACGATTCGTAAATAGTAGGTCGCTAGTGGAATGGGATCCGGGAGAGAATACAAAAAAAAAGAAACAAAAGCACCACCCCCACCCGCGAAAGCTGAATGAATGACGACGATGTCTTCATTTGTTTAATGGATCAAAAAATCGTACGGCCGCGAGCCACGAAAATGGGCAATCACCTGAAGGAAGTTCGGTACGAAACAACAACAAAAAATCGTGAAGGTCTAATGCGGTACGCGCACCGGGTCGAGGCGCGGGTCCGCTCGATAAATACATGGTCCGCCGAATCGATCGAAGATTATCGGCCGGTAATGCTGGCAGCAGCAAAAGGACGATCGCATTCGGCAAGGGCATTAGGATACCAAGAACCTTACGGAGAATCTCAACCGAAACTACAGTTAGAAAAATTGGACGGTGGATGCTGGAACCACCAGCTTCGAGAGAAAATTCTTCCCCGTTCGTGATCGCGCAAAAAAGCAACAAGGCGCAACTCGACGGGCAGCAGCGATCACCGCACAGACAAGTGCACCGAACGGCAGACCGGGTAAGACTGGGTTACCGTTTTCATCGATTTCCTTATGCCCACCAAGCCCCGTCCACTAGAATCGAAGCCGGTTAGACGCACGCTAGACGTGACCCGTAACGCAACGAGCGGCACTTGATGTTTTGGACGTCGGACAGGAAAAGATCGCTTCGATTCTACCGTTGTGGCATTTTGGCGTTGGCTTTTGTTGAACTTACATTAAAAGGGTTCTCGATTGGCGGAGGATTACGAGGCCTGTAATTAACGGGTGCCTTTCCGCCGTTTGCCGTGTTGAGCTACCGTTGCTTCGCCGGGGAATATTTAGCGGACACGTCATTTTGGTCTGTTGCTTGTGATTGATTCTAAATGTTCGGTTTTGATTACAGAAGCTGCGGGGAAGAATGGAGGGTCGGGAGGCCTTTTTGGAAGGGTGTGTTGAGGTTGAAAGATTGTAGGTTAATCGTAGGTAGGTAGCGACTCTCGATTGAAAAGTCCCGGTTGTTTTTTTTTTTTGAGGGAGATGAGAAGATGTGAATGAACTTGGGCTGTGTCAGGTGACCAAAGGCCTTAAAGACCTTAACAAAGATGTTTTGAATGAGTGCGATGCGATATCTGTAGAGAGATAGGGAGGATTTCTTTTCTGAATGAGCACTGGGTGGCTCAATCGAGCAGACAAAGACAATTCATTCCCATCCCGATTGGTTGATGATCGATAAGATTGAATTAAGGTCGGCCCTAGAAGAAAGCTTTTAATCTAGCGTTAGGGTGGTGCAATTTTCTAACCCTCACCTTAAAAAAGGGGAGAGTCGTTCGGGTTCGGGTTCGAACGACAGAAAAAAAGCCTTTCTCCTTTCACGCACGCACTGTTCGGGGTTCGTCGCTTTTAATTCTTTCACCCACTGTCTGCAAGAACAATCCCATACTACAATGGGAATGAATGGTTAAATGTCGCGACCAAAACCTTACCCTTCTATTCTTGTGTGTGGGGGCTGAGGTCAAGTGCAAACGATGAGCCTGAGCATCGTGTTTTATTTTTATTTTTGTGCAGAATTATGAAGCACAAACGAAAGACTTCAACGAGCGCGAATGGGCGGAAACGGAACACACAACACCGCCGGTGATTTTTTGTTTTTGCATTCATGCGCACGATGTGATCCCGACGCGAGTGTTGGTGGTAAATTAATGAATGAGCATGAATTTATGAAGCAGCGTGTTTTGTTTTTTCGTAGCAGCAGTGTGCTGTGTTGCATCAGAACGGTGAGCTCTTTTGCCTGCAGGCGGCGCGCATCCTTTTATGGACAGAAAATGTGTCCAGCGGGCAGCAGTGGTTTGGAGTATGAAACAGGTTTGGCGGAGACAGATTGTTAATGTTGCATAATTTTTCAGAAAAAAAGTCTAAAAAAGTGAATTATTTAAAAAAATGAGAGCAAAGGAAAAACAAAACAAAGGTTTAATAAGAATTGTACTCTAAAATGTTTTTTCAAGTGTCTCTAGGAAAAATATTTCACGCAAAAAAATTCAGAGACCAGAAATGAAGGAGTACAACGTAGTAAAATGTTTAAAAATCACCAATAATTACAAAAAATAAATAATTCAGCTACAAACTAGATAACATTGGTTTTCAACTATTAAAAATAATTAAAAAATTACAGAAAAAAACAAGAAAATAAAAAAATATAATAATAAGTAAAGAGCTGAAATCGAAACACATCAAAGACAGTAAAGAATATAGGATTAACTGAGAGCTAAATGATCAAGTCTTTTTATACCTAACAACTTGACATCATTACTCTAACACTCAAGAAAGAACTGTTGCTTTAATAACCAGCTTTTTGCATATCTTTATGAGAAAATTAAACTTTGTTTGTCATTTTTAATTATTTTACGATCAACTTATTGCCATTCTAATGCTTGCGGTCCATGCTCCACGCATTTAAATCACCCAGCCCGTTTTCAATTAAAGCAAATAAATGCACCACGCTTCATTAAACTTCCGCCTCATTTAGATGCGAGCGATTCTAAACTCGGGTTCGCAATTAATGAGCCAAGCAATCACAGCTGGTGCAACGATTCCTAATCGGGCAAAACGAATGAATGGCCATGAATCCTTGGCAAGCAGCCTTTCTACCGGCAAGAGAGACCGAGAAAGAGAGAGAGAGAGAGAAAGAGTACCCTGGGCTGGAAAATAAATAGTGGATAATCAAAATACGATTTGAAAATAAGCAACAATATAAACAATTTAATACACGTTATAAATTCTCGATTCCCTCCCTCTTTTAGGTGTGTCCGTGTCTGTGTGTGAGTGTGTTTGCAGAACGGTCGGATTTAATTCATCGTCGCTCAACCCCTGCGTTCGTGGTGTGGTGCTCTTTATTTTGCAGGTATTTTATTTCTGCACCACAACCCCGGCATGATAGTTCGTCCCTTTTCTCAGGTCTCAGCCCCACCCAACACCAAACTCCGACTCCCATCCCAACAGGGATCTTCTTCCCTGCCATCGGTGGCTAAGAGGGTGGAAAAGCAGTCCGTACACCTACACTTGTTCCGGGCCGGTTTTTGCCCGGCGAGATGCTGCGTGCGTGACCACAAATTTCCGCCCTGGCTTTGCGTTCCTCGCGCGAGAGAGAATAATGTGTCCACGCAGGGATCGATGATCTTCCAGCGCCGTTCCACCATCCGTGTTCTCCGTTCTTTCTGCCAGTAATTATTAGTTACAGCATGGCAGAGGAGAACGGAGGACGAGAAGGAGCGCCGGTGATAAAGAACGCATGAAATGCAGCAGAAATTCCAGCGTGTATGCGCTAGAACGAAATGCATCGCCGAACCAACACACGAGCCATCCCGGGTTCGGATTGTGGATTGAGAGTTAACTCGTAATTTATAAGGACGTGCGTTCCGCAGGGATCGATCGATTGCCCTTCGATTGGCGTGATGAAAGGCGGGAGGTGGGAAAAGGGGAGAGGGTCACGAGACAAAAGGAGGGGATGAAGATCGGGGGCGCTGTAATTGAGAGCAATCTCGGAGGGCCGGAATAAGGTGCGCGCTCGATTGCGGTCACGGTTCGGTGCGCATAAACAATTCACTTGTTCGCTGCGCACAAGTGATCACGCAAGACAGTACCACCACCACCTGAGACAGACAGAGAGACCGAGGGAAGATCTGCGATCGTCGTCGCCCGCCTGTTGACCGTGCGATGCGTTTTGGCGATCTTTTTTTCTTTTCCTTTGGCCGATCGCGATTATGACGATGACGGGGTGCGATGATGCGCGCGAGATGGTTGCGCGTGCTCGCAGATGATGATGAAATGCTCCGTAAGGGTTGGGCACCGGGAAAGGTTCTTGCCGTGCTGTTCCCGGTTTTTATAAAACCACACCCGAAAATATGCCGCCGATCGGGTGGTTCGGTCGGACGCATGGCAAACGCCTTGGGGGCAGCAACAGAGCATGGTACATGGTACATTATGGGGATGTGAAGGCATCCAGATCCCGATGGGAATTTACGATGAAAAGTGTTCACAGAGGTACCTTAGAGGTAAAGGAAGACTAAGGCAAAGAAAACAAAACACAACGACAGCCAGAGGAATCGCGATTGCGTGCAATTATAAAAGTCCAGGACGGTTTAAACATGTGGCGGCCTTTGATCGTGTCCCGATTCGGCTGTTGCGACGATACGATGGTTTCTGTTGTTGCGGTGTAATAACCTTCAAGAGCATTTACCTTAACGACAAGCGCACGACCGTGCGTGCATAGGAATGTTGAGTTTATTAAAGGGTTTTTTGTCGGTTTAAAATATTCGAACATTCCCAAAAAAAAGAAAGTCAAAAATTGAGTTATTAAACGAGACGGAATTTGCCAACAGATGACGCTGTGTGGAAGAGCAATGAAGAAAAATTTGTACTTCAAACGTAAGTAAAACTAATTAGGCGTTATGAACGGCTTTACTTGGGTCTGTCACGCCTCCTGTGGCAATGTGAAAGGCCTATAAAGACTTCACGACTGGGTCTTCCGGTGACTTTCTCATGACAAGATCGATCTTAAAGAATTCTAAGCCAAAGTCGCTATACAATGAGGAGATCATCGCACAGCTCTAAGACCTCATCTTCCTCTCAGCTCAGCTTCGTTTGTTTTGGATAGAACCCATCTATCATAGGTCTGTCTGAGTACTTGGTCTATATCTGGCCTTCATAGTCCTAGTCAGTCATCGCTCTTACACGGTTCTCAACAGCTATGATATTATCAGTGATGTTTGACTACAGATAACTGGCGATATTTGAGGACTTTGGATGCACAATCTTCGATCTGTAATTGATAATGCTCTTCATAGTCCAGTCAGCGGTCTTTCTAATGTCGCTACATTAAATTGCTTGTCAGGGTTCTGATTTCTTACATGTACTAATGAATGATACTGATTGAAAATTTTGAAGGTGCAAGTGAACTGTTCTCATGATCAGCCTACAGCTCATAACCCTCGGCTTTATCTCATATGCAGCTTCGTCAGTTTTGGCTATAATCCATGTATTGGAAGCTTTTCTGAGTACAGGAACTATAGATGTCTTGAATAATCCTAGGCAGCTAGGACCAATACAAGGTTCACAACATGTCTGATACTTCCGATATTCTAATTTTTTATTAGATTTGACGACTTTGAAGCGACAAACACTCAATAGCAATCGACACACCTTGCAGGCTACAAGTCTTTCATTTGCGAATAAGACACGTAAGATAAACTCATATCCTTTACTTCACACTACTAGACACATGAACTCTAATGCTGGAATCTGTAAAATAACTTGTCAGTAGTTGAGGATCCTCGCCTAGTTTATGAAATGACTCTTCAACTACTTCAAATATCCCAATATAACCTTCAATTTCTGTCTGTAATTTAAGTCTTTATGATCATCCTAGAAATCCTTATCCTGTTCAAAATCTTTTGCCTTGAAAAATGCTGGATGCTATTTGTCCAAAAGACCCCCTTTGAGGCTTGTCTTAACCAATCCCCTCTTAATTTACCCAGAAAATTATTCACTTCAAGGTCCTGAGCTAAGCATTATTATTAATAGTTTTTTGCATCAAACAGCGCCTTGATCGGTTTTACTGAATCCTCCATAAATTCGTATTAACCAACACAATACTAAACTGCAATTTAATAGCAACACAATAATTATTTCATCTTCACCTTTAAACAACCTTGACATCACAAGAAAAGCGACTGATCTTAATAAAGCCATTGCTTAGATGTTTTTAATGACCATCGCTCCAGCATCTAAAAAGGGTTTCCCAATAAAATCTAACTGCTTCATATAAATAATCTTAATGTTCGCAGCATTACGCATATCAAACGTGTGTGAGCGGGTGCGCGCGAACGGAAACCCATCCCTGTTGCTACAACATTCCACTGTTATGCTAAATTCACACCCCCAAAAAAACGCTGTTGTAATTGGTGGTTGAAACGTGGCGGCTTTATCGCCACCAGACGGTACCAGCGATAATGACAACACTCTATATTCATAGTTTTCCGATCGTTTGTTTGGTTTTGGTTGGATCGATCGCTCGGTATCGGTGATACGCGCATCATAACAGCCCTGGCCCAGAACCTGCACACAACCTGCCAGGGGCATCGCGCCAGATAACGAGACAAGAAATAAAAACACATCACCACACAGGACCGCCGCGACCGTGGGTTTGGCTCGGGAGGCTGGGAGAGAGGCGGTGGTAGACAAAATAACTAATCCAATAATTTTCCTCTTAATCGATTACCCATTAGCATAATGTCGCGTTCGACAGTGTTGGTGGTGGATGAAGCCGCGGAAGAAAAGCAAAAAAATGGGAGCAACTTTATTTATCTGCCTTTGGCTCGGTGCCCGCGTTAATATTCGAAAGAACCGAGCCGATTGTTCCAGTCGCACAAAGTACTCATAAATTCGATCGCAGTTTTGCTTGTCCATACAAACGTAACACACGCATACACAGAAAAAAGAAAACGAAAATCCACCTTAATCCCACCTTATTCTGTACGCTCACGGCCCGGCCTCGAAGACTGCTCGCCGAGGGAGCGCATTAATTTATTCTAATCAAATTAATTAGAAAGTGATGTTTAACATATTTTTTATGTTTTAATTTAGTAGTCGGTATCGGTCGGCCGGGGCTGGTCCAAAACGATGCTGAGCGCACCGCCGATGCCGGAGCCTGTGCGTTGTGTATCGGGGATGTATTTTTTGTTGTCATCGTTATCGACAAACGAACGATTCTTGAAGACGGTTTGAGTCATTCCGGGGTGCTTTGCTCCTTTCTGACGACCGATCGATAGCGCTGGCACGGTGGGTGAGCCGTGTCAAGTGTTTGAAAGTGGCCCCGAGCTAGAAAAAAAAAGTTAAAATAAAAGAAATGTGTTCGATTCTTCGGTCGGTCTGGTCGGCTGGCATGAGCCCCGCCCGCCTGCGAGTCGGCGTGCAACACTTGATTTAAATGTTTTATTTTATTGCTTACAGCAGTCATTCGACATCCGCCATTAGAATTCCACGCTTCCAAAGATACACTGTGGCGCTCCTCGGTCGTACGATAAAGAATGTTCCCGAAAGCTGAAAAAGCAAAACAAAAACGCACCCCTTAAAAAACGTTCGAGAAAGCAAGCTGCGCTGAGCTGGCGCGGGATGAGGATATTTAGATGCAAATTATGTTATTTAGAAAATTATATTTATTGTTGAAATGCGCAACGAACTGTTGCCGGAATGGTGCGCGATCGATCTTTGGCTGTGTGGAAAAAAAAAATGCGACCAAAAATCGAACACCACGAGCCCAGGAACCAGAAGGCCGTACCGTGTTTTATGGGCATCGGTTATGCCCATTTTAGTCAAATGTGTCCGCACACCGCTGACGTATGCTGATACGAGTTGGCTGGTGTAGTTTGTCTAGCTTTTGCCGCCGGCCAGCGGTCAGGTGCGATAAGGCACGGGGAAGAAGCTGGCTGGGCATAACTGTGGCTAAACCGGGATATAAAACGTATAGTAACCCCATAGTCTTTATCGTAAATTTTCGATCGAAATAATCGAACGGTTTTTCTCCACACTATTTCGGTGTTTGGTGTTTTCATTTTCCTCCGTCCTCTACAAGGCAGGTTCCTTCGTCCGGTTGGGCCACAGGTCGTTCCAGGTCGAGATATGGTAGGAAAGCATCCTAGCAGGTTTCTTCGCGTGTGACGCGTGGGGCGGAAATGGATTGCCTTGTTTGTTCCCCGAGCGCCCCACGTGCAGCAGTTATGATGCTTAAAAATTATGTAAATCACATTTTCAGCAGATCGATAAATGGGAAATTTATGGTTGCAAGTTGTCATTGTTGCGCAGGGGGGGAAATGCGAGAGCGAGATCGAGCGATAGTGCAGCGCTGATCGGATGGTGAAAGGAATGGCTTTTCAAAGGAAAGCGTCGCGATTTATGGTACGGTTTTGGTTGGTGAGGATGACCGTATTAAGGGGTGTAATGAAGTGGAACAGGTGGGAAGAAGGAAGTTTCAGAAAAAAGCAAGTTACATAGTTGTTCAAGCAGGATATTTTATGGTGCCATAACCAGGATTGAAGTATTGTCCAGGGGTTAGGCTTGTCACATTCGAAGTCCTCAAATGTGTTTTAGGAGGAACCATGTCGCACCATTCATGATCTAAATAAACTGTTTAAATTACTTGAAAACGTCATTGAAAAGTATTAATGTTCATATTAAAATGCTGGTGCCGTGACCAGGATATTCGAGGCCAACAATAGGTCTTTCGAAGCTTGGAAGACACTTTAAGCAAATTCATTATCCAATAACACAAGCAATTCGTTGAAGGTACTAACTTACTTACTTTACTTACTTATCAGGGGCTACAACCGCTGTGCGGTCTTGGCCTGCTGCAACAATCCTCGATACTGCTCACGGTTCAGCGCCGTCGTCTGCCAATCCGTTATCCCGGCCATTCTGGCGGACGCATCAATGCCATCACTCCGGTCTCAGTTTGGGCCTACCACGCCTCCTCTGTCCGTGTGGACGGCCTAAAAGGACTTTACGGGCTGGGTCGTCCGGTGTCATTCTCATGACGTGACCAGCCCACCGGAGCCTGGCGAGTCTAATTCGCTGCACGATGGTGAGATCATCGTACAGCTCGTAGAGCTCGTCATTGTAGCGGCTCCTCTCCATTGTCCTTCCACACATACGGGGCCAAAAATCCTTCTGAGCATCTTCCTCACTCAGAGTCCATGTCTCAGAGGCGTATGTGAGTACTGGGACTATAAATGTTCTGTACAGTCCCAGCTCCGTCCGTCGCGACAGGTATTTAGAGTGGAGAAGTTTCCTCAGGCTGTAGTATGACCGGTTGGCAGCCAGCACCCGAAGGTGCTTACAGTACTTCATAAAATGAATAAATAAAATCATTAAATCGTTGATGCTGTGACCAGGATTTTTGAGACCATAATAAGTTTGTTTGGATATTTCATATTGCATATTTTTTGTTGAATACGAATGAAGTCATATACTCGTTGGTGCTGCGACCAGGCTATCTCTGTGGGAATCTGATGTAATATACTGTTCGAATTATAAAAACCTTATCACATCTTGAGACGCATCATATTTTACTAGTAAAAGTGCCGTAGGAGTGGTCCGGTGGTCGAGGCGCAAACGGCACCAGTCTTACGACGGCAGGACCGGGGTTCAATTCCCATCCAGACCGCCTCCCCGTACGCAGGGCTTGACTATCTTGCTACGGGTAAAATCAAGTCACAGAAAATCAGAAATGACAGGCTGAGACTTTTCAATGTTGTAGAGCTACGGAAGAAGAAGAAGAAGTAGTAGTGCCGTGACCAGGATTGCAACCGATGGCGTCACCAGAATTAAAATGTCGAAGACAATATATTTGAACTGACGAACGTTTTTGTTGTACAGACCATGGAACACACTTTGAGCCACAGACCATCGTGGGATAGATGTTCATAAACGATTCCCGAGGATTAAATGCAGCTCCAATAATGCACCTTTACCTTCTTCTCCTTCAAATTCAGCTCCAAAAGACCGTTCCTTCCTCATCGGCATCGCCTCGGGGACCACCACACCACACCAAGACAGGAAGTTCGAGCTGCATTCGATAAACATTTACATAATGTCGGGCGATTGACGCGATGCACCGAACACGTATTAGATGCGACACTTTATTCATATTTAGATGAAGGTCGATCGGTGCACGAATCAACACTCATCTGACGAAGGACGCTGTACAAGATTCCTTGCTCGACAGCCGGGAACCGAAAGAACCTGGGTGCCATCCACACAGCTCAACTTAACGAAATACGAACCGATTCTCCTTTTTTTGATGTGAGCGGCCAAGGAAACGTCCGTCTTCTCACGCCCGCCAACACACGGTGGTGCGGTGGTTCGGTGGAGTGGCGTAGACCGAGACACACACACAAAAGCAAACACATAAACTTTGTATTTATCAAAGAACATTCAAACGCATGCATGCTCCCGATGATGCACTCGTTACTCGGTGGCCCCGGGACAAAGGGATTGGGACTCCAAAATTCATTCACAAAAATCCTTTCCCATTGATGATCGGGCGGACGTTTTCTCATCAGTTGGTCCGGATGCTGTTCTTTCGGTTGTGTGTTGTTTTTTGTTCTATGGCGGGTGGATCGAGACTAAGCATAAGTTACAGCCACGGTTACACCCGTTTTGGTCGGCGATGCGTTTTGGGTGGATTTACATTACAAAAGTGGTGAAGCGATGCAGTGCATTCGGGGTCGGTGGTGGTTTGTGATTTTCTCACGCCAAGGCTTGCCGGGATCGTTGATCGGTCATTGAACGCGCAAGGTTAAAATTCGGTAGGAATTTGATTGGAGGTTGAGGTTCGTGTGATTGAAGGGACATTCCTGAGATTTCTAGAAGTAACTTGTCTACGAATTCGAATATTCGCTCTAAGAGTACATGATTACTCCAATTTGGAGTTCCATTCCTCTCTTTACAAGAACTGTTTCCAATTCCTCCAAGATCTAGGTTTATTGCTAGGCCAAAGCCAAGCAGTAATTTACACCAGCCAATATCTCCCCCAAGCTCAGCACTCCACTCGAACGATTGTATGAGATATAATTCTATGCAGATGCGCACCTCAACCGATGGAGCAAACTGCATCAAGAGCATCAACCAGCTCCCAGCCCATCAACCCATCAGGCCGCCCAATCTCTCTCCGTCTCCCCACCCTAATATCCTCGCATACCAGCGGAACCTGTCAAAAGCGACCAAACAGACATGTTGCGCAAAACGGCGGGAAGCCTGCAGCTGACACGACAACAACCCCGATGACTACAACAACGACCACGACGCCGGCACCGATGATGATGAGGCATGCGGCCTACAGTGCATGAGAGCACAAACGGCCAGCCCACCATCAGGCGAAGCCCGGTAGCTCACCGTGAACGCTTCATTATGATAAATTTTATTATTTTTATTAAACGAAGCAACACGGCGCAGGCTCGAGCTAAGCAAACTGCAGGGCCAACCAAACAGGACCAGTCCCGGAACTGCAACTGCCGCGCTTTCGCATCGTATCGCGCATGATTTACGAGCGAGAATTGTTCTTTAACGATACCATTTTTCTTGCCTGGTTTTTTTTTTCGCCAAACGCGCGGCGCGAAAGCGCATCCGTAAACCAGGACCGAAACTGCCTAGGGATATGTGCCTCCGAGCGTACATGGCATACAGGAGGTGCTTTAATAAAGTGTTTCTGCGCACCCGAACCACGGAACGCTCGGTAGCAAATAGGCGTCTGTAGAGCAACGGGGGCACAGGTAGTTGGTTGCTCCACGTGAAGTCATAAAGCTAGCTAAAAAGGTAAATTTAATTTTCCCCCTTCCCGAAGCTTCTCCGACATCGCGTAAGGAAATCTGAGCAGAGGTCAATGGCCGCGTTATGTGTTTGTGTGTGTGGAGATCATAACGGCATAAATCACTTCTCAGGGTTTTGTGTTGGTAAGCAAAGGGTTTAAAAACGGCATGTGCAAATTTCTAATCTCTTCATCCCACATCAAAATCCCAGACCAACCGCCACGAACTTCGAATTTCTCGAGGACCTCCCGGGCGAAGGATGACTTCGGAAGGTGCTCTCGGCATGCTTAATATTCGCATTGAAGCAGGTAGATTTTGAAAGTTTTTGGGGTTCGTTCTACCCTGGCGACAAGTCCCGAACGGAGGCCTAACGCAGTAGACCCTTAAAGCGTGTGTGTCAATCATTCGCCGAACGGACCCAACCTGCTCAACGGTAAATTGGCATCTATGTGGACGAGTTTTGTGGCGCTGCTTTTCGAGGAAATGAAATATTAGCATAAGCAAATTGCAAAAATCTTCCTCCGGGCTTGATGGTCGTGCGCAAGGCAAACGCGAACTCTAAAAGGAAGCCGCTACGGGAACTTCATCACGTGTGGTAGTGAAAAACAAGTAACCTCCCGGTGCCGAACTTGACCGTCATCGCTAAGACCGTGTAGAGATGGGTTTTTTTTCGGGGGGGTTTGTTTTATTTATAACAGTTTGATCTTCAAATAACAAGGGCCCTAGGTGGAAGCAGGTATGTGCCGATTTCTTATAGCACTATCATCAAGGGAAATTTCTCCCGTCTTTAAGGCAACCAAGAAAGTAGCCAAAAAAGATCATCTTCTCTAAGGGTAAACAAGCGAGTTTTTTTTTTGTACGAAAATGATAGATTTCTCCTGGAATTGACGTGAGCAACCCAAAAAACGACCCTTTCGCAAGTCCACGCCAGAAGCGATCCTCCTCTTCCCGGCTCGGGGGATGATCTTAAACTTGAAGCCTCCGCTCGTCGGAAGAATGGTACAGAATGTCAAGGAAAATATGAAACAAACGGTGGAAGACGCAAAAACGCGATTCCCCAGTTTCATAACTCGCGTATAGTTCAAGCGAGATTAACTCCACTTTTTTTTTGGCACAAAGAACACCGTTTGCAGAAAAGAAAGCTCACGGTCGCGAAACACAATTTGAAGGGTCAGGTTGTTGTCCGCCAACCAGCAACAAAAGAAAAAAAAACCACCACCCCGAAAAAGGGCAAAAAACCAACAGCATAACAAATGAGATCGGGAGAATATTGCAGAACACGGTTACGTTTCGGCGGGCCACCGACCGGCCAGAGTTGAACGTTACCGGTACTCCATCGCGGAAGTTTGGAGCAGGTTTCGTGCCGGTGCGTCAGGTTAGAGGCTGTGCCGGGATTCAAAACGGGGAAGGTTCGTTTGGAACCTGCGTGTGTGTGTACGTTGGCGGGCGGCATTTACCAAAAAACACAAACGTTTGACGTGATCTTGTGTGCTGTGCTGCTTCGTTTGCTGTTTCGGTGTGCGGGTTTGTTTTATGAGCTTTTTGTTCTGGTGTTTTCTTATGCCATTTTTTGATGTAACGTTTTTTCGGTTCGGTTTTGTTGCGCTATAAAGCATAAGATGCGTTAGTTTGTGGCACAATGCTGGAGTGAGTATGTTATCTTTTTCTTTCGGATATTTATGAGAGTAAGTTTGGAATTTATAGAAGAAAATAAAACTTAATATTTTGTAATAAATTATTGAGCAAACTCTTTATGGCTTTAAATGTTAAGCATCATCAAATATGATAAAGGAGTTCCATCTCGCCAAGGGCGGTCCAGTGGTGTAGGCCGGACAACTGCGCAGGTATTCATACGGCAGGACTGTGGTTCAAATCCCATCAGGATCGTTCCCCCCTAGTGAAGACTGACTATGCAACTACGTGGCTATAATTAAGTCCAATAAGCCAGAAATTCTTATTCGGTGCAAGAGCAGATCAAAGTATAAGCATACTAAGCAGATGTTTGAGACCGCGGGGTTTCTCAAGGGGCCCCAAGTGAAATCTTCTTGTAAGCTGGCTGTGAGGTCCTGGAAGCCTCGATCATTTAGAGGACCCCGAAATCCGTAAGGCCTAGTCTGGGGGTCCTCCAACACTCTTCCAACTTTCCTTATAACCTCCAAGTATAAACGCGATATAGCTTCTATGGGACATATTTTAACATTTTATCCATTTGTGGGTATGACAACTTGCTTATGGAGGAACCTCTACAACTCCAGCTATTCGAATTGTACGGCGATCTCACCATCCGGCAGCGAATTAGACTCGGCAGGCTCCGGTGGGTTGGTCATGTCATGAGCAAGTTCTGTTAGACCATACTTCATGGACAGGAGCATCGTAGTAGGCTCAAATTGAGATTCAGTCATGGCAATGATGCGTTGAAACAAAAGTGGATATTGGGTATGATTCTCAAATTGCGCTCCCACCACGAACTTCAACATCTTGTTATCCGCCATTGTTCCTTAAGCGATCACTTACAGTATCCTACATCCCCCTTTACTTTCAAAGCCACTAATTGTTCCCACCAAAGCCTTATAAAGCTCTTTGTCCCTCGTCCGAGAAGGTAAAATAGGCGAATTTAAATGTGAAATAGAAAAGCTTCGCGGGAGAACGTCGTGCGGGATGAATGAAAAGGAACCCCTCCCAGTCTTGTCTAAGGTACATTCATACAATGGACCACCCCAAACTGCGAAAATCCTCCAAACTCCTTCGCACCTTCCGAATAAAGCGAGAGAGACAGAGACAGGTAGAGAGTCACACACACACACCGGGTTAGGACCAAAACGACTTGACTCATCTTCAACTTGATTCACCGAAACCCTTGAAGCGCTAACCCACCCCATCATCAGGTTCAAGTGGGAGCAGCGGGAAGTTGAATGAATTAAGCACCACGGACCGCCACGCAGGCGCAGGCAGGTGCTTTGGAGTGTCTGTCCAGCTTCGAGTGGTTGGGTGTACTGTACGCCCCGGAAGAACCACTGACAAGTCTCACGCCACCCAAGTGTGTGTGGCAGGCCGGAAATACTACACCGAACAGACGGCTAGCCAGAGCGTTACACAACAAAACAGGTTCATTTTAATATTTCTCCAATAAACTACCCATTCACAGGCCAGTCGATTCCCGATGATGCTGGAGTGTTTTTCGCCATAGATGAATAACCAGCCAAAGGAGAGAAGGAAGAAGACAAAAACCCGAAGCCAAAAGTCTCCTCGGTTTCGTACCATGGAACTTTGTTAAAATTGATGGCTCAATCAGACAACCCGGGTTGAACCAGGTTTTCGGCGTGGCGTCATAAATTTATCTTTCGGTCCCTGCTGGTAACCGAGATCGATGGCAACTCGAATGAAATCGAACAGCACTGGGAAATCACTGGGAATGGGTTTTGTTAAATAAATAGTGTAACCTTTTCGGGGAGGGCGACTTTTCGTGTGTCGAAAACAATGGAACAATCGCAAAATGTGGGGTTGCCTACACCAAGCGCCTGCCGTTAATCATTAGCGCGCTAGGCTCTAGACACTCGAGTTCCAGGTGGTGGAGTTCCAGCTATTCAACCTCCATACATTTGCATTCGTGCGGCCATACACAAGAGGTGTTTTGCTGCTCCAAAACAGGACCTCGATTAGATTAGAAAGACCCCGGGACCAGCAACTAGCGCTGCTCGCTGCTAATTGATGAATTTGTCCAGTTTGATTGTGCTTTTGTTTTATTTATCGATTTTTCTGGTGAAGGTTCCATCGGGTGAGATTAATCTCTTTCTCCACGATCCTTCTCTCAGGTCTCGTCTAGCGAGAAAATTAATAAACAAATCGAACATACTCGATCATCCGTTTGTGTAAACGGCCGATTTGAACAAAGATTTTCCACCGAATAAAACTATTTTAAATACATCACCCCCTTTTGTTCTATTTGTGTGTTGTGTTTTGGGCAGGCAGATCGCTGGCCAGCTAATGAGCCAACTGGACAAATTGTGGATCGTGCGCCTTTAATCTACACCGGCTAAACGATTTGTCACACGTCGGCTCATTAGGCGGACGCTCTGTTTGTGGCGTGTGAAAATATGCTAATGATGGCAAACACACATACACACACGCGAACGCCATCATCCTCCCCTGGGTGGGTGAGCAATTTTTCATTGGTTTTCCTGACGCACACCCCTAGCTTGTTTAATATCAAAGAAATCTCAATTAGGAGCTATTTAAGCTCATTTGTTAACAGCTATTTACATAACAATCGCGCAAACAAAAGGCTTTGATCGATATAAGTGGCTCTAAAGGGGGTTTTTTTTTTGGCAAAAGAGAAAGTTATTCGGCACAAGGCAAAACATAAAAACCCATCATCCCATTGATAACCTACATTTTAAACCTTACCTTCAGTTATCAGTCGCACATCACGGCATGATGGTGTGTGTGTGTGTGGTTTTGATTAAAATCACGACAGATTAAAAATTAAAACTTCTGGCTCGGTTTCAATCAACCGCAGCATTACTGGAGGCTACCTCCCAAAATATCATAACCAATTAAAAGCAATCGCTTTGCTGACGCTGGGATCGCATGGCGGGTGAAGCTTCAGGTGAAGGACTTGAAAAACTCATTAAAATCACCACCCAGCGGTTTCGGGTACCATCGGCCTGATATGACTGGTTGACTGGTCGCTGAAGGAAGATTATGTGGAGTTTCCATCGGTGCGTTCCATCAGTCAACCTCGAGGAAGTTGCCCGAACAATGCTGTGTTGAAGTGTAAAAGTTATTAATGTCTGAAACCTGTGTGTCTTTTGTTTTGTACTCTTTTTTAACTCCCCAAGATTCCAGCTTTTACAAAGGGTTAGGGAAGAGAGGAAAGAGCGAGAGAGAGGGAGAGGGAAGTGCAACAGAGAAGCTTAATATTAATAATGCAAAAGTAATATTGGGCGGTCACATTGCATTGAAGGTGGCAGGATGATAAAAAGTTAAGGAGAGAAGACCGAGAGACTTTAATCAGACGACGAACCCTTGGACTGTGCGAATCAAAAGACCGGAAAGATTTATTTTATATGAATCAAAAAATATAAATAAAAAATGTAAAAATATTCCCAAAATTTAGTATAATTAGAATATATTAAACGGTTCGTAATTTCAACTCTCCCATCCTTTATTTGTTCCTTATATCCTTTAAATGAATATCTCTAATAAAAATCGGGTTAATAATAATCATAGACCTAAAAATCAGTCAAACATGACCGGCGAGTAAGATACGACAATTTAAACAAGAAAGCGCTTAATGTCTGATACTATGTCCTGTTCAATAAATAACAAAATTAAAATATACAAATACGTATATTGGATTGACATTAACTTTGATGAAAGAAAAAAACATTTCTGTTAGGTGATACTTTCAGCACGATTACCTAGTCTCTACAATTTTATTCATTGATTTTATCGTGATAATTCATTATCATCTTGATTTGATCTGTTTTTTTATTTATTTATTTTATTTATTTATTTTCGATTATGACGGCTTGACGCCGTATGGTCAGTACCGCATGTGCTGACGAAGTACAAAATTCAATGACACAAAAAATTACCAAGGCATTTCCTCCCTGATATTTCGCCTTATCCCGGGCGTGCTCGGTTGTAGATGTGTGGAGGTTGTGGTGAGTTTGTCCAGTTCTATTGTTGGTCCGGGTCTATTGCTGTGTAGAGTGTGTTGGTGGTTGAGATGTGTACACACGGGACTCCATCCTTCCGTGTAACGGATCTGGACTGAAACAAAACAGAAGGAAAACAACAATTGTGACAGCACAAACATTTGCCTGTGAACAGTGGACCTCAATCTGCCCAGCAGTGATAGCCCGAGCTCGATCAAGCCAGCACCGAATTCAGAAGCTATCGGCGAGTTCCATCCCGTAACAGCAGGGTCTCTGCTAATTACGAGGTTGAACCCGCCGACCACCTCCGAACCCAACGCCAGCAAGGCCGCACTCGCTCCATCAAGGCTAGACAGAGATGAAGGACACTGTTACAGAAAAATTCTGCCTCTCTTCTTACGACAGTGACGTCTTTGACCCCGGATGCTGTTGCTTCGTCAGCGAATCACCCGTGGCACTACAACGTGGATTGGAAGGATAATAGGGATGCGGAATCAAAGGATGAGACCGTTGTCTCTGGCGAATCGAAAGATGAGCCTCATGTATGCGAGGTCTCTAGTCGCCAACATTTCCCTTATTTCTATACCCGGTCGTCTGCCGATGCTCTCGACTACGCCCAACAAGGAGGGTCTTGCAGTTTCAAACTCCACGCAGGACCACAGAAGGTGATCCACATCGTGAAATCCGTCACCGCAGCCACACACCTTCGTCTGAGCCAGAGTTATACGCTGCAGATGAGCGTTCAACGCGAAATGATTCGACATAAGTCGAGACATCATGCGTATGAACGCCCGGTCTACAGAGAGCCCACCGAACCAAGGCCGCAGGGACACTTGCGGAGAGATCGAGAAAAGGAATCGCCCGAGATCGTCCGCCTCCCACATGCTCTGCCAGCGAGACAGGAAAAGTTGCTGTGGTAGGCGAAGAAACTCTCGGGCCGAGATCGGACGGTCGTAAAATGCGCCTTGTTGGACGCCTGTTTTGGCCAGTGAGTCTGCCTTCTCGTTGCCGGGAATTCCACAATGAGCAGGTACCCAAATTAGCGAAATCCTGAACGCCTTGTCGAACATGGAGCCAAGCAATTCTATGATTTTAATGACAAGGAAATCCTGACTCTTAACAGCCTTCGGGGACCTTAGTGCTTCGATAGCGCTAAGGCTATCTGTAAAAATGAAGTACTGATCCGAAGGTCTCGCTGCTATAATCAATAGTGCGTACAAGATTGCGGCTAGTTCTGCGGTGTAGACACTACACGGCTCCCGCAATTTGAAAAATGCTTCGGCGGACTCACTAAAAACGCCGAAGCCGGTGCCTTCCTTAGAGGATGATCCGTCAGTGTAATACTGGCTTCTTTGGTCTAAATGGCCATACTTATCCCTGAAAATGCCCGGAACTACCATCGGGCGAAGATCATTCGGTATGGTCTTAATTTCCTCGTGCAACGAGGAATCTGTTGTTAAAAGGGAACTGTAGGTCTCAGGAAGGGCAGCACGGTTTAATGCCTGTGGAGCGCTAGGATGCACTTGTAGGGCAACAAAATCTTCGTAGATTTTCAAGATCTTGCTCTTAGAACCGGTCTCTAGAAGCGCTTTAAAATTTTCTTCGATCAAGGGATTTGATACTGAAGAACGGACTAGAAGGCGAAGCGACAGCATTTCAAAACGTAGTTTTAGCGGCATCACTCCGGTCATCACTTCTAGGGACATGTTATGTGTGGATTTCATGCTCCCTAGTGCGAGTCTAAGACAACGATACTGTAGCCTCTCTAGTTTGAGGATATGCGTGTTAGATGCCCAATGGAAACATATGCTACCATATTCCAACACGGATAGTACCGTTGTCTTATACAGTCGTAGGACGTCTGATGGATGTGCGCCCCACCAGAATCCTGTGACTGTCCTTAGAAAGTTGATTCTTTGATCTGTTTTTTTTTTTTTTGATTATTTTTTTTTAATTTAATGATCTGAATTTGTCTTGAATTTTTCATGTTTTAAGTTTTTTTAACAGTTATTTTCCTAATGATACCACGTAGATGAAAAGTCAGTCCTGGGTACGAGGGACGGTCTTGAACCGGGTTTGAACAGCTCCTAAAAATAATTTAAAAAAGACTATACAACGAATCTTTTTTTAATGAAATTTCGATAAAATCCCAATAATTATTTGAAAGTTCGGGATAATATTGCTTTTACCGTAAATTAAAAATGAGCTTCAAGGCTTTTTACAATAATCATCGGCGCAAATTTTTAAATTTATTTTAGAAGGTAAAAGTAATTTATGTTCAACATTTTTCCCACTGTGTTCCTAACAGCTTAGGGATGCTGTCGGCAATGTGACGTCGGTCTTGCTGAACTGGTCCAGTGGGTCAGTGGCTCCCAAAGAAGCACCATTCAAACCCTTCTTCGTTAGAACAAGTTGCACACAAATCCTTCTGGATATTTCAATGAGCAAAACGACCGACACAAAAAAAAACACACACACACACACACACACACACACACACTCTTCTGATTGAATCTCTTTCGCTTCCCGCTACATTCCAGCGCGTTCACCGATTCAGAACATCGTCCTTTCGGTCCGTGGATCACGATCGTGCCGAAAAATCCATGACACGGATGATCTCTCTCGCTGGCCCTTCATTCCTTCTGCAGCCAAGGAAGTTATCCGAAAAACAAAACAAAAATCGGTCGGTTGTTGCGCGCGCATACATAGCATTTAAATTTTACCCTTTCGCTGTCTCACTCTCTCTCTGTGTTCGTTGCAGCTCACCAATGCACATGCAGATTTCACTCCCCATTTTCGTCCGTTTCTTCGTTCGCCGCGTGAAAGCTTCCAAGCGACCGAGAGCAAGCATGTTAATATGCGTATAACCTCAAATTTAAATTTAAATTCCCCTCAGCCAACAAGTGCACCGCGTGGCGGGCAAACATGGCTCGCTGGAAGGTGGTGTAGATTGGAATATGCTGGGTTTTTTTTCTCTCCATTTTTTGATGTTGGAAATTGGGGATGAAGAAAAAGGTTCCTGGCAGCGCAACAAGAAAAAAAAGGATTCGCTGCTGCCCATCCGGGACATGGGGACGGATTTGACTGACGGTAATTCAGCGGTGCCCACGGTGCTTGTAGGCGAAATTTCATTACACCGTTGTACGCTTTTACTCTGACCCTTTTCCCTAACCTTTCCTCCTCATCTCTCCATTCCCTTGGTCCTTTTATTTTGACAGAATGAATTTCGTCTTTACCGGCGTTGTTTAATCGGTTTTTAAGTTCATTCTTTAAAACCATTCATTCGCCCCGTATCGTCGCCGGCAAGTTCATGACCCGCGAGAGGCTACGGAAATAGACCCTTTTTTTCTTGCCGGTCGATCCGATCCCGCTTGTACGCCTGTCACAAGCGATCAACCCGCAAACAGCGAACGATGCCCAAAATAACCGAACGAACCGCCTCCCGGAACTTGCCGGAGGTCAAGCACCACGACGCACCCGACGGTAGTTGGGTTCGCCGCGGACAGCAGCCCTTAAACCTGCGCAGCACTTACACATCGCGAGCTGCGTTGAAAAATGTAATGTAAACATGTCATGCAAATATTTTCGCCTTTTTAACGCGAATGATTAATTGGATTTTCCGTGGCACGGTTGGGAGGATTTGGGGTGGGAAAGCTGACCGGGGGTGCCAAAAACATTGTGAAGAAGAACGACGGCGGACCTTCACGGGACCGTGCCCGAGATCGCGAAACTGATAGCTGGTAATTCCGTGTTAACAGAACTTCCTTCGGCACGTGATGGGCGGCTTTCGTCGGAATCGATTAGCCGGTTTCCATTGAATTTGCAATGGCAGGCATGCCTTTCATTCCCCACCCGGTTTGCTTGCAGGAAATATTTGTAGAGAAATTTTGTGTTATTTTTAGTTGCGATGACAAATTTGGCCCTTTTCTGGCAAAAGGGGAGGCAAAACATTTCCAGGAAAAGAAAGATTAAGCTGTGATTACAAAACTGGAAAGAGAAAACGTACAAGACGTCGAGACTAAAATGAAAATGCTATAGAATATTGAAAAAGGCTTAAATAAAGATAAAAATAAAAAATAAAACAAAATTAACAAAGCTAGGTGGAAGGAATTAAGATATAAATAAAAAAACAATTGAATGTTATTATAAAGGAAAAATAGGAGAGAAAAAACAAGAGTAAATTAATGAAAAAAACAATGCAAGTAAAAAATATTTAAGAGAAATCTGGAGAAGCAACACAAGCAAAACGAAAAAGGAAAACATAAGAATTAAATTGAAAAAAAAACAAAACTGCATCTCAAATTTAAAAATCATAAGAGAATATAAAATTACTAAACAAAAATTTAAGTAAAATAAAGGAATAAAGCTCAAAAATGTAAAAAAAAAAACGAAAAACAAATAAGAAAAAACATTCAAAAGTCCTTTTAGTCTACTTTTCAATTTCGACTCGCCTTTACCTGCATTTTAATTCAATTACGAAAAACCGCACCATATTCATCGCTTTCTCCCGCAGAACACAAAAAAAAACCAACCCGGGCACCAATTTTTGCGCAAAAGACAATAACAAAAAATAAAACAGAAAAAAAGACTCACCCCAATCGAAACCACAAACATACAATACCACTGTCGTTTTTTGTTTCTTCTTCTTCAGGTAACCATTCTTCAACTCCTTCACCGCAGAAACAAAAAAAGAAACACTCTCTCGCAAAAGGGCAACGGGCGAAAAATACCTACCGTCAACCGCCATGCTGCTGGACTTGCAGGAGGCAAATTTGGGGCCTCCGGACGGGTGTAATTGATTTAATATAATTTACCATTGCAGCTACCAATTTACGCTGGCGGTCTGGCTGGTGGACCGTGAGCCCAGGACGGAGAGTCACGGCCAGGTCGAGGTTGGAAAGGAAATTTCGCATCGCGATCTTAATTTCTGCAAATGTGAAAACCCCTCGCACCAACGCGTCGGATGCTACTTGAACCTCTATTGGTGTATGGATCGCTCCCGCCAGGGATCACCTTGATCTTTGCGTGCGTAGGTTAATTTGTACCCTAACAACTCCACACTCGAAGCAAGTGGTTTAGGCATTAAATGGGGTCGCTAATTTCTCCTTCCAACTGACCTCCGTCGACACGAGTTCCCACGAGAAGTCACCTGTCGGGCGGGCACTGAGCAGTGGGAGTACGCGTTTATCAGCTGGCCGATATCAGGTACACCTTGTCGTCTAATGACGCTAGCGAAAGGAGTGGAAAATGGAACGTCGTTCGTGTGCTGTTATCAGATCGAACATGTAACCCTCGCATGTTTGCTGGCCTTTAGCCGATACTTTCTCCCACAAGACGTACGGGAGACATTTATTTGTTGCATATGTACAACCCAAAGCCCGAAAAACTCACAGCCAACTCTTCAGCGAAAGAATGTTTATTTTATGTTCAAAGTATTCATAACATTCCATCGAAGTTTAACCTCGATCGAATTTGTTTATCCCAAGCGTTCGATTTTGAAGCGAAGCTCATGAAACTCAAACTTGGTTCCGACAACTCGATCAGGGAAAAATCCGAACGCCCCTCCGAACGTGATTTGAGCCGCATCTGTCACATCCCCAGTACGAGGTGACAGCTGAATGTCAAGCAACAACCGCAAAGCAACAAGTAAACATCGAAAAACGGTGGGAAAACTCAGCGCACACACACACACACACTCCGAACACATATTCATAATTTGTCGTACCAAGCATAAACATTGAACACTGGGAACCATCCTTCCCACCTATACTGGGTGCCTTACCAGTTAGGAGCTCACATCCGATGTCCGCATCCCCCTCATTGATACGAGGCCTTGGAAAATGTGTGGGAAAATGAGAAGTTTTTTTTTCGGTCGGGACTCTCTACGACACTATGGGTTGGAAGTTTTGTTGAGCCTTAATGTCGTGCCTTACACTTCCGGCCCGGGACAAGGACAAGTGAATCGGAACAAGGTACCACATACATATCCAGGGGGGTTGCGACTTGTTTCCGTTTTGCCTGTGTTCTAGTGATCCTTGTGAAGCACGGAGCGTATGGTGAGCTAGAATTACTGAAGGAAATTAAGTGATATGTGTAATTAATGATTAAAGTTAACCGTTGGGTGAACGGTGTCATTTAAGCGAATGGGACAGGATGTGAATTATTGAACAGGCAATGCTCATGGTTTTATAATTCTGATGAGGGAGCGATTCTAAAAATATATTGGTCTGTTCCAAGTCCTCATGTTCACAACTTCAGCCCATTCTCATGCAGGCTCGGTGGTAGAGACGACAGTGTTGTCCAGGGTTCCTGGTATTCATATTGAAGGATCAGGGTTTAAATCTCATCCGTGCCTTTCCCCTGTAGGACTACTAAGACTGACTATCCAGGTATGTTGTTCCAATAAGTCTAGTAAGTCATCAGGCGTAAGGCATGACCTAGCATACGAGGTCGTTTAGTCAAAAAATAAAAGAAGATGTCCTTACATTATCTTTTTTGTGAAGGATGTTCAGGATGTAGACAATTATCATTAAGAGATATCGAGGTTCTTACTCCGGGACACTATCTGGACAATTACTTATGAAGAGCTGTAACAAGACAGAAATATTAAACTGTTCAGGTAAAATTGAATTCCCTCAACAAGTAACTGAAACCTTCTTCAGGCCGTTGATATAACCTACAATGCTACAAACTGGATAATGAGTGAGCCTCCCTATATTCAACTTTCAGGAAACTACGTTCTGAAGCGAATCCATCACCAACCTGTCTGTAGATCGTGCACAATATGTATTGATCGTGTTCAAGGACACCGATTCCAGCATCGCTCACAATTCGCATCACCTTGAGAGAGCCAGCGTTCCCGGTGTCCCGCGCGGACGACAGGGTACTTCTCCAACTCCACCGCACCAAACCGCAACACCGGACTAAAAACTGGAGCTGAAGTTGTTCCGACAGCGGTGCCCGACATGCATTACCCAACGCCACAACGGCACCTATCCATCCCGTGAACACGCGTCTTGCTCATGTAAATAATAAACCAAACAATGGTCTATGTGCCAGCACCCAGGTATTGATGGCACGGAACAAACGAGCGATCCTCGCGACCACGGTTCCCCACCTCTGATTTGCCAATTAGCATTGGCTATGCAAATAATCGATGGTCCCTTGGCGGGACCCGATGCGCTAACCTCACGTCCAGACGCGCGCTCTTCTACAACCGATCCCTATGATTATGTCGAGCGGACGGGATCCGTCTCCGCGCGGCCTCCAGTGGTTCCTTCAAGAATGCACCGGCTGCTGCAACAAGCATACACACACACACACACACACATCCTCTATCCGGCGGGACGATCTCCGCAACAACAATCTTTTTGGTACCAACTGGTGATCGATCTTTATGGATCAATGATCGTACACGGCGGCGCGATCAGGCACGACGATCGTCGGACGGTACTTGCGACGGCGTGCCGCACAAAATTAAGTGGAGAAAAATACCATAAATAGCATCAAGTGCATTGAACGCGCGCTCGTGGTGCGCCAGAACCACTCGCGTAATGAGTTATTCGCTTAATGGTCCGAATCGAAATGCTCGGCCGGAGAGTGTTTTCCTTCCCCGTACGGTTTGGCTCCGGTCCGCTGGGAAATGATCAACGATGACGAACAATCGATTAATCGAGCGGACGGGGAAACGGGTTCGGCTGGCCGGTGCAAAGGTGGCGGACCCGCTGTTTGGCCCTGAACTTGGAAGAAGCGCCCCGGCTATACGGCTTGCCCATATACAGTCGCGGCAACGTGCGAGAGGTCCAAATTAACATTCCTTCCTCCCCGTGGGATGCTTGCGATGGTGACTGTACAGCGCTCGGTATGATCTATTGCGGGCTTCGGGAGAAAAAACTTCGTCCGGATTCACCAGGAAGTCACCAAAGTGGGCAAATTTTTGGGAAGAATAGTCTCATAATGTCTACGGGTCCACGGGATCATGGGACCCTGAAACCGGGAGGATGGTATGCCACCGCGCATCGCGTTTGGAAGATAAATTACTTCGTTAATTGATTTCGTGATGACCAAATCTGAGAGAGAAATGTGCACCATTAGCGGGTACGGGAGTTTCTATTCCGGGCTGCACAGGGAACCTCCGACGTTTGCCTGAAGTGTATGAATATCTCATCACAGTGAACCAAACTCCAAATCCGTTTCCGGGGAGCACGCACTGGAGACAAGTGACCAAACGTCACTTGACCTCACGATATCCCACCATCACTGGGCGCTGAAGTACAACCAGACAGAGAGAGAGAGAGAGAGAGAAAGAGAGAGATAGAGAGCGAGAGAGACATCTCGTTGTTCAGCACTATAATTACTGACCATTTGGTGTATTACGTCCAACGAGCGTCCGAACCGGTGTGTGTATGTGTGTCTTCACTTTCATTCGAACTCTGGAGACCTTTCACCGAGCTGCTGTACCAGGACCCAATCGGTCCATCAAATTTATGAACCCCAAATTATAGTATTTTCGGGTTATATTTTTGTCATAAAACGATATCGCGCCATGTTTGGTGACCCGGACCACATTTTTACCCGCCCGAAATTGATGACATGCCACATGTTGGAGCCACGACGGTGTGCCTTACTTTTGCCACTCGGCAGGTATCGAATATCGGTTGGACCACTTGGGCTACAACACAAAAAAATGGCAAACAAAAAATAATCCTCCCCAACTTCAGTTGAAGTTGGTGCTCCTGCCGAAAGGGGGACCCAGGAACCCGTGGAATGGCGTGTTTATTTTTCACAGACAATTTATAGAGCGGTTTGTACGCGAGCGTGCGTGCAGTGCCGGGCTTGGGCCGTAAGCAAATATCCTTCCCCTATGGCGCCAGACGAAGGAAAGAGCCACAACAGCAAAAAAACTCTTCCCAAAGTCCTGTGTCGCTTTAATGCTGCCTGATGCCTGGACGTGTTGAAAATAAGCCCAAAAAATCGTCACCATGATCCGCCAAGCGAGTTGAGGAGATCGAAAAGAGGTTCAAGTAGCAGGTGAGGCAGAAATTATGAAGCAATCAACTCGATGGGTGTCTTAATGTCTTTCGTGAGAAAATGTGTGATCGTACGGCGAAACAGGTTGCTGCGGAAAGCCGAATGTCTGTGTACGTGCGTGTTTGTGGAGGCCTTTGCTGATGATGCTGTGTCGCGTTCAAAGTCGGATCCTCGTGTCGATCGGGACAAGCAGGTTTGGGTGTCCGAGCCGATGAAGCTGCTTTCGAATTTTTGGTTCGTGTTCTTCATCTCATCCTGAGCTTCCTCCAATATCGCCAACGCAAAGTAAATAGACCTGAACAGGATGTTTACCGGGATGCCGTGGAGAAGAAGCCGTAAACCAATACGGCTAACCCAACTGGTCTAGGAAAAACTGGCGCGAGCGTTTGCTATGCTAAATGTCATGCGCGAGAACCCCTCGAGTGTTCCGGTGTGCCCAAAATGTCGACCTTCTTGTCCGCTGATGGAACATGGTGCACTTTAAATCTAATCAAAGCGCACCACCCGAAACGTACCCGCAAGGGACTACTGAGATGGAGCAGATGCAGATTGACAGCTCGCCGGCAAAACGAGATCCGTTCCGTTCAGCCATCGTTCCAAGATCTCCGAATTCGAAACAAGACGCGATTTGCCTAACGATCGTGATTTGTTTAGATTTCGTTTTTGTTGTTGTGTGTGCACCAAACATCGCTGTCAACTTGACATTTGAACTTACTGATGCATTCTTCCCCGGTAATTTGATTACTGACCGCCGCAAGGTGACATTTTCGGTACGCCCGCCCGCTCGATCGATTACAAGTGTCAACTGTCAACGGGTGCGATTTGGATGAAACTGCAGCACCATGCCCCATTTGGGTCACGCTCTTACCAATCGCCATCATGATGCCGCTGAAGAGTATCTTGGAACGCCCGTATAACGAGTCTCGCAAGTCCAAAGCTCGCAAGCCGCGATGGATGATCGTACCCGGACGAGAGAGATCCGAGAGGTTTTTTGCTGGGTGGTTGTGTTCCTGCCCAGCGACTTGTGCGAACGCGAATTCAACACCCGATCAGATTTTGCCTTGCAAAGTCCAAGGTTATGCGTGGGTCGGTGGTTTTGCTCGCGTCGCACTTTGCCGGTGTGGGTGGAAGTTGTGGTTCGCAAAACCGGACCCCGAGACTCATATCTAGCCGTGTACAGGCAGGGAAACAGGTGTAACCAACAACGGCTAGCCGACAGCCCGGCTCAGGTGCACAGACCTATCGAGGAAGCCGTGTCACGCATCTCCGTAGACGGTGGTGCGAAATCGCTGCTCGATCTTGTGCGTTCATAATATAAATTGCCAGCAGGAAGACGGTGAAGATCGTCTTTTGCTTGTGCGGTTTCAAGAGATCCAGGTACCTGCTACCCGGGCAGATGATCAACTTTGGTGGATAGTCCTTTTGAATGCGACGCGTCTATTCTTCAGAGCTGTTCTTGCAGCAAGCAAACTGACGCCTCGAGGCCAAAACAACTTGACTGCGGCTGTCTTCTGCCTCTCCCGAAGACCTTCACCGATGGATTGACCCGGCTGTGCAAATTAACTGCTGCCTGCCCGTCGATCTGTCCTGGCTGGCCTTTTTCGTTGTGGTTCAGGCTGTCGCCCCAAGGACCGGGCCGCGGACAGAGTCTCTGATAGACGTCCGAGCGATCCAAGCAATTCAACGCCAACCGCCCCGATGTTTCGCGGTGAAACTTTGCCCAACCCTGTACCAGCGTGCCATAGTTCACGCCGGGGTTAACTTGGGGAATTATTCTCCGTCCAAAGAATTGCCCGCGAGATGACAGCGAAAGGGCAGGCAGAGTTTTGTGGCTGAAAGAAAGCAGCCAGAATGGTCAACGAACGACATTAAGTTGCGCAGTTACATGCAGTTTGCGTTACCTGGACGTCAAAAAATTTGACCTGTCATTCTAGAGACGTGATGTTATTGTGATGTTGCTACTCCGAAATGTGGTACGTGAGCATTTTTTTTTGGACGTGTCGTTCCCCGTACGAAACTGAACGCGGATCTTGCGCGGGTAAGATAAATAGCTCGTTACCACATCTGAGTGTCTCCGGTAACTGATTGATCTTGACCTCGTCATGCATCCCTACTTCACCTCGACCGTCCAACCGTACCACTGGCAAGACATTGTTCCTGACGGCATTATTAATATAAATTGCCCAAAGCCGTACCACACCACCATTGCTAATAAGCCACTCTGGAACTCTGGAGGTAGTTGTAATTCCTGGATTGTGAATGGCCTCACAAAAAAAAACTCCCCAAAAAGCCCTGCCACCTCTTAAGTCGACAGCGTCGAGCGATCAGTGCAAAACGGCACTTTTCACACTTCCCACATCTGGGCGATTCATCGCCAGAAACGGATGACGCCCCGTACGGCTGGAAGCGCCTGCCCGGAAGGCATACGGATTTTACCAAACGCGCGCCAGTGTATTCGGTAGGGACAAAAAACTAGCGGACAACATTCGGCAAACTTCAAAATTGGTTTCATTAAAACGCGTTTACAATTCATTTCCCCTTTCAACCTCTGCTCCACTGCCACCGCTTCCCCCAATCTTGTAGCCGGTTTTGTATTTCGCAAATATCTGGCCTTCCATATCTCAGCTGCAGCAGCGGTCGCTGGCCCAGACCGATTTCGATATTTTTATCACCTTTTACGGGGTTTGATGCAGTTGCGCAGTTGCGCTTCAAAAAGTGATTTAAATTATGATTAATGTTGGACACGGGATTACCACCACCGGGGTTTCGTTTAGTTCCGGTGGGACGATGGGATGGGCAGCAGGACGACCACCACCACCACCACATGTTTGTGTCCTCGATTGTAGGTGGAAGAGAAATTCGATCCGCCGACGGCTGGTGGTGGGTTTTTGCTTCTTCTTCTTCTTCTTTTTTGGTCACATTTTTGCTCCTCCACTGGACGTACGTTGAAACTGATTGCTTTCGAAATTGAAAGTATTAAGGTAAATATTTGGTAACAGGTTTTATTTAAAAAAAGGAGCGGGTTGCGTATGCTGTTGTGCACTTTGCCGGTATTGCGCTTTCTTTCTTTAGCGGGGTTTGAAAAATTACGCCGGTTAGGTTAAGGACTATTTTGAAGTTTAAACTTTTGGTAAGTGAGAAAAAGATTTAAAATAAAAAAAAATTATTACAGAACAAGTAAAATTTGTTTAACTTTTTTAAATTACAAATAAGGTTATAAATGCAAGCAAATAATTTGAAAATACAATTAAAACATATATCTTTTAAAGAGACCACTAAATATAATAAGAAACACTAATTATGAAGCAAAACCTAGAATGAATCAAAATAATCGTAAAAAATATAAAATTAAAAAATGTTTTCATAAAATTATTTAGCCAAATTGATAATGAGTGAAAATAAACAATAAAATAGTAAAATTTAATAAATAATTGAAAGTAAAAATACTTTTTTCACATCATGAAAAGATAAGAGCTTGGATGAATGGAAACAGTTTTACAAAAAACTTAGAAGCAATCTTATAAAATATAATATATAATCAGTTATGCTGAAAAACGATAATTAAACAGAAAAAATCATCAAAATAACAAAAAACTAATGAAATAAGTAATCACTAACTTATGAAAATTTTACTAAAAAATAACAAACAACAAAATATTTAACTAATTTAATTATGTTGAGCACAGGAAAGAAAACTCGAACACAAAAAGAAGATAATTTCTGAACTTCAATAATTTTCAATAAAATAAAATGAAGCATATTTTTGTAAAAAAATGTAGTTAATGAAACATTACAAAAGTACAACAAATGTTAAGAAAAATCAAAAGAAATCAAAAGAAACCCAGTCAAACCAAAAGCAAAAAAACATCAAAGTAACATCATCATTAAACAACTACTGTTAAAATAATATCAACAGATAAGGCAAATAGTAAAAACGATTAAGAAAATTGTAAATAAGAGCTATAAACATATAGAAAAGTAATAAATCACCCAAATCAAACGAATAAAGCAGCTTTAAAAACGCTTCATATTAAATAGACCTCCCTTAGCACCATATCAACGGGCCCAGTCAATGCACCTAATAAAATTGTTCGCTTATCCACCCCGAATTGTACTAGCTTCGTCAATAAGCGTCATGTAACGAGGCACACACACAAACACTGACACTCCGTTAAGAACCAATAACAGAACACATTTGACTTTAACGAGCCATAAAACATGGCCGTAACAAAACTTCCCCCTCTCCCCCTCGGCGGCCCGTTCCCCGGTGGAAGAGGAATTCTAGAGGGAATAGAAGTCGCGAGTGCAAAATCAGTGCAAATGTACAACGCGACTTCCACAAATAAGCAAGCAACCGCACCACAGCAACCGTCACCAGGAACGCGGTGACTTGGAACGAAGCACTGGTCGGGGTAAAGAAACCGGCGACAGCAGTGCATAAAATTTATTCCACAATAATATAATTATCACACTCACATAAATATAAGATAAAACTTAATAAAATATAGGAAAATAACGTACAATCATTTATTTACAGCGCGTCGCACGGCAACCGGACCGGTGATTCAAGAGTGCGTTTCGTGCGCAATCAACATCGACGGTGCGTTCTCGAACTCCGGTGCGGCTTTGTCACAATTCTTCTCACAAACAGTTCGACTGGGGGATGTTGTTGTGTGTGTGTTCGACCCCCGTAAGAATGTGCGGGTGCATAAATTAGGCCTTCCCGTTCGCTCCGCTCCTCCCCTATCTCCCGTCCCACCCCGAAGCCACCATCGAACGGCAGCCAAACAACGAGCCACGGCCGAGGTGCGAAATTGAAGATTCATCATGACATTTTGTACCGTGGCCTTTCGACGCCATAAAATTGCAGATTTTTGTCGCCCTCTGCCTGCCCAGATCGCGCTGATCGCTTTATTATGGCACCGGTGCACCACCGATCGTGCACCTTGGCACCCTTTTTTGCTCCTTCTTCCTCGCACATATCAGATCCGAGCGATGTGTCGCGAACCGGCCGGCAGGCAGGAAGGATCCATGCGCCGTCGTGGTTTCGGTCGTCCTTGCATCACCCAGCACCACACCCATCCCCAACGCTTCCACCGTTATTTATGTTCGCTCCATACACGGGAAGGTCCTTGCCCAACGGTGGACTGGCAGCAAGCGCGATAGTGATCGCGATCCCCGACAACCGGCCTCCTTGGCGAAGGAACAAACCAGGCAAATGAGATACGACCGGTAGGGTCAAGCGTTGGAAAGCCGAACCGTGGTGAGGTTCGGTGGAAAGATTTAAGTGAAACTGATTATTCACCAGAAGAAGTTGAAGAAAATAACCAAACCCAAGGCAACAAACAAAAAATGTCCCACCACGGCACGGACACCACCACCACCACCACCGCCATCATGGTGACAGGTTCAGCTAGATGCCAATCTGGGCGAGTCTCGGCCCGCTCTTCCCGCCGTGCGTACAGTCAAGTCGTTCCCGTTATCGTGTCGTAAATTGAGATAAATTTGCAACGATTAACCACCCGAATGGGAGCCCCCAATTTAGCGTTTTCCACCATCGCGAAAGCTCACCGCAATTCGTCATCCTGGAATCGTTTAGCAGTTTGCTGGGATGGGTTTTTTTGTTGTCATTGCTTCCTTCGCGAAATGATCCTTTTGAAGCAGCGTATGTCTTATTTAGTTGCTTTGTACTGCACCAGTTCGGTTATCGATGGTTTTCATTACTAAACGGGGCATGTTTTTAATTTTAAATAGTTCGCCGAGCGAATTAATTTCCGCCTGCTCTGGTTGTAACGTTTCAATTAAGTTGGGTTCCATTTACTTCTTTTGGGAAGAATTTTTATTGCGCGTTGCTTTTTTAATGAACTTTTCCGTTTTCTCTTTTAATTTTTACGTTATTATCCTTTTCATTCATAATTTTGCAAGTGTTTTGTACATGTTTTTCTTGTCCGAGCAGCTTACTGCTTGTAACGATTAAATTTAAATTGTTGCAAGAGTTTTTCATTTGTTTTTATTTCTGTGATTGACTCTCTCATTTACATTTAATTTAATTTCTCCTATGAATTATCACCCTATAAATATAATTTTAGTAATCTCTTTGTTTTTTTCAAGCTGGTAACTACTTTCCGCGTTTTGTTTTCTGTTTCAACCTATATTTTAGTTGTTTTCAGTCGTTTCTTGAAAAAAAATCTTTTTTTTCGACTAAGTTTTATTTATTACTGCTTTTCTCTCTTTATTTTTTCTTACTAATCAATCGGTTTCCACTGTTATTTCCCTTTTTATTAAATATTTTGAATGCTTTCTCTATTTTTTTTATTTTTTTTTCACGTGCTTGCTGCTGCTAGTTACTATCCATTAACCTGAATGTGATTGTATCTGGTTTTCTCTCTCTTCTACTTCTGTTTTTTCTTTTGTTTTTTTTTTTAATTGTTTAAACTTTTTCTCTAATGATAGATAGTCTTTAAAATTATTATTTTTTTTTTTATTTGCCTGCTTATTTCTTTTTTGCAGATTGTCACAGTTTCCTGCTTTCATTTTGTCCGATGCTTCAAGCCATACTGGCTGTGTCATTCGAATCAAGTTACTTCAAGTTTTGTTCTACTTGCAGTTTGTTAATTATGTTTGTTGTTTAATGTATGTTTGGATATTTTGTTGTTTTGTTTTGCTGTTATTTGATTTTATTTTTCACATTTACTTTGTTAATTATTTTTTCTCATTATAAATATTTTATCGTCTTGTTATAACAGTTTAGAGTTTTTCTTATTAAGTTTTACTAAAATCACCCACAGGTGATGAATCTCTCATCTTCGCTTATGTATCTAGCCCTCTGCTAAATAACACTCCCCCAATACTGAATGAATTAATTCGATTAATTTTGGTAAACGGTCTCTACCGTTCCTTCATTGAACCCAACACCACACCGTGCAAGCGGTTGTAACCGTTTCGTACGACGTCAACCGTTCACCGGCTCGGACAGGTTCGAACTTTCGATTTCATCATCTGCCATCATCGTTGCGTCGCGCATTTAAGCCCAGGACGCGCAACAGGAAGTGTGCACACAGTGCGTGTTCACATTGGCCAAGGCCGTTCGGACGGTTTTATTTTGCGTGAACTTTCGCATCGTCCCGTAACCGCGTAACTGCGCGCGCTCATAATTGTCGGGTTGTTCCGTCGACCCGAGCTCTTGACCCACGGTCGTCTCATCTCCCCACCAGACGGTTGTTGTTGTTGTGGAACGCTTAAAATTGAATTATTAAACCCGTTCATTTTCGGGAGTTTCGATTTAATTTTATTTACGCAGAGCTTCAAGGCGCCTCTGTCTGACGGGGTTTCTATGCATGCGATTCGATTCACAACGGTTCAATTCCTACCCTGCACCACCAAAGCCGACTATAACCGGCGAGTGGAGAATTAACAACGCACGTCAATTTCACCATGTTTCGCGCTAAAAGCGCTAAATCGCACATCTCACTCGGTCGAGCTCGGGCACTGCTGCATTCGATTCGCCGTGCAATTTCTTGCCTCCACCACCATAGCCTGGGAAAATTCAATACCTCCAAAATGCTTAACGGCCCTGCGTCGATGTGGTTGCAACCCCATTGCAGGCCAAAGTTTGCGCTTCCGGAAGCAGACCTGGAGCAGGTTTTTGCACTTTCGTAAATTACACCCTCCGAGACGAGCAAACACCAGCCAAAAAAAAGGTCGCTGGAGATTGCTTGCCTGAACTGGTAGGAATTCGTTCGATCATAATTACTCGCCTGGGCAGAGAGAGAGAGAGTAAGAGAGAGGGAGAGAGAGGGAGAGAGAGGGCAGAGGCATTTAAAACGGTTCACCACCGGTGTTGCCATTCGGTGGATCGGTTTGATGCAGGTTACATCCATTAGCTGACACCTGAGAGAACGCGAGCGAGTTGATACGATTATGTAAGCACGCCCTGGACCGAGACTTGACGAAAAAACCGGCGAACCGAAAATTGATCCCTGAAGCCTTGATTGCTTTTATGGAGTTAAATTTTACTGACAGAGCAACCTTACCTGTCGGAGAATTTGTTTGCAGAAACTGTTGACGGCTAAATAAACACGTCTAAAATACTACATTGTAGGCAATTGCGATCGACCACTGATTCTTGGCCGCACGAGTAACTTGATCCTCGCATCAACAATTAACCCATGTCCACTGGACAATAAAACGCAATTCGTTGGATCAATAAATTAAGAGCCCGAAAAAAAAACTGCTTGCCAACTCCACATTAAGTTCAATAAAATACGCACGCAATACTCGCTGCTCCGCTGAGTAAATGCTTGCAGGGACAAATTCTCTCGCTCCACGTCTAATTTCTACCCAGAGCTGCCGTTGGTAACCCGATCGACCCATAAACCTAACCATCGAAACGATTCCAGGCGCCCTGTTTTCAGCACCAAAACATAAAGCACAACTTTCTACCGCGCGGTGTTTGTGTCACCTGGGCGTTGGGCACCCACGCACCTGTGGCCAGACACCGAGATATTCAAACGGCCCAGAGGGAATTAACCTTTCCCTATCGCGGGAAGTAAAAGCTGGAAGCTAGAAGGGAAAATGTGATCATGTTGGAATTGCTCGCCTGGAAATGGGACGGAAGGGGGAAACGGAGTGAGGATGCCGATTTTCTCCAGTACTTGTGGACTCGGGAAGCGGTACTGTGGAGCGTGTTAATCAAAATATCATAAATCATGCTTGCGGGTTACTTGCGTTTCCTTCCCGCAATCTACTGCTTCCCCACGAATCTTTGTCTGTTTGATAGAAAAGGTTTGTGTAGGTGATCGGCTGCGGTCTGCCTCGCTTAACTTCCATTTCGGAGTACAGGTTCCCCGGTGCATGCGCTTGGAGTGCATGCACAATTCTGTCTGGCAAGTTCGCGTGCGCCGGCTTGGTAAGTTAATTAACAAGCTTCCAGCGGCTTCCAGGGAGTGGAAAATCGGAGCCCTCTGTCCGATGTCTGCGTTTGACGGGGGACGTGTGGGGAATTGTCGACCCACCTGCGCTTTCCTGTAGCGGAATGGAGGTGATAGAATTGCCTTACTCATCAGTCGCGATGTGTCCCCGGTGGCGACAGTTTACAATTGAGGTGGAGAAAAATTGGAGATGAAAGTCGTCCATGTTCCGGCACACTATTCTCGCTATTCTGGATAGGTTGGCGATGTTGGAGCATCGAGTTTGAGTTTGCTCTATATCTACAGTAAAAATCAACTCAACATTTAACACCGTTAAGCTATCCAGGGAACACTGTGTGCCAGAGATACCTCAGATATTCATTCTGTGGGTTTCCTCTTGCGGGCGCATTAGTTCCACCTGTCCACCTGTGTGGAAGGAAGTCGGTTGGGCAAACAACACACGGCAGCTGATGTCGTCTGCACCACAAACACCGTACGGGAAAGCTGCTGGGTACGGAGGTAAACATACCTGTATTTCTCGTCCGCGCACCCAGATGCAAACGAGGCGTACTTTAATCAATTTCCAGGTCCCTCGCCTCCCCTCTCCAAGCATTCCTCCAGCCAACCTCATCACGAGAGGAGATAAAACTGATTTAACACCTACTCAACCGCAAACCCGCTAGGATCGCGCTATTAAGGAAAGCCAATCCCGGGTGTACGTACGTACAGGTTCGCATGAAGCATAATGATCATGAGCGTACCTGCAGTCCCGTGATGAGCATCCCGCAAGCGATTTGAGGTAGTTGAGGTAGACGCCTAACAATGGGATTGATGCGAAAGGTGAAGATGGGACATTATGCGTGGGCTTGCACAGATCGGAGATATTGCGGTTAGGGGGGTTCATCCAACCTTATAGCGCTCTTTGGTGAATTGAAGAGATCAAAAAGGAACTTGGCGTTTAATTATTTCAAGCTGTTCTTCCGGAGTTCTTGGAGGAAACAAACAGGGAAGTCAATCCCACTCCATATTGTCATTTCACATATTGACCTAAATTAACATCAGTCGATCCAGTCCGGCCAGTCGCGAAATCAGGAAGAGTGTGTCAAAGTGAAAGCCTCATCTGACACGGCCGTGATGTGCACATCCTACGGGACTAATTAATCAAATCGGAAATTACCTGCTGACTGTTGTAGATTATTGCCCAACGATTGGTTATTATCTGCCTGCTTAAGATCTTAATTAAACGAATAAAACAGCTTTTGATTAGTGCTTTTGAAAAAAAAAAACACCCTTATAAACTGTTGCACACAATCAAGCAATGCTCCATTTTCTAAAGCGACCACACCTTGGATCTGCAGTTGGATGCAATTATAGGCGTAAATACATCCATCTGTTCCGGGCCTCATCATGATGAGCGGGCGAAAATGGTGAGTGATAAATGAAGATAATCGAATCCGGGTGGGCGGCTCGGGCTTTCTTCGTTTGCAAAATAACAAGGTGTAATGATGGCGCGGAGGATGCGTTTTCTGCGCCCTTTTTTTATTCCTCATTAGATAGTGGTGGGATGGTGCGATAAACATGCATTACGGCTTATTACCACGATGATGAATAGATAAGCGGCGCAATGGGGAACGACAAACGTCAGGTAATGATTGTGCAACATAGGGTGGGAAACTAGATGAAGAGAGTGAGACAGAGGGAGGAGTGTTAAAGTAAAAGTGTCGTTTAGAAACTCAACGTCACGCTTCATGGACATCTTATTTTGTGATTGATTATTTTAGGACTTTTTTTACTAATACATGTAGTTCGTTTGAACATGCATTGAAGTAAATACAGGGTGTTCGAGATAATTTTGACAGTTTCTGAGGGAATAGGAAAGCAATTTTTATCAAATTTATGTTAAATATAAAAAAAATTCTACAATGTTTAGCTTACCATGTTTGCCGCATTTTTTTATTCGAAGTACCCCCCCTCCGCGTCGATGGCCGCCTGCACCCGCTTCCGGAACATCAATGACATATCAATCATTTCGATACGTCAACTCAACCCTGAGATATAAACCCAAAGGCCAGGTGTGAAATTTAGCCCGCACACCCTGTATTTTCAGAGTTTTTGTCATGAAAATTTTCTTCACAGTCTTCACAGAGATTGTTGCCAGATTTCCAATAATCTAGAAGCAAATGGCAGTCCTTTAAAATAACATTCGAGGGAAATAACGCACTTTTGAATGAACTCCGAGAAAAAGCAACTCGTAAAAATAGTTCCATAGACGAAGATCACTCCAACAAAGACTTTAGGTTTCAGGAGAAATTTTCCACAGATATTCCACCTTCCACAGATATTCCACCACACGTCTTCCAAGGTTATGTGGATCACTCATTACTCTTATATCAAAACATTGCCATAGTCTATCCACAAAGCCTAGGTTTATGTCCAGAAAATGAAAACCTAGGAGAACCTTATCAGAGTTGTGTGTCCTTATCCTTAACTGTGTGTCATTACTGATACTTCTTTCAGGCCAAGATCAATATTTTTTCAGAATTGCTTCAAGCCTTTGCGAAGCCCGTCATCAGATTTTCGGTACTCTAAAAGCTGATTGCAAATGTCAGGCCAAGGATTTTCAAGGACTCTCCCAGGATTTTCAAAAACCATTCACTAGAAATCTCCTGAAGTCTTGTATCAAGAACCGCTTTCAGAAACATATCCTTAAAAGCCTTGTTTGCAGTCCAGACATTTAAATCCTTTGAGGAGCTCCCAGATATTTGCTTAACAACTAGTCTACATCACGAATACTGAGGCTTTCTAGATCATAATACATATTTTTCCTTATTGCTTCAGACAATTTGTCCTTCAGCTTGAGGACCAATAATATTCTCGCCTAATTAACATTAAATTAAATAAATAATAATTAAACGACGAGCTGCTTAACTTGTTGACTTAAGAGAACCTGTCAAACTCTCTGTCTGTCAAGTGTAGGATGTGTACCAAGTTAACTAGATCCGGTGTGGAGGCATCACATAAGCCTACCACCATTCAACCATCTTCCTCTGTGTACCGCACACACCACTAGCAACACAATGGAAGGTGAATTGATGCAAATGTTGGAACTCCCGGGTGACTAATTCTCGGCCCTAGACATTAAACTACCGGGCTTCCTAATGTTTATTCAAATGCAAAACATGTGTGTTTGTGTGTCTGGTGGCGTTCTCCTATCGCCACCGGTTCACCCGTATGCAAAGATCTCGTCTTACTTCAATTACAGCAATCGTACACCGTCGCCTCCGACTCCCAACGTGCCCTGGGTCCACCCGGTCCGGGATGCAAAAGTGCACACGCGGTACGAACATTTGTAAACAATAAACAAATCTATCATATTCTTCACCACCAACCACCAACAGCATACCGTCTGCAAATGGCGTCGATGAGGACAAACCTGGGACGGTGTGTGTGTGACTGTCGTCGGTTCCGTTCCTGACTGAGAAGAATGAGAAAGTGCAACTGTGCAACTGCACCTATGCCACTCGGTACCACCACCAATAGCGCCACTGTAGACACTGTGGACGCTCTCCGACAAGCCTCCAAAGCCATAAACAACCGTCACCGTCGTCGTCGTCGTCGCTATGAATGGTAGTGGGTGCACCTGCCGCACCAGTGTCCGGTGCAAATGGCGATCAATGGCGACAAAGATACATACACAATACCACCATACCAAGCAGCGTTGGATGCATTGGATCGGAGTGGTGGTTAAGGTGATCCAATTTTTGCACAACAACAACCCGCGACCCGCGGCCAACAAGCCCAACCGATTGGGTGGATTAAGAAGTGAAGGGGCTTGGGGCGGTGGGTGGTAAAACAAATCCATTTTTGGAAAAAGACCATTTCGCGATGACGGCAGAATTTAATATTTCTCCCTTTAGTCTGCGAAACATAATCATCCATTCAATGCTATCGACCGGGGCGGGCAATTAAAAAACGAGGAAAAGTTTAAGGACGCCCGTTACGTAGCAGGAAGCTCGTTTTAACTGCTTTTACCGGTTGATTTATCACGCTTGGGGTATGAAAGGAAACTTGGGTAGAAAGAATAAGAAAAGTGGGATTATTGATTTTGTTTTGCTTTCGAGCAAATAAAGTGAATCGTATGATTGCAAATGGTAAAAAATACAAAAAAAAAAATACAAAAATCTGTGAAAATATTTAAATTAAAATTAAATAAAAAACCAAGTAAAGAAACGAATAATATTTCAACAAAAAATGTAAAATGAGATAACATGAAAAGACAAGAAACAAGCTCACACAATTATTACATTATTACTCTACAAAGCGATTCATATCCAATACTCAACCCATTATGGGGTTGATCGATTTCAACATCCAAAATGCTACGATTATGCTCCTCCTTCTAGCACCCCACCCACCCTTCAGAGTGTTTATAGGGCTATGTCCCCTACATTGGCTTACGTGACACTTTTCCAGGTCGAAAACATGATCACCCCACCTGCGGGAAAAAGCGGAACGGCCGCGCCGCGTATAGGTCGGCATAGTTGAAAGCCCTGTCGATGTTGTCCGACAAACGACGTTGCGTCGGTCGACCGGTCGGCACGATAGAGGCATAAAACAAACAGCTTTCGGTGCCGACCACTCCTCCACTCCTCGGCTGCCCCCAATCGCCCCAATTACACCTCCAACGTTATTAATTTTCTCCTTTCGGGTGAGTTTCCCATGTTGGGGTTGTTGGTTTTTGAGATCCTTTCATACAGAAAAAAAACCAAACACACTCAGAGCTCTCGTCATCTCGTAAATCCTTTTGCAGACTTGCCCCCGCTCTACCCGGTCGCCTTCCCCCGAGGTTCCTTTCCCTCGAGAGAGGGGTGAGCTGGTGCCTCATTTCTGCACGCAACGCTTCTAAACAGCATGTGGGGTCCGCATAAATTGTTTAATTTGATATTAATTATTTCATTTATTCACTCACTGTGGCACCGGCGCACGGTGGGAAGAACGGGGCAGGGTGTCGCGATTGCCTTTGCTTTTAAGCCGACACACACCCGGTACCGACAAGAACTCGGTTCCGAAAGACTCGCAAGGGTTTTTTTCTTTATGTCTCATATCCAGAAAAATGATTTTTTTTTTGTTTCGTTGGTGTGTGTGTTCGTGGTCGTAAATTACAAATTATGAATATCAAACCATGCGCGCTCCTTGACTATGTGTAGTGTGTGTATGAGGCGGCACGACCACCCACCCAAAAGGTGCAGGCTGACCGGGTTCAGCCGGACGAACCTGTAGAACCTGTGCGCATGCGCAAAAGAAATCGCCCCCCGTCCGTCCGTTGTGGCGTCCGCCAGTTTGGTAGAAATGATGAATGGGAGCGCGGTTTCGGACAAGCGAAGATTTAAAACGACACACAAGCGAAGGAAAAGTAAGACAAAACGCAGGCTCGTCTTCTTCTTGCTCCTACGACGATCGAGATCCGCCGATGCGTTGGCGAAAAACATCAGTTTCCGTTTCCGCAGCATCATCCCAGTTTATGGCAGCTAATGCGATAAGGCAGTTTGAATTTATTGCAGGGGCTCTCGAGTGTAATTAGCAGACAGTTCTACTATTTTGAAATCTTGTTTAGTTCTTATAAAAAATAAAACGAAATTAAATATGTACCAATATTCATCCTTTTGATACTAAACAATAATGAATAAACTTAGATAAACCTAAGAAATATAACAAGATAATATACTATAATGCTAAACTGTTATTATCTGAGGAAAATAACAGTTTTTCCTCCAGGTCCAGGAACTTCTGCAATTAAAAAACGTGGTTAATTTGTATAAACAATGCGAAATTAGCCATAAACGCAAGTGAGTGGACTCGACAGTTGCAAGGCAACAGCGGTGACCGCTCGTCACACAGCAGGACCGGGGTTCAAATCCTATCCGGGCCGTTCACCCACGTAGTGAGGGCTGACTATCCAACTATGTGCTATAAATAAGTTTAGTAAGCCACTAAACGATCGATATGGCCTAGAAGGTCATTATGCCAAGAAGAAAAAAAGTTAAGACAATATGAATGTTTGAATAAAAAATTGATATGAAAAAGGTTCAAATAAAATATCAATTTGAAAAAACTATCAAATAATTAAAGCTGTTGACTATCAATTTATAAGCAATTAATAAAAAGAGAATAAAATTTTGAGAAAATTTAAAAATAAAAAGACAGACTAAAACATGCTAAAGATTCGAACTTTAACCTATAAACAGTAATTTTTTACGAATCCTTCAGTTCTTCTATTTTTGAATCATCTGTAAGTAATTAATTTAACTTTTACTTAATTTAGAATAAAAAAACTCTTCTAAACAATGACACTTTTACTGCCTCAGAAAAAGGAAAACCCCTGCATTTCCCGCTGTCCTCTTCTCACCACAATTTGGCACATTAGCACTAAAGCCTGCGCGGAATTGTTCTTCTGGTTTATTTTTCCTCTTCTTCTTCCGTTCACCACCATCTACCGTCCCTATTAGTGTCACGTACGTGAAGGGTAGCGAATAAATAATGCAAACCTATCATCCTTCACCTTCAGCCTGCAAAATCCTGAACCGCTGATAGTGCAACCTGCGCCGGGCAATAAATCGGCGCTCGGGGGCCCGATGGGCGGTAAAATTAATTATTTGAAGCTGATGATTGGTTCCGAGCGCCTGCCTACCTGAAAAAGGCCGACACGCAATTGCATGTGCGAGCGCGTGCGCATGCGTTTAGGAAAACGGTGGACAGCCGACAGGAGCGGGCGAAGAGCAAAGGCTGGACGTTTTAAGTGGTAGCGCCGTACGAAGAACGGGCGAGTAGTATTTATGATATCTTTCGGCTAAGCCGATGTTATGCTAGCATGCTTACAAGCGCACCGGTTGTAGAGATCGCACGCCACTCATACACACACCAGTGCAGGGCCTGCATCAAGAAGGGAACCTTTAAGGACGCGTCCGTACCGCTACGCTAACCTAATCGCTTTCACGTCTTCCGGACCGGCAAGGGTTTGGGAGTTAATTTATAGTGCATTAAAATTAATGCATGATTTATGGTGACAATTTTACTATCACAAACGCTGGTCACTTGCGCGAGTCCGATGGCCGCCGAGTTGCCCCTCGAGCGTCGTGGAAGCTGCACGTTGGGTGCCCTTCCCGATGTGCTTTCTTCAAATGGTCGTGTAATTAAAGCTAAGGTTTTTGCTTCCCTCTTGAGAGTACTCCAAGGAAGCACGGAAGTAGCTCGGTGACACTTCTGAAGCACAATAACAAGCAAAACCCCCGTAATAACGGGTTGGAATATGATCTCTTTTGCCGGTAATATCTGTAACTATCTTGATGCTCTCGAGACTAGGAACGTTGAAAAGCACCTTCACAAACGTTCTGATCAGTCGCCAACGCCGCCACCGCCACCGTTCTGAAGCGATATCACTTCGGCATACCTGCGTGCGTGATAAATTGTGAACACATCTGATGTACGCTCTACAGATTCTGCTAGGCTAGCTCCAGTGCTGGAGATATCGTCTGCGTTCGTGTTGGGTGCAAGCCCTAATTAATTTGCTCTCGACGGGGCGATGATATCGGGCCAGGACATGATTGATGATCACACGGTGGCTAGTACCAGCCGAGTAGAGTAACTATTGAAACGAAATATTCTTCACAAGCGATCGAGATTAAGTTATGCAACGAAAGGACTGATTACGATCGATATCAGTACGATCGGGTATCAGATTACACTGGGGCCGAGTCGATTGGCCGCGAAAGATATCAAGTCATGGCAATACACGGACTCACGGACACGGATGAGATTGAGCATTGAAAAATTACATTACAAGCTCTTGTTTTGCTTTTAGTTCTAAAAAACTTGAACATGAGCAGTTAATACCTGAAAGTACGCAGAATGTTATGCTGATCTCCGCAAACTCAACGGGTAAGCTATAAGTCTTATCTTCAATTTTAAGGACCTTGTTGCTCATGAACAGTAAATTAGAACAATTATCCATCACATTTAAAGGTAACTACATCGTAGAGCCTTCAAAGCTGCCATTCCAGCTAAGCCGCCAGATACGAGTTCTTCCAGCTCAATGCTGGAACTAATCTCCGAATCGGCCAAATGTGTCCTACTTTGTCGAATGAAATAAAATTAACGTCACTTTACCCTCAAGTCTTGACCTCAACCGGCGACGGCCAGAGCAGGCAGATTCTGTTTGCGTGTGGCCGATTTTCACTGGAGCAGTCTGGGGCCACCCTCGGTTCAATATGCTGCTGCTGCTGACGATCGGCGCTGCCAACCAGCTGCCAATGGCGCAAGGACCCAACGCAGCGTCGCAGAGCACCCAAAACTTGAAATACGTATCGAATGCGCGTATTGGAAAATGATTGCGTTTTATGGAGTTGAATCATAACTCACCGCTGCGTGTGTGTGTGTGTTTTCGAGTTCCAGTCTAAGAATCAATGTCTGGCCAGCCAAACTCAGTCATGCGTCCTGGCGAGCTTTGATCGAACACAGCCGCCGAACGCAGGGCGCAACTTGTCGAGAGCGTTTGCCACCTTCCACTAAGCAAGCACAGTTGGCCACGCCGGTGACGTGTGCCGGGTGTGCGTTGGAATGGAAAGAGATTTCCACCAACCCTCTCCGCCCCCTCCTCCTTTGCCACCAGAGCTAGTGGGAGGGCGCCATATGCGACCACCCGGCTCTCGGTATGTTTTACATCCGATCGAATTGTGAGCATAAATTTCAAAGTCAATTTCAAATCCACCGGTTTTGGAGAGTGAGACAAGCATGGGGGCATGGAGAGCAGTAAGGGAGGGATCAAATCACTCCATTGCATGTGCATACACCATTGTGAACACATGTAAAAGTAGTACGCGATTGATTTCCGTTTTGCGGCACAGAGAGAGAAATTTGATACCTTACGCCCCAGTTGGACATTGGCCCTACGAACTGGGAGGATCACAACTTGTCTAACTCTTCTACCACCAGGGCAAGGCGGCAAGAATGGTGGTGACGTGTTACGCTTTCCAGTGTTTCCAGTGCACGATTGATCGAACAATAAGTTTCTTGCTGCGTCTCGTAAAATTGCAACATGACGTAGGAAGGAGCAATAGCAGAGAGAGAAAAAAACAACCGATCGAAGAGAAATCGAACCGACGGTTCTACGGGTCCTCCCGCTAATCAAGTCTCCAGAGGACCAATTTAGAAATTAAACGGACTATAATGAAGCTATTTTCAGCAAATTTAATTTGATCTGCTTGCAAAACGGGAACGCGCGCGCTGATGCCGTTTGTCGATGAAGCCTCGTTGAAGTTGAAGTGAAGGAGACAGCTAGGAGACAGATATCTCTCTTCAGGCAAACGGGCGAGACCCCCCTAACTGGGTCTGCATAGCGCGCCGGGCTGCATGCTTGTACTCCTGCACTCCCACAACAACACTGTCTAGGTTGTCCCTTCCCCCCGGCAGACCCGATCTTCCGATCCCGCAATCCCGCAATGCCTTCGAGGCTTCACTGTCAAAGTCGACGAGGCGCCTGATCGTCGTGCGAAAGGTAACGATCGCGAGGTCCAAGAGACTTGAGGGCATGGGCGGGTAGAGCATTTCTAGCGCGTCTTACGCGTCTGCACGCCATCCGGACTGACTTTCTCAAACATTGGTAAAGTCCTCGTTCACTCGCACATACACAGCAATTGGTTTCAGACGGCCGGTGCAATGTGGCGGTAATAAATTCACATTTCTTCAATTATATTTCTTCGGACGGAGTAAATCATTTCCGACAGATCTGTGTCTGGGGGATAGTGCTACGGAGGTTCGGTTTCAGTTTCGGTACATTGATTTGCCTTTTTGCCGCGGGCGAGGGCGCGTTCTCGAGGGACCAGACAAAGACGCAACGTGGTGGCGTTTCTAATCGTTGGGAAAATGGTTGCCATCTGATCGAGGGAGTGTGTTAAAGTAAACAAGTCGTTCTTATCGGTAGCAGATGCGGTGTCAAGTCTTCCTGGTTTCAGCGTTACTTTGTTGGGATCGATCGCTTCAGATTTGGAGGATCAATTTTGGAGAGATATGTGATCGCTTGAGGACTAATGGTCTGAAGAGCCGGACTTTACCAAGACTAAGACTTGAGAATTCTTGATGGAAGGATCAAGAAGTAACCCTGGGAAGCTTAAGCTAGATAATCCCTTCGATATTTTGAGAAATAGAGCATAATTTTCCTGAAATACAAAGTTTCTATTGAACCCCAATTAATATCGCTTCCCTTCGAGGAATTCTCATTCACAAATAACCACAACCCCACACCGTAGCTAAGCAACTAAACAATAAATCAATATCAGTGCCGAGCAAATTGCTCAGAACGACTCCAGAAAACGTCCGCGCTCGATCGAGCAAAGTAGAAATTAGTGGCGTTTAAATTACCCCCTTCCAGCTGACAGGTATTATTCTATTAGTCAATGATGAATAAATGTGTCCGTTTTTTTTTGCAACCGGAAAGAAATAGCTATTCGATTCTCCCCAACTCCGCAGAGATTCCCAGCAGTCGCTGCACACCGTGCTGCAGTAAACATTCTCACCTCTAGCCAAACAGCCGGGCCAACAGGAGCCCTCGGGCCAACTCGGAGAACCCAAAACCTGACCTGGCCATTGCTCGGTCACACCTCACAAACAGGATTACTTTCAATTAAGGTCCACGTTTTCCCACTGGCACTCTGCGCCGATCCCACTTGCATACACGCCTGTGCATCTGTGGCGCCGCGATTCTCGCCGCGCTTCGAACCGTTCCTTTACGATCGGAAAATGCGATTATGTCGGCTTTCGGGTGATGATGATCGTCGTCGTCGTCGTCGTCTACCGGTTTGATTGCACTGCCACTGGAGCAGGGCAGGGTGAGTGCGCATTGGAAATTTAGTTATATTTCTGTCAACTTGCCGCAAACGGAACGCCGCGCTTAAGATCGAACGCTCGCTCTCTCCCGTTCGTAGCAGACCGAGTCTTGTTCGAGTGCAGGATTTCTTAATTAACGACAGGTACACTCGTTGCGCACCCTGCAGTGCCGGTCGCTGCCGGGAAGCCCGATCGCCCGCCGCCGATGGGCGAACAACAACAGTTGCATCCAATCACTTGTGCGACGCCTTTTACAAAACCGTAAAGGAGGTGCGCTGAAATCTCTTCCGATACGTGAAAAGGCCCCGGAACCCGGAACCCGGTCTTGATCCTTCTCCTGCGGGAGACATAAATATGGGCCGAGCGGTACACCGCGTACGAAAATAGCTACAACCACTTGTGCCCGGGGTTTAAAGTTTGCCCAAGGGTTCCCCGGCTAGGATACCCGGAGGCACCGTCCGTCCATATGTCGGCGATGAAGATGCACTTTGTCGGGACGCAAAAGGACCGTGCATGTGCAGCGAGGCGAAGACAAACATATGGCGTCAGGGGTTCTCGAATGAGCGCCCGTGCGTTGCCCGTGGCAGAGATCGTTAAAAGTACCAAGGAACGGTTGCTCCTAACAAAAAGGATCTACAAGGATCCGCGCTCAGTGAGTGGGTAAGGTGAAGATTAATTACGAAACGCACTAGCTGCCGGGAAGTGTTGCGCTGAGCGATTGTGATAGATGAAGATCGTTCGAATGGCAGGAGCTGCTCGAACCTTATGGTTTGCTTTTAAAATGCCACGTGCTTCGCGTGTCCTTACTTTAATGGCTGTGTGGAGTATATTTTTAGACACCCGCACCACTTCTTCCCCGGTGCCTTACCCCTACCGACGAGCCTGATGCCATATTGTGGACTTGTGAGTCCCTCCGGACGTAAGGGATATTGCCGCAAAGCGAAGCTAATTGGAACGCAATGGTTTCGTGACGAATCGGGAGCAATCCAACGCCCGCACACGTACCATCTGACGCTCGAGCATAGGACCGGCGGATCCGGGTCCAGCTGATCCTTACCTGCTCACCGATCGTGCAGGATCAGCCTCCTACGCAAGCGATCACCGATCACAGAATTTCCACTAATTGACGTTTCGGGATCGGCAGACTCCAGGGCCGATCAGGATTTCAGGAACATGGGTCGGGAAGTTTTATTAACGAATCCCAAATTCCTGCTCACTTATTGGCCCATCAATCAGCACACTGTCCAGTCCAGCGCCGGCTGACACGTGCGGTCGGTCGCTTGTTTTCCGAATCGGTTTTTCTTTCGCCCTCACCTGGACCGTGCATAGAATTCAATGCAAATTTATGCGCATTCATTGGTGTGCATGTGGCGTGGTGGCGTGTGTCCGTACGACTGCTCCTTCTGCCATCGACCTGATCAAACCTGAGCGTCCCGGTGCGTCAGGTTTGTGACTTCGGCTGAAGTCGTCCGTTTCGAATTTCTCTACCGGGGCACGCTCCCGCACGGTGGTGCCGGTTGGATGGGCGTGCGCTTTCCTTTTTTGTCTAAGGAGCGGGAGTTGCCCGGCGAAAGGAAGACTGCTTGAAAATTATGCAATTAATAGCCGTACCACATTATCATACCCGACAAATACAAACTGTACACCCTCTCCTTATGGCTGCTCCCCAACAATCCCCGGGACGCAACTGGTGTCCTGAGCTGAGTTGTCTAACGAAGATAATTTAGGAAAGCACGCCGGACCCCAACAAACCCTTACCAGACAACCCCTGATGCGCTCGATCCTTAACAGAAAGGGGATCTTCCCTAGCTATGTCCTCGCTTACCAATTTTTTTATTACCTCCAGGGGAGTTGCGTTCAATTTAAGGCACGGGCATTATTATGCACCGTGGACCCCTCCAAGGATAATGTAATGCGGGTCTGGGACGGATGGATGCGCGGCACTATCGCCGACTTTTGGTGCCGTACAGGGATGGTACACGCACGTACCGCACCGTACCATATGGAACGCGTCGCCTGCACGAACCGACGAACCGGAACTGTGGCAACATGTGGCACGTCCCGAGGATGCGGAAGTACCATGCCAGGATGGGCAGTGCGACAGCGAAGGATGGGTTGCCAGGTCGAGCGCATAGTGCACGGGGGCGTGACCGTGCGGGATGAAATAGTTGCAGCGTCATTAGGGCTAAACGTTGGCGTTGAACGTTGACTTCTGGCACGTGACCGTTAATGGACGCTCGTGACCGTATGCGAGCGGTACGGTACACCCGGCCAGTGCACAACACCAACCACTTGAGGAGATAACAAGTGAGCCCGGACATGGTGTCCAGTGTCCCGAAAGGTTAGGCTGTAACGGACAAATAGCATCAACCATTGCAACCAGCAGCGTTTGTTCCGGCGGAATAGGTACGGATAATGGGGAAGCGAGTTCTGGGAGATTGTGCGTTTCAGTGACTTTGTTTCAAACTTGAGATATTGGTAATGAGGCGATGTGGTGTGCTCTATTTAGAAAGCAAGCTCTGGAAAAATGGAACAATATTTAAACAGTTTCTAGGACGCTGGATGAAGGGAAGTACTTAATGTCTAATATGAGTTTCATGTAAAGCTAACAATTAAAGAAAGGCTTCAAAGAGCATCCATGACAAATACTTCAACATGTCCCGCATTCTTCAATTCAGTCCTTCATTATTTAGGTTTTCAATTCTTGGTCCTTATTGGCGAAGTCCTCCGAACACTGGTGAAGAGCCTCTAGCCACTAGCCTCTAGTTTTGGTTATGAGCTTCCATGCTTTAAACATCATTAGCTATATCTTGAACCCATGAAGTTGTTAAGAAAGAATCTAATGTCTGATAGAATTCTACCAGCACCATTCATAGACCACCCAACCTTGAACAACTCCCACCATCTTATTATGCTTCAAAACTCCATTGAGTTCCGATATCCACGAAGCGCACTGCAATAACAAACTCTCCTGTTGCTAAACAATCCAATCAAATCAAACCTCACCACTCTATCTAATTCGACGAACGGTGAGGATGAGTTTCTTCTCATCCTTGACGGGTTGTGAATCGTACCCTCCGCGGCCACTTCAGCGCTGAACAAGGTGTTTCATCTCTGCCAGCCACCACTTCGCACTTGATTTAAACTAATGACCCTCCAGCCACCCACGTGATTTGCCTCATTGTTGCAAATGAACCATCCACAGCCACAGCGATCGATCCAATCGATCTCAGCTGCTAACCGGACCACACGCAAACGCCGGCCAAACATTGTTGCGAACGCACACGAGATCGCGGCCAGAATCAGTGCGTCAGAAAGCTCAGCCGCGTGTGCGATATTCGAGATCAATCTTCGGCAAACTTGTGATGGTGTTTTGCCATCCTCCAGCTGCCCGAACACGTCCGCTGTTCGAGGTGAAAATACAATTAACATTAGCTCTACAAGCTCTCTTTTTCTGGAACGAAATCAAAACCCACACCACCTCAAGAACGAGCGACCACCTCAGATAATGGGCGCATAAATCAAACACCGAAATCGTACGCACAACACGCCGGGGCACACGTTTTGCGAGCGGTTGCTGTTGTTTTTTTCCTCCATCCAGGTTTTCGTTCGCCCGCGACCCACCCTGCCATCTTGCGTACATTATCGGACAACCTTGTCTAGGAATCCCGCGGGAGAACAGGTTTATGATACGCAATCAGGCGGCCCAGATTGAGCCATTTGTTTGGTGCGTCGTAATCAACGCAATAAGTTCCGTGGGAGGGATGTTGGTGCGTGCGTGCGAGAGTTTTCACCTTGCCTTCCAGCTTTCTAGAGAGCCGCGCGCGAAAATCAATAAATGAAGTCTAAATAGTTCATCATAAATCATGCCTAATCAAAGCAGACAATCTATTGCTTGAGCCACAAATCTTTGTTCCCTTTTTGCAACTCGTAGGTGAGGTTCACCCACATGCACACCAGGCCGTTTGGGTGAAAATTAAATCGTTCGCCTGGAGGTCGCATTCAAACTGATGCGAGATTAATGTGTGAGTGTGCGCGCGCGCGCGCGAGACCTTGCGGACCTGTCTGGGGGCGTTGCGATAATCAACGGACACTTTCCAAACAAAACCACCAGAAGCACGGGAAAACTCACACACAACCTGTCGTTGCCGGTGGTCGTTTGTGGTGTTTTGTGGGCCCCCATTTCACTCGGTTCCTTTGGGGGGGAGTGGGGAGGCATACACACAGACTCTCAATCTTGATCGCAACACAGCTGAGAGGCGCTAAAAAGGAAAAACGACTGCCCTCCGGGGTTGGGTTGTTCGCACAGTTCGATCTATCAAGAAGCAGGCCGAAACGCAAATGGAGATTGGTTTTATTTGTCAACCTGTAGGTTTGGTGTCGGTTGGTTCCCTTCGGGGTTTTTATGACAATCAGTCACGTCACTGCAACAATCTTGCCGCAAAACGATAGTAGAAATAAAAGCATCTTATCAGATCGGTGCTAAACTTGGGCCAAACACCAAGCTAATGATCTAGTGGAAAGGGTTAAGTATTGGCGTGATGTCTCGCTTTACCAATAAATTGGCCAGCGGATTATATGATTTCAAATATCTTAATGAGCAAATCATTTCACATTCACTCTGTTTTTTGAAGCTGCAATTGACACGTTTGTTGCGAGTAGGAGTCTTAATTGACTCTTAACATCCTACGAAGCTATATCCAAGAGCTGATGTTTTTAAATGTTCAGGAAAATCGAGGATCAATCGAGGACTCACTTTCAATCTTGACCTGCTTTAGGGATCTCGCAGAAATATATTGGATGTATGTTATCAACAAGGTTTCTAGGGACATACCTACATGCATCAGAAGCTCAAAAATATAGCAGCTGTTCAACTCAGATCTCACTGCAAGATCATGACAATGATATGGGAAGGAGTCATAAGATTATGTACTACTAAAAAATACTTAAAATACTTAAAGAACTTGGTCAATACGGCGCCAAGCCGTCTAACTATAAATATAAATAAATAAACTTAAAGAACTTGGTACTACCTCACGGAAGAACTCAGCTCAAATTCCAGAATAGCCGAGATTCCATCCAAGAAATTCTATCAACTCCAAAACCTCTCTCACTGCTCTAGAGTGCCGAACAATTTTAATCTTCGAACCATTTCACTCGCCCAGGGCGTGAAAGTTCACACCACAGTTCAACTCGGAACTGCATCTGTTTTCGTCTGGTTTAAGGCCCACAACCATTCGAACAAAGTCATTCTCGTACGCTCAAATCATATCATACACAGCAGTAAACCTCTCGCCCCGTACAAATGGGCCGTGTCGAAGGATCGGATAATAAATCTAGTTCGAAGCTTTAGCCGAGAGAAAAACCTCAATAATATTACAGTTACGCACAACGAACTCTTGTCGCGTCGTCACACACGAACGCAAGGTGTAACACGTGCACGACACCCTCGGGGGTAGTTAAATGTTTGCGTTGCCGGGTGCCTTCTTGCTGCCAAGCAGTGTTATCTTCCACGCGCCTGACAAAAGTTTCCGTTGCTTTTCGGTGGTCGGTTTGTGTGCAGGAGGCAGTTGTACTTCCTGCGCGCTTCTGATGGAGTGGCATATGGAGCAGAGACCCGACGATGTCACTGAACCTCGTACCTAGAAAAACATTTGTCGCTTTGTGAGGCTTAGGGAACACATTGCGTTTTGGGTGATGCAAGTCTCTTCTTGTCTTCAAGAAGATATTCGGAGCAAAAACTCACTACCTACAGCTTAGAAAGACACAAACAACTCAAAAGAAATAAAGAAAACATATTCATCTCCTGGAAAGCAACGCCACGAAGACGCTGCTCAGCCGAACAGATACGCTTCATATCACTCGCCGCCACCAGCACGAACACAAATGCCAAAGCAGAAAAAGGAAACAGGTGACGGATTTCGACATGATGGCAAGGACCTCGCCACTACTGCTGGTACACATAGGCGAGCGCATACCGGAACACGAGGACCGGGGTGTCATATGGACAGGCGACCGGGCACATGTGCATTACCCGGCCATGGTGCCGCCTGACTGACGACCCCTCGCTTCGTCACAGGACCTGCACACACGCAGCCGTACACATACGCACGCGAACAGCAAACAAGGCACGCCGTTCCGGACGACTTACCGGGAGAGTCCTTAAACGTGAAGGTGAAGGTAGCCTGTGGTAGCCCTTTTTCACCCACGGCGATGCTTATCAGTGCGTTCCTCTGTTGCACGGTTAGCTGCACCGGCTGATGAGGGCGCGTGGCGTCGGTTTTTGTTTTTTTTTGTCTGTTCATGGCGTAGAGCACTGATGCAAAGCAATGCGCTGTTGCTGCTGCTGGTGATGATGGTGGTTTGCGCCTTATGCACGAGTTAAAATAGGGTGTAAAAGTATTTTCGTACCTCGGATGTCCGGTGTTGTGCTTAGCCAAGGATAGTGTCGGTGCTATAAAATTGCTTCCGGAGCTAATTTGATATGTTAATGGATAGATGATGATGGTTAGCTGAGGAACTGGTGCACATTCCACAGGAGATATCGGCTATGGGCTCTGAAAAGTGAATATCTTAGTGAGAGTAGACAACAAAGTATTAACAATATTAGAAAGAACATTTCTTACGCCATAGCAAAGCAGCTAGAATCTTTATGGCATTGAACCTGTCATCATCGTCTGATGCTCCAGAGCATTAGAAATTCCGTCCACAATAGGAACAAAATCAAATAATTGATTCACATTCTCAGCTCAAGAACGGTTTCGACCAAGAAATTCTTCCAAACGGTCCGAGCATTATCATCCCCGCGTAACTCTCGCAATAACTTGCCTCGCCTTGCCTGCCGGTGTTGCGTCCAGTGCGATAACCCTTTCGCCCATCCCGTACCCGAACGTATCTCGTTATGCCATCACCGTGGGGCATCGGGCCAGAAAATTCGTTCCAACGCCAGAGATAAATCGCTTCAATTGCTACAAAAGAACTTCCAACTCATGGCACGTCCTCAAATCGCGGGAGAAGTCCGAAGCGTCGCTGACTAGGCGGAGGAAACAAAACGAGAACATTCAAATCATTGCGCGCCCAGGTCCAACCAAAATTTGATCCCAAAACGCGCGATCCTCACCGTACGTGATCTTCCGCGTGCGCTCGAATCGCCCGCATCTACACGCGCTCGAGCAAAAGGGCTGGCTGCCCGGGGTGGAGTGACCTCGGGATGAAATGCTCAGGTGCCTCGCGCAACCTTTCCGAGGTTGTACAACGCTGACCAGCATTCGAGCACGAACGATCGGACAGGTACATTAAAATCCCCTTGTTGCTGCGTCCTCCTCTTTGTCCTCTTCCCCGCACACCTGCCCACATCCCAGAAGCGAACTACAATAAATTACCAAATGATAGAGTCTTCGCAAGCGCTACAGGTATCTTCGGACGAGGGTACAGCAACAGGTACCTCCAAGCACCAAAATCGACCGGGTACGATCCGCATCCGTCAAGCAAGAGATCCGTATCATACAAAAACGGTACACACGCACTCGCCACCGCTCGGCCTCTCGCATCTCATCCCACAACCTTCACATCTCATGCATCTTAAGGAAGATATCGTCCAACACGTCCGACGCGTTTGGTCGATCCTAATCAAAGAAATTCGTGAACCATCCAGACAGCGCAAAGAGAAGGTGCCCTGCGAGACGAAGCTCGAGCCGGCAGGTTATCAAATATTATTACAAAAATATTCATCACCGAGGGACTGGAGGATGCTGGGCGAGCCTAAGCGCGACTGCCAGCTATCAGAAAGGACAGATCTGTTGCTCATCTGGTCCCAACAACAACAGCACAAATAACGCAACGCGATCACAGAGCACAATTTATTCATTCAACAGAGCACCACTCTTCCGGCACAACAATGGGATCGTATTCTTTCCCACCAAAAGACCACGAGCAGTTATGGGGGGGGGGGGGGGGGAGGTCCGCACAATTGTTCAGCAGTTGGGAATGAATTTAAATGTGAATAAACTCTTATTTAGTAAGTTCGGTTGCTGCGTACGATTCTAAGGAACGAAACAGCCTACATGAAAAGGAAATCTTCAACGCAGATTACACAATTGCAGTAAACAACCTGCGAATGAAGCCGCCCCCGGGGGTGTTCAGAAACAGGTGTCAAACGTTTCGTCTTTCGTGCCACTCGAGGCAGCGGTCGTAATTAATTTGAATGTAAATTAATAAGGTGTAATTTTTCCTCCAGTCGCTGATCGAACGCGCAAGATAACACGAGCAAACGTGAAGTTGCCCCAGGGTATCGGATTGGATTTGTGGAGCTGTTGTGTTGCTTGAACGGCGCATAAGATTTCCTGTTGAATGTGTGAGGTGTACGCAGCAGAAGAAAAAGAGGCATCAGACCCCTGTCGTCAGTTCGAGTTAGATGACTTTGGAAAGATCCTTAAATAGCGAGAGCAATCTCCGGAGTTAATCACCTAGTTTCTTGGATATAAACAATCAAACGATAGTAATGTATGATATGTTTCGATTACGCTAACCCCCGAAGGGAGGTGGTCGCCATTAGCCGGTTCTGTACTGGCTCCCTCTTTGCTCCTATCTCATCTCGTCCTGACCATCCAGAGGTTCGCATCGTCCAATGTTGGAGGAATAACTAATAAGAGCTGTTTGCAGTACCGATTACAGCCGGCCAATTGATTTGATATTTTTGTTTGCAAATGTACTATTATTAATCACTAGCCTTGCGTCTAGACCGGGAGCTAAGTTTAGCTACCCCCCTCCCCCCAACACCAAGAACTCCTCCAAGAGCTAGACGAACAGGGGACGACTCGAGCCAGTCGACGATCGGAGTGGGTGAGAAATCGCTAGTAATGTACACCCGGCGAGCGCCCGATACCGATGGATCCCGATCCCGTGATGGATGATGCGCGATAGAAAGTGCATCCGTGTGGTTGAGCTTTTAGCGCGGCCGACACACAGACCATATGAGCCCGGCGTAGCTGCGTGCATGTGCACCGAACAGGAGGGCCGCAGCTTCCGGACATCGGCTACCGGGCCGCCAACTAATCGGGAACCGGATTGCCACCGACCCATTATCCGTACGCTGACCTTGATGAGAATGCGTCTACAAGACGCTACCCGCCATCCTACCGTTCTAGTCATCCACCTTCGCCTAACGCTCCTCCTAAGAGATTAGTGCACCACGTTCCGTAAGGAATTTCTGAAGGGCCTGCCTGCATTTCTGCACATGCACACACGCAGCGATTCCTTCCATTAGGGATTGTACTCACGCACCGCTTCGCTGCCCATTAAGATTGCCGATTATCGACGCGTTTCAGGCTTATCTTCACCTCCAACGGCTTGGGCCACAAGTCCGCAACAACACATCGACTCGTACCGGCGCCCGATGTTCCCGATACTTTGTTCCCGCACTGGGTACGCCCTTCCGTTGGATCTCCCATGGGTCCCGGTAGGGTCGAATCTGCAGTGGGCAATAAATAAAACTTTAATCGTTCATTCATTGAACAACTATTAATCACCTGCCGCGAAGAGATGTTTTTTTTTTGGCTTCTGCGCCACGACTCTGGACCAGCGCAACAGAGCGCGTACCAGAGAACTCATCACACCACGGGTTGCATCTTTCTTCGGCAGCTAAAGTGCACTGATTGTGGCTTCCAATCTTGCTCCTTTTTCTTGCTTTCTGTGTCAGCTGGTAGGGTTTTTTTCTGTGCCTGTGCGGATGCTTGCTCCTCTGCTACATTGCTCATTGGTTTGTCGGCGGATTGGATCATTACTGGCAGACCCTCACACTGATGAGAAGAGGTGCTTTGTTTCGAAGCGAGACTTCCTCCCATCAAACCACTTGTCATCGGCGAGAGCGAAAGCGTCTGGACACTTGACCGATCGAAGCAGTAGCAAAAAACAAAACGGAGAACCTTTACAACCGGAACCTTCAAAGCGGTCGGTCTTACGCCGAGACGGATACACACTCGGAAATTACCGCCAGCGTGACGTTTCCGCAGCAAAAAAACTCGAAAGAGCTACTCGAAAGAGGCAATCACCAGAAAGAAGACATTTGCTTTAAAACTACCTGTCTCTTGAGTACGCTTTCATGTCGTTCCCTTTCGTCAGCGGCGTCTCATGCGAACCCGGTGTGTGTGTGTGTGTGTGTGTAACTGCAAAATACAACAACAAAAAAGGACCTTAAAAGGAAATGGGCACAAATAATAAGAAAAAAAGAAGCACAGAGAGAGAGAGCGACACATTGCCAAACAAAGTAATGAAGGTTATGAAATCACTTTACCTTACAGTGCGCCAATGGGGCCGACCGATGCACTTGCCGTTGCGGTGGAATTACATTGCGCAAAAACCCGAATCAATAAGTCGCAACCGGGTGTTACAACGGCGGCAGATGTTTGAGACGACGATCATGACGATGACGCTGATGGCATGTTTGTGATTACGAAGGAGAAAGGTTGAAGGGTACGCGAGGAAACGGAGCAGAAGTACCAATTTGCTCCCACTAAGTTCTGTCGCTTTGACGGCAGAGGGCGCTGTTAACGTTAGTTTGTTGTTTACTAAGACGTTATTTTGGATTTCTTCCCGCTATTTGTTTCCAGATACAGAAATGACTGACCATATGCCACAAAGTTACGTGGAAGCCACTTGTCTGCACAAAGAGCCAAGAAACACTTGCGAAATGTTTGCGCCCTGCTGCCGCTCACCAGACTTCGTCTGATTACTTTCCCCCCCAGCCAGTCAGTCAGTCAGTCAGTCAGTGCCGGGTGCGGGTGTCACCCAGGCGAAGAAGACCTTGGCGCCGACTCCCCATCCATGTCCGTGTTTGTACAACGACTCCTGGCATTGACATCAATTAGCTTCCACAGACTTTGCACAGCGCTCTGTTGCGTGATTACACGATTCGGAGTGTTAAAATTGATTTTATCCGCGCGTCAGGAGGTTTCTTATCCGCGTGCGCATAAAATTTCCTTAATGTCACCCCCGTCGGAAGATCGATTGGGAGGGAGGGACCCGGACAGCTTGAACATTTAAACCGCCAATGCCCTTCGAGCGTCCGAATGCTCAAGTGTAATGATGATAATTGTGATCGTTTTCATCAATAAATCTCTTTGGCGAGCGAAGCAACGAAACACAAGACCAGATCAACTGATTGGCGCACTGCCCCGGTGGTGTATCCTTGGCCATTTCACGGAACACCTTCTCGTCCAGTATTATTTATCATTCATTCAGCAGTGGAGGCTCAGCAAGCAGTGTGGCTGTGGGTGCGATTGGAATTTTTTGTACAACTGCCCGCTGCTGCTGCTGATGTCTAGTGCGTCCTTACGCAGTGTCCCCGACCGGCGACGAATTATTATTGCCCACATTAGGGATAAACATTGCCAACATTGATTCGAGGCTAAGCGGTTAAAGGGGGGTTGAACGGCTCAGGTGAAGGTGAAAGTGTTTCTTGCCGTGTCTTCGGACAACTCTTGCGAAGGTGATTGGTGCCTAAAGAAGAACGAAAAAAATACAAGCCGTAACTTTAATGTGTTCACTGGTCAAACCTAATCAGAGTTGCTTCGACAGGCACGCGACAGGCCAATCAAGCTACCTGATCACCACCGTCTGACCTACGCCTCCTCCAGCGGTAAATATTATTGTGTTGGACTCAAATTTCAATCGAAGTTCCAGAGCACCTAACCAACAGCTTCCAGCAGTCCGGTCCGCCATCAACGGCACGCACGCACGCCAGCACCGGCATCTCTGTGATGTTCTTGCCCGAAAAAAAAAAACAACATATCCCAACGCAACCAAGCCCGGCCCCGAAAACGGTACCGACATGCCGAAATTACGTGACAGCTTGAGTACTTGCAGCGCGGAACTGGCTGCCGAAACGCTAAACCGTTTCTTATTTCATGCCAATCATATTAAATGGCTGACCAGCAGCAGTAGAACTACCCTTATTTCAGGCTTATCGGTCGCAACACATCATTCGGATCGGTTTCTGGTGGACTGACTGACCTGCATTCTCCGTGCGATTCGGATTGTTTGTTTGTTTGCATGTTTGCGCGAAACGGTTAATCGCCTTCGTGCTGTCCGGTAGTTTCTTTTTTTGGGAGGCCCTCCTTCCACGGACCTGCCTGCCCAGCTTTGACTTGGTTCGCTGATTCAACCTGACACCGGTAGTCGATAAATCATGTCCAATTTCATCCCCGACAGCCCTTTTCTTCCGAAAATCGGTTACGCCCTGATCTGCATGGCGTTTGCAAAACGGTTGGGCTCGGTGGGAAAACGGTTTGCAGAAAAGAAGCGTTTCGGCAAGTCACTGCTGCCGTCACTGCGGAGTCATGACATGTAGAGCTAAATACTGTGGTAATAAGCAGTAAAAGCATTTCACGGTGGATTTATGTTAGGAATACTTTGCTCAAGGCAAAAAAAGTCTTCTAAAGTGTGAGACTAGAGTTGGTAACTAAAGCGATAAAAATATTCCTAATAAAATAAGATAATGAAACAAGGAACAGGTAAGAAAAAAATAAAAAAAAATATTTAAAAAAACATAAGATCTTAAATACAATATAAAAAAAGTTGAGAGAAGATCATAAATACAATATAAAAACAACAGATGATAGAAGACAAACAGTACAACAAATAACAGAAATATAATTAGAAAAAATTTCTACAGACTCTACAGACGATGTCTCGACAGAAATCGGACATAGCCGCATACGCTTTCCATTATGACAGTAGAAATGAATTTTCAAACGCTCCTCGTGGACCCATTTACATCATTTATAACACCACCAATCCACCTTTTGTTTATTGCCACTTGTAACACTAACTCTAATGAGTGTTGTACCACCACCCCGTGTCACGTGTTGTTTATTGCCCAAAAGCGTCGCAATGAAATATGCCCTCGTTAATCTGAGAGTGCATCCAAATAAACCCGCCGCCCGGAGCAGAACATCAAACAGTACCGGTCCACGGTCCATGATCGTGCTGGCCCACCTTGAAGCCAAAAAATCCATCCCAAAATCGAAGGCAAAAGAAGACTTACACTCATTGCGCGCGTTGATTGATAGTTTAAATTAAGTAATTGCCCCGCGACCAATTTGGAAGCGCGGACAGCACACCAAAAAAAAAAATCAAGGCTCACCATTACCACCCTCGAAAATGGTTTGGAGACCCGTCGACCGGCGCTCCGGGGGTGACATCTGTCCGGGTGACAAAACATTTGCTCCCGAGCGCGGTGCAGCATAAAAGCAGCATAGTGCATTTAACGCCCTCCTTCCCCATTACACTTGCGTGTCGGTTAAAAGCCAAAGCGCCTTCCTGCCTATCCACCATAAGGTTACAAATCAATTTGATCGCCAAAGCGGCTAGGTGAGCTTTATTAGCAAGAGCGGCGGTACCCGGTGGAGGGGTTTGGCCGGACGACCTCTTTCGTGGTGGTGCCCTTTTTCCTTCCAAGATCCAAGATCACCCTGTACAAATGCTTGAATGCGCGCGAGCACCGCAATTAGGGTAATACTGGAGGGTTCCACTTGGCAAAAAGGGACGGTTTAAAATTATGAGATCGAGCGAAGGAGGAAAAGTCAACGATCGCGTTGCTGTGGCGCTTTTAAAACGAGCCGCGATACTTTCACACACACACACCAAGGGTCACAACAACGCTCGATGCGTTGTGTTTGGGTCTGGCCGGAGTGCGGATTGTAAAAATTCAATTTAAAGTAATGGTTTCGTGTGCGCCAAATAGAAACGGAGCGACCAAAATAGGGGCTCAGGACTCGCTCGTACGAAAAACGCGCCGCTGGCTGCTGCGGGATGTGCGGCTCTAGGCCCAGTTGGAAAAGCGATGCCCAGCTGTCCGCGCAGCACAGCCAGCAAAAGGGAACCGCCGGCGCTGTGCGCCACCGAAAATGGAATTGTCACTAATGTTTATTGCCGCACGGATAGCAGGATAGTTCCCACGTGGTGGGGCGTGCAGTCCCCGTAAACTCTTCGTCCGGTGTCATAATCCCGGTGCGCTCATTACACTGAAATGGGATTAGCCTGGGTGCTTGTATTGCTTTGTGGCGTGTGTGCGGGTAAAGTGTATTTATTTGATTGCTGAATACGCTGCAGGACCGCCAAAAGGGCGCAATGGGTTAACTCTGTTGGCTTACAGCCAGAGACGCGGACGGCGATTAGGGTAGCGTAATCGGTTGTTATTGATATGTTGTACTAGAAAGAAATGTACACGCCGTAGTATGGGACGCTTTGGACATTAATTATTTTGAAATGTGTTGCTTGTACTCACCTTACCGGGTAGAGAATATGGTTTGAATTAATAAGGTAAAAACAGAACAACTTTTCACCAACTGCACCGGAAAGCATTGCAATGTGAACTGTTTGTTTACGCTGTGTTCTGGATTTGCGCTTCACTTCTCAAGTAAATATCCATTTTTCGTTACAATAGCGACTATTTCACTCATCAAAACTTCACCACTCCCACTCAGGGTACGCCTTTCCGGTGCATCTTTGACGAGGTGTCAAAGTTGTGGCCCGATCTGCACGATATGCTCGATGCGCGGACGCGACTCATCACACCGTCCCCAAATGCATCACACTAACGAGCGTGTGCCCGCGCGACCATCTTCATCATCCGCGCACCTTTCAACAGTTGACTACGCGAGACGCCACACTTTCTTCCAACCTATATCGCGCAGAAAAAAGGCAGGTCCAGTGAAGAGTCCCGGCGGGGTGTTGAATCCTTTTACGGTCATGGTCACACTTCGCGCCTTACATCTTTATGAGCGATCGAGCAGGCGGAATAATAAGCGACAAAAAAGGGCTGACAGGTAGGTTGGACGAAGCAAAGACATCGACAAAAAGGGGCGGAGGATTTACTGTGGACGGAACTTCGCGCTGTATCGGCAACTCATCGTCACTTGGCTTCGGCTCACTGCCAACCGTTGGATGGTGAGTTATGAAGAGCTTAGGCGATTGGCCACACGGCCAATTATCGGGGAAGGCCATAATGGTGGATCCTCTTCGTGATAACGAAAAAAAAAACGAAGACTTCCTGTTGAGAGGGTCAAGGGCAGTACCTTTCTTCAGAATCATCCTGAACCGAGACGCACATTGCATCATCTAGAGCCGTTTCCGTAGAGATTCGATTTTATTTTGAATAATTTGGACAACTCTGCCTTCGAATGAGGTAGCCATTTTTTTTTGCTAGAATTATTGCACTGCTCGATCTCCTGCTTCACGGAGGTTCGAACAATTTATAATTGCCTTCGAAATCGAGTTGACGTTTACATTCATGTAAAATGCATCCTACATCGGTAGTGCTGGGTCTGTCTGAGGAGCACACATGGGCCGCATCCCAAACCTGTCCAGCAAAACAAACCACACACACACACACACCACCCCACGGACAAAGCGAGTACATCCGTTCTGCTTTTTTAAAGTGCAAATTAAAAAAAAGGAAATCAGCCCCCGTGTCCATAGCGTTGCTGTGTGGCGGAAGAAGTGCATCGCCGAACAAGAAGACGCATCCCGCAGCAAGATGAATGTGTCGTTAATGCTACCGTGAGTGTGTCGATATTCGTCTTCGGGTGTTGCTGGGGCCGGGGGGAAAAAAAGGCAACAAGAACCCCGACTCAAAACGTAGTGCCCTCTTTTTGGGGGCCCTTGGTGTCATATTTGCATGCTCATGCATATGGATCGATCGAGATCGATCCGCACCACCTTGGGTGGACCAAATGGCAGATGAGAGTCCAACCACGTACTACCGATTTCGTCCGCAGACGTACACAGCAAGCGAACCGCACGCTGACATTTCCTTTCCGGTTTGAAATTGTCAGCAAAACCACCACCGGGAGAAGCTGGGCCGCTTATCAAGATGCTTATTATCAACACCTTTGGACGACGCGTTTGGGCGAAATTGTCCGGTGCAATATGCATCATGCCCGCCGGATCTTTATGCGTCTTGCGTTGGCGACCTCATTTTGCTGACTCCGCACGGTTTGCTACTGGCTGCGCCGAAAGATGAGTTTGGCCTGGAAAGGATTGGGAAAGTGTTGGGACTGTCGGACTGAGCCCACACGCCGAACTGCACGCGCCATTTTCCTCGATCGCGCCAACGCGTTTCCGGTAGCGGAAAACACTCCCACAATCATCGTGCCTTGGATTATCGGGCAGGAAAATGCAAACGAGCGAATGCACGGATTGAAAAGATGAATTAAATTATTCCAGCACGAAAGGCAGGCAATGCGCGTGTGGTGAAACGTGCGTAGGCAATGCCGACGTGTGGACGGCTTTCTTGGAACTCGTTGGTGGCTCGTTTTTTGGGTAGAGAAATATTTTCATGTTTCTAGGAACTTGGAACCCCATTTTCTTTACCGGTCATTGTGTTGATCACATTCCGATCGGGAGAATTTCATTTTCATCCTCATCAGCTGCTGTCAGCACATGCTGGAGAGAAACCCTTTTCTTCTCGATTCCGTGTCCAAAATTCCAATTATTCAAACACTGATTAATTGCTCTGGAGGTTCTCCTTCGCATCAAGCATATTGACAGATCGTCGCCTTGCGTGAAGAGTCGTTAGATAGCGATCGACATTAATCAAATCGCTAGAGCTCGATTCTAGCGTTTCACAGAAGAGAGCATTTGGAATTGGAATCATGTCTAGCTCTCCGCACTCCCAGCCAAGATGGAATAGTTGGAACCGTTTTATTCGCGCTCTTTTCCAAAAGCGATGTCCCTGTTCCGGATTAAAAAATGGTGATTTACTATTTAGAATAAATATTCATACATGTTTGTGGTCATCCTACCCTGCTTGACCACCGGGAGAACCTCCGCCTCTTCTTGAGATATTCAGATCTCCTGGGAGGAGGAGGCTTTTGGTTTTATTTTGATCCACTCTCCATGCCCTCTTCTTTACCCCCAGCAGAAACAAAAAAAAACAAATACTGCTCCATTACAACCATAAGCCTGGACATTATGCAAACAGATATAGAGGTCCACCGTCCCAGTTCCCACTTCCTCGCAGGACAACGCACTGGCCGGGCCGATCGGATTGGGCGGTGCAAAAACAACGCGCACGACTCGCCTTGAAGCTTTGGCGACGCTCGGCCAAAACCATTCCGCAATAATTTCTGCGCTGTAAACAGCCGTGGCGCGCGTGAGCCTCGTCATAAGTGGCGATGCCTTCGAATCGGACCGAAAAAACATTCAAATAGTGCTCCACACTCTTCGAACACTCTCTCTCGCGTTTTGGGTGGGTGTTGAAGGGACATTAACATATTAGTTAATCGACGGGAACGCGGACACTTCTTCTTCGGGGAGGGCGCGCGAGCGATGAGGTTCACCCGCTAATAGGATGCACATGAATAATAGAATAATATTTTGTTTACACCTTCACGCGCTTCTTACCCTTTAAGGGTTGTTGCTGTCGCCTCCCGGTAGCTTCCACGCGGCGTTTGACGGGAGCGCGTTACAGCGCTAGACGCGAAAGTAAGATAAGATTGTGCGGCGCGATTACGCAACGGAAATGGGGGGTAGGAGTGACGAGTGTTTGAGGATCCGGTGAGACACATTTGTCACGATGATCGTCCCCATGATCCGAGTCCACCGAGGGCGACAAGCGGAATAAAAGATGAGCATCGCTCCTTGACCACCGTGTCGCATCTCCAGCATCTTGGAGCTACCGAAATCGTGTACCAGGTCTCGGACCACCCTAGCACGTCCATATTGGTTCAATTCATAATGTATCGGATGCACCACATTGGTATGTATTAAAATATTAAGTGAAACCTTTAGAAATGGATGTCTGCGTTTTCCTGAATCGAGGAATCGCCTCGATCAATGGTGATCTCAAGGCGCGACGGGTCTCATTGATCGTAGACATTGTATGCGCTGGATGGGTTTGGGAGTTTCGAAACTCGCTTCGTTATTGATGTCCACTGTCCGGGAACCATTCACCAGGAATATGTGAATGGATGTGGTACACTTCATTCTAGAGTCGCGTGCTCAATGTTACAGCAACACTCGACTGGAGCAGCATTAGCATTGAGTACCGCCTAAGCTTGTAGCTGCTACGAGTCTTTAATGTTCCGAAGTTTGAGGTCAATATATTTTTTTAGAGGAACTATCTAAATCCATGATCCTACGTTCCTAGATGCTAGAAGGAAAACTAATCCACAATCACTCACAACTTTGCACGGTCCCTTCCCCGACGATCAACGATCGTATGACAAATTGCTAGTTCTTCAGATCTTCGCCCAGGAAAACCGAACGAACTAGATCACTGACAACAAACTAACCTGCACCAGCCATCCAGTCAAACGCTAGACTCCACTCCTCTGGAAGCGAACCGCTGTTCCGCATCACCGCACCACGCTAATACCCTCTTGAAGGAAAACAATTTATTTAACGCCCAGAACGCCCGTTCCAATTTTCAAAACCCCAAGCGCAGCGTTCCATTTATCTCGCGCCTCGATTTCGCCCGAAAGCCCGCCAGAAGAAAGCAGTTTCCCCCTATACTGCAGCAGAATGGGCGCAAACGCAGCATAAATCACCATTAGATCCAGTACGCGGGTGGGGAAATACGCTTTCGAATAAGTTTCTGGACGCTTGCGAGCTCGACGATCGGTGGAGAATCGAATCGGAATCGGTAACGATCCCGACCGACTCTTTCCTCGCGTTTTTCGCAATCCCGTGGGTGATCGAGATCGTGTCGAGCCTAATAGCTGATTATTACTTTGTAATAAACCGGACCGCGCTGGTTCAAGTTGCACAAGCACGAAAGCACCGACCGGGATATCCTCACCGATGCCGATGCGTGATGGGTTCACCCCTTTTTATCTGCACCCTTGCTCCTTAGCGGCGGTGATGATGATCACCGCAACACCCGAACAGTCGGCTGACAGGCAACCCTGGTGCCGAGGTTAGAGGTCAATAATGTTTGATTAATTACGCAAAACGATGAGTTGTGAGTTGTGAGAGCGGTCGATTGAATGTTCTTGAGACAATGTTTGAGCGCGGTTGGAACTAAGGGTCACCATTTTTTCGTCTAAATTCTTCACCCAGTACAGGCTGGCTGGGTGGGCCGGTGTCTGCTGCTCGGTAGGGAGTGACGAGCTGACACTGATTGCGTTCCAGGAAGTAGCCTGGATGGATAGAAACCGCAACACCAAACGTTGCTGTCTTAATTTTCCGAAATCGCTCTCAACCTCATGCGTGTGTGTGTGTGTTTACGGTGACCCCGGAGGGACTAGGCACAAAGATCCCCGCTGCGCCGTAGGTGCCCGGATCGTCTGTTGGTCTACGAGACGAAAGTTTGCCATGTTCGGTGCCATGTGGGTATGACGGTATGCCAGACAAGTCAACCTGACTTGTCTCGGGACCCCATGCGGTTCTGGCAGGATCCATGAATGGAACGACACATTTCTCCATACCTCTTAAGAATATGTAAACATCTACACAAGCAACTTCTGGGCCACATACATTTAAGGGGGTGAAGCTGGCTTGTAATGTTGGCAACCGTCAAATCAAGAGATCCCGGTTACGGTTTGCTCCAAAAAACATTTCTTCCTCATCTACGTCTGAGATGTCTAGACCAAGAAGCACCAAGAAACGCTAGACAACCGTGCCGTTAGCTTACCCCTTGCTGGTGGCTTGACAAATATTTCGATAAATTGCGATAACTGTGAAATTATAATCACCCACCTGCGTCCGGAGTGCCCTCCAACACCTTTCGCTGCCTCAATCCTCATTTCCCCCAATCCTGGTGGCCTTTGCGCACCTTGCGCCGTGCGCGATCGTTGCTTATCTTGATGGACCGGATATGCGACCACCGCTGGACGGACGCACACACACACACACAGTTCGCTCCAGATTTTGCTGCGCCATCTGCGAGTTGATTGATTGATGGAGACAGTAAACGGGCATAATGCGTGGCGCGATAACCGTGAAGAGAAATTCACCAACCGGGCGAAGCGTTTGCTCCGGACGATGTCGTGGATCGCTGCTGGATAGCTTTTTTGATAGACCACCCCACTTTACCCCTGTTTCGGCGCACATCTTGGAGTGTTTGGGTTTGTCCCGTGAAATCGGGAGAAATTCCTTAAGCAGGTGGATCTGTCTACTCCCGATCCGGAGTTGTGATCCGTATCTGATATATCTCCCCCAACACTCCCGACGCGAACTAGAGTTGTTGTCTCTGATTGTTTGGCTAGTGCGTGACGATTAGCAACGCTGTTCCCGGGTTTTAAATCCACGACCCGGACGTTAACAGTCCGTACTGAATGATGAGCGGAACAAGATCCCAGTGGTCAAAGCCACCTACATCTTTTGCCTTGGAGGAAACCGTTGACACAGGTAGCTGGGCCCAATCTGCTCCGTGATCGTATCGCGCAGAACAGGCTAAGATCACCTATTTTGAGGAGTTAGAAAGTTGGACATCGAATTAGTTTCAGTAGCCTGAAATTAATTGTGCTGCTCTATATAAATTATCCAAAGCCCCGTAAGTTTGCAACCGAAGATAACGACCACCTAAAACTATCGCCCAATCCTGCACACGGTGAGAGATTAATTTGTGCGATCGCTATCGTCCCTCGTGCTTCTAGGCAAGTTGCGCTGCGATCGGTCTAGTTTGATAACCAATTAAGCAAGCACGGAAGCTTAAGGTTGCTAAATTTGCATACCGTTTGGAGTGCCAGTTCTGCTTCCGTTGTGCAACCACTGGGAAGGCCCCCCTCACACAGTTGCTGAGCTGTGTGTAATAATTTGTATTCTCGGGACCTGGAACGATCCGGTGATGTTACGGGCTTGTTTACGGTGCGCTCGCGAGTGACAACGGACATTTCGTAAACATCCTGTGCCAATCCCCCTCCCCTGAATGGACCGAAGCAAGGTCCAACCGGTGGTTCTGTGTCGCCTTGAAGCAGGGAACGAGTCCGACCCCGGGGAAGGGAAGATGATGACAACCGAACAGATTTAAATGGGCACATGTTTGGTCCCTCCACCGAGCTCCGTGCTTCACACAGAATGGCACGAACTCTGCGACCTGTTCCACGACCGCAGATCTCCCCTGGCTGCTGCTGCTGCACTACGGCAGCCGTTTCAGTCGGAGATGTGATTTTTGTATAATTTAGCATCGCTCCACCTAACCGAACCTATTGGCAGGTTTCGGGTCTGGCCGAGATCGAGTCCCAGCCGAGTCATAGGAAACTGTTTTACATTTTGCCTACTTTAGTTATGCTAATGCCGTGTGGAGCGGTGTAGAACGAGCGTTTGCAAGCTCCGGCCCCTTGCTGACCACGATGAAGCCATCAATTGAACGTTCTACGGCGATCGTCCTCCTCGCCGTCCTTGCTGCGCTGCTTACGCGCTTGATCGCGCCTTCAATGGGTCGATTGCGATTTAAGTACACTTGAACTTTTACCGGGATTGATTGACTAAAATCAAAATAGATTACGTAAAGCTTCCCGGTGCCCGAGACTGACGGCTCGTACCTATTCGACGGGCTGCATGTATATGGATGCTGTTCGACACGTCGTAGCATCAAGTTGCAAACACGCGGTGCTCTTAGTGCAAGAAGAAACAAGAAAACACACAACAACTCCATAAAGGAAACGAATCAAAAACATTCTTAAAAGCCGATTCTCAGAGTCCTTGAGCCGGAACGTCGGACATTGCTGGCTCACATGTTCTGGTGATTGCTAATCCCCCGAACACCACCCGGGTTTTGCAATTCAGAGCGCAAATGTTTAGGCGAGCTATTAAACTTTCATCGTGATCGTGATCGGTATCAGTGCTGAATTTTTCCTCGGCAGCTTGGTTTTTTTTGGTTGTTGTCGTAGTTGCACCCGAGCCGTGGCAGAATATAACTGGGGACAGTTACAGCTGCTGTGTTGCTGCCCCACACATGAAGCTGGTGCCCCAGCGAAGCGAGAAAGCAAGAACGAAGGGAAGGTCGTGCTGGAAAAGCAAACAACTGGGACCCGGGGAAAGCAGCCCGAGGTAAACAGTCAGACGTAACAAGCGCGCACCATAAATATTGAACAGGCCGCAATCAATCGAAGGCAAATGACAACCCCCGGTCTCCTCAGGGTAGCCTACCCCGTCGGTGAGGAAGACACCCGTAACTGAACAAGCGCTGGCTTATGTTTATCCAAGCGTAATGCGATTCATCACATTGATTTAAATCACCTACCATCAAGTCAATCTTTATTACAAGTGCCAGTAATTAGCCTCTAACACACCGAGCGAAAGAGAGAAGGAGAGAGAGAGAGGGGCAGACATACCAACGTCCGTTCCACCTCATCTCATCAGTCATCTTTCCCGTGCGGCCGGTAGTAGCTTGTCCGTTTGGCTAATTGCTACCGTTTTGCGATCTTCACCCGGAGGGACTGCGAGCGAGGAGGATCAAGCTGTCGAGTACATCTGCCACGATGTTTCGGAGTGAAATGTTAGGATTCCGCCTGACTTGCTCCTGGAAGCACCGTAGACATCCTACGCCGTGTGTGTGAAGTAGTAGTAGCAGCCCGTGTGCTTACCCGGTTCCGAAGTCTCCTGTGTGACGCCTTAACAAACTGAACCGAGTTGCGCTTGTTGTTTCGATTGCAGAACATCGCTCTAACATCGCTCCTCGCCCCGCCGCGACCGGGTTCGGTGTGGTAAATCAAGTGCAGTGTGCGAGCAGCCCATAAATTATGCCCCCATTGCGAAGCCCACGGACTCGAATACGCAACGACAGCGAGAGCTATAAACAATTCGAAACAATTTAATTATATCGTGCGAAAAAATGGAAAACTGTCACCGTTCCCGTGTGTGTGTGTGTGTGTGTGTTGGAGAGCGGGCTTCTGCGCTGTTGCACTTGTGCCCCGGGAACTGTGTCAGGTAGCGGGAGAACACGCCCGGCAATCGTCTGCACATCCGGTCCGATCCGATCCGAAGCTTCTAAAACCCCTACGCACCACCCAGCCCGGCAACAGTTGACAACGGTCCGATGCGCGACAATTTGAAAGTTCACTCCTGTGCATAAATAACTTGCACAGTCAGTGCCTCGTGTGTTCTTCCTCTCGCCGAACGGGTGAGGTGCCTCGCGAGAGTAGCAGACGACGGCGACGACACACGGCTTGTCTACAGCGATTACTTACGACTGGTTGGACATACACACTGCATGAAATCTTGTGGCGGAATGCACTCTCTGGTGACGTGAAAGCGGTGGCTTCGATGAATATCTAAATTAGCAAGCGCTGGGTGAAGCAAGTCGTCGTCGCGTTCACGACTCTGTCCTGTGGCTTCGGGGAGCGCACGGAGGAAGCTCTGGATTCTGGAAAAAAAAAAAATGGGCAGAAGAACACCCCACACGATTAAGCCGCAGTGATAGTAGCGCAGTAGCGGATGTGAAGTGTGTTTTACATATTTCGCCGTAATTATTCCTTGAGAAGCGTTCGTCTGAGGGCACAAGTGAGCATCGCAGCGTTGGTCGAGGTAGCGAAGATGTAGCAGATGCGCATTACTGGTGTCCTCGAATTGGTTGGTAAGTGAAATCGATTTGAAAACTCCTCACTAACCGAACTGCATCTTTAGCGGAACACTGGCGATGGGACACCATTTGCATAACCTCAACCAAACCGTGCAGAACGGAGTTGCTAGACGAGAGTGTGGACCAACGAAAATTACCCTCCGAAAAAAAAAACCCGACTCTGGCAGTGGTGGCGCACATACTTCTCACGATTTGATCGTAAAATGCGAAGGAAAAACCGAAATGCTCGATCCTCGGCCATCGTGGTGACCTCCGGTGCTGATTCCGTTCCCATGTCCCTGGAACCGGAGGCGCCTGTGAACAACGGGCGATGACCATGAACGAATCGGCCAGCGATTATCGACTCCACCAGATCGATACCACGCCTCGCACCGCGATTCGAGGTTTTCCTCCGCGCCGAGTCAATTATTGGCCTCCGGCTGGGGCAACTGCAAGGTGCATCGCCGGGCGACCAGAAGTCCAGATTTCGTTGCTTTTCATTGCGGTCCAGAAATATGAGACACGGATTAAAAAGCGCTCGGCACTTTATTTATGTGACTGTCCGTGCGCAGCACGTTAATTAAGCAATTATCTTGTACCCGTGTGTGTGTGTGTGTGTGTGTGTGTGTGTGTGTGTGTGTGTGTGTGTGTGTCGTTGTTTTTCCCAACATCGCGATCTACACGATCGCTCTGTAGTAGGTGTACTGTGTGTTCCCGGCGCATATCGCTTTTTTCTATGCATCTAGACAGTCTCGCTAGTGATCAGTGAAAGTTTTGCAACGACCCTACCCTAATCGGGAATGTTGGATGGGTTTTCCTTCCCCCCGGTGGTGCTTGTTTTATTAGACGCACTCGCTGGTCGCACACCGACCCAGGAGTTGCATGCAAAAGAGACCCGAGCTCCCATGGTGTCCACCTCGGGGTGGTCCACAGACAGCGCATTGGATTAGGGAAGGAAAAATTAATGAAAATATGTGCAATCCACCTTTACGGCCGATCGGCCCCAACTTACCTTACCTCTCTCCCTTTCTATGCCACCGGACTGCAGTTCGATCGATTGGTGGTGCATTATGTGTATACCGACCGGGGTGGCACGATTTTTCAATTACTCCACAGTGCTTGTGCCTGTGAAGTTCAACCGTTTGATCTGGCCCGTGTTGTGCCGAAAACAAACGGCCTCTCTCGGCGACCAATTGCGTAATTAAAAGCCAATCTGTCTCTGGTGCGGTGGGTGTCCCCCGAAAAAAAAAAACCACCCCCGCGCCGTTTCGCGACTTGGAAAAGCTTTGTGGAAAATCTATCGCAAGTCGTCTGGAGCGCGGGTCGATCGCATTATGCATAAGCAAACGGTGCCGTCGTGCCCAGCAGGGTGGCCTTCCCAATAATAATCGTTGGAGGTAATGAGAAATTACTTAATTTTGGATTCGGACAAAGCAAAACAACTAAACCGAAACGCCCGGGTAATCGATTATCTCTCGCGAGGGCGCTTTATGAGTTCTGGGCGGAAGGCTCGATAGGTTAAATGACATTTGACCGGCCGTTGATAGGTGGTCGGTGTTTAGCCAAAAGGGGGAGACTAGGTTTATTGGTTTTGCTAGCGTGATGCAATGAGTTGTGCATTGTCAAGGCACTTGGCACATTAGGAAAGGAATTCTGGGGATGGATAAATCATTTAGGTGCAGGTCCAATACAATGTATCCATGCCTGAGGACATGGATGCAGAAGTTAGGTTAGGATGAGGTTTGCCTCAACTTACCTCGTAGCTAAGATGTGTTGAAAGTCCTCAACTTGCTTATTCTTCTTGAAGACATAAATTCTGGATAATGTTCTAGATGGCCGTGGATGTGCTCTAGAAAGTCAGAGCCTCCTCGTTCCTATTTTAAGTATAATAGGGGCAAGTCAGAGATCTTGATGAAGTGATTAATATAGCAATCCTTTAGATCCCGTCTTAAGTCCCTATTAGAGTTTTGATAGATTTTTGCAAATCAGGAACTCACTTCCACCCTTGATGTAGACATGTTCCAGACTATTTACCGTAACTTTATTTGTTTCTCTCCACATCATCCTCACCTAGCAGCATCGCTCAATTTAGCTCGGGTAATAAACCAAGCTCAAATCACTCACCCAGAAAGGTTAACAGCTTGGCCAGCTGTATTTCTGTATGTTACACTCATGGCCCGATAGGGCACCGGAGCTCAATTTACGATCGTTTAGCAATTGATCAGCCACTCCGCCCTGTCAATCGGCTAGCACACCCGACTAGCGCCTCGCGCGAGGAAATGAAAAGTGAAACTAGGAAGTGAGCCGCCACCGGGCACCCAACCAACCAACCAATCCAATAAAACATAAATGCCAAAACCGAGCGCATGCGAACATTAATCAAACGCGAAACGATGCTGCCCTACGGGTTCCCTCCATTCCAAAACAATCACGAGCGGTTTGTGCCTGTGTGTGCTCTTCAGAAGCACCAACCCGTTACACATATACCGGACGGTGTAATCGGTTTTCGAAAACCAATTATTACGGACAAGTTGATCGGGAGAATATCTTCGGGATGCTGATCCGCAATGCTTCTATCGCCACCTTCTTCAACCTCCCGAGCACGGGAGCACGCAGCACGGGAGGATAATTTATCGCAGAAACTATTTCGCTCCTCGAAGCACCTCGGTTAATCATCGATCCCCATAGCGATCGATGGTGTGGTTGCTTTGCGGACACCTTCCTTCCCGTGATCCCGGGATTTTGGTCGCGATCAGGCTTTAATGAAGACAAAAACATTGGAAACAACAAGCACCAACAACAGGTACCAGAAGGCAAAGTGCGATCTTTCTATTGCGAAACCGATGAATTATAGGGCAGGAAGTGGTGAAGTTGTTCGGGTTTACCGGTGCAAGTACAGCCGGATTCTAAGAGATGGTTGGAAAGGAATTTGGGCCTCGGAGGGTTTATTCGAGCGTGCCACATTCCGCCATTTATCGTAGCGTGAAAATGACATTCAAGATCGATTTGCATGCCTGGTGAGATTAAAAGGGCAAACGCTTTCGGATATGATGGCTATTTACTTGCTGGAGAGGAAGACAGTTGATTCGTAGCCGCTAGAAGATGTTAGTACAATGTTACATCCAAGTGTAGTCCCTTTAGCAAACGAGTTGTGGAACGAGAGATTCAAGGGTTGGTAGGTTACGTTAAGCTGGTTACATCACAACACAAACTGACCTCTTAAGGATCGCTGCCAGACTCCAGTGGTAACCCAGTAATCTAATAACCGAATAACTTATTCGCACACACTCACTTTTGAATTCTGATTAAGCGACGCGGACAAACACTTCGCCTGCTGTCACACAGTACTTTACCGGGGCTGCACACCACACACCCAATCAACACGCGTCTAGTTGTAGATCGCAACCCGAATTCATTCGCGATCGATCCCTCAAAAGCAGGGCACCCGGCCAGAGCATTACGATATTCATCAAAGTCGCCCCGAGCGAAACCGCCAGTAACACCGTGGTGAAGGTGCAGAAAGGAAAATATTTTCCTAAGATCTCAATCTCGTATGATAATTTAATTCAGTCAATTTATATCCACCCTTCAAGCGGCTGTTGGTTGGCGCGCGCGCGCTGGAAGGATCGTTAATGCTTCACCGAGCTACAATGGGCCCACAAGCAATGGGTCTATTTATTAAACCCGAAAAATAAACCCGCTCCAACTCCTCCTCGGGATACTCCTGAGGTCCCGCACCAGCACCACGGAATCGAACGGGTGATAAATGATTACCGTGATCGATACGTGTCGGTTTCGGAGGCCGACGCGCCAGTTCTCGACGACGAAAGGAAAACTGGGACTGCGCGCCGGTGCGTGACACGGTTGCCTCCGTTGCGCTAATGATCGTTCGGGATTCCGGAGGCTTTGCGCTCTTCGCTTACTCGCTTGCGGTCAACGTTGTTGCAACACAACAGCCTTTCGTTTTACTTTCGAACCGAAACGGTCAGGTGGAATGGTTGAAATGGATGGAAAACGGTTGGAATGCTCAGGCATGTCCACCGTCTCGGGGCGCTTGAGTGGAAGTGGATTGAATTTTCAACCCGAATGAAATCATCATCACCCTGTAGCCTCGTCCGAACCCGCCACAATGATGCATGATGCTTTAACATTTTCGCTTATCCTGCAATCAGTATTCGTATTGATTTATGCCCAGCCGGAACGGTCTACAGGTCACCAAAATCGGGGCCAGCGGACGGTATCTTACCGAACCGATACTGTCGAGAGCTTTAGTCCTTTTTTTTGTAAGAGAAATTCTTTCAACCTATCAAAAAACCTGCCGATTATCAGCTAAACTCGATCAGAAGCTCTACCCCGTCCGGTGGATCAGCTGATCAGGCAATCCGAGCGAGGATTAGCATAAGTATGTATTAAACCGTCCCGATATTTTTGATTCATATCGACCGCCGACAGGTCTTAATTGATGAGCGATCAAAAGCTAAAAGGTCCAAGCTAATAATGTGCGCCGAAGCTCCGCCGAGTCCCGTAACCGAATCGCCGGATCGAAATTCATCCAACACTCGATGACAGATTGCTGGAATCCGTTCGATCGTAAATCGAAGATCACCGGAGTGTGCCTCCGTGGAGAAGATCTCCCAACCGGCAAACGGTTGATAATGAAATTCAAATCACGATAAGAACTCCAATAAATATTGATCTTCCCATTCGGTTGGCACGGTAATTGGTTGGACTTAGCAGGATTTATGAGACAATGGTACGATGGCACCACTGCTCTGGGCTGGGACGCTGGTGAGGAGCGTACAGGAGTTACCGAACCAGGGCTAGTTTAAAGACCAGCTCAGAAGGCATGGTTTTGGCAGCCGGCTGCTTAGTGTTGTATAAATTTGTCAGCTCAAAACAGTTGGTGAAAAGTGTGAGCCTCCGTGAAAAAGCTTACCGTGAAGCTCGAGCATCGAAGCTGTAATGCCGGATGCAAAGCACTCGCCCTCTCGCGAGGGTGGTGGTCCTGGAAAGCAAGTGGCGCCGTTCGGGAGGATCGATGTTTGGTAACGAACAAACAGCAACTGTGGTCCAGATCCCCAATTACCATAAGCCGCTCGAAAATTGAACTCGAAATTTGCCGTTAAAGTTAATGGGAAGCATAAACTCTGGACTTACGTACGCACGTGGCCATGGCGACCCGAGAGGGACTTAAAGGCACTTCGAACTGCTCCTAACGCTTTCAAACAGGATCTTCCGTTTTGGGGCGATGTTTTATGTGCATCTGAATGAAGCGCTACCTAACGGTAACGGGACACCTCCAGCCCCAACTGTGAAGGAGGTGGCATATGTATATGCAACGAACCAACACCTATGCCGAATCGCGCACATCGAACCCGCGTAACAGGACTCCTCGGCCCAGGACAGACACCAGGTTAAATGTAAAGCGTAAAACGGTGCTTATCAGTTTGGCCGGCGGTTTGCATATTGGCACGGACTTGCAGATAAGCTATCAGCGGGAGATTCCAAGGATAAATTCCGGCACACGAGCGCGGCACGGCTGCAACGCGTCCCGGCCGCAAGTGTCTCGGGACGCCAGAGGACGACTGGCAACAACAAGTTCGCAAGCCGGCCGCCGTTCGCCAGGCGAAACTCGAAACAGGTATTAGACTTTCATGGATGATGCCTCGTCGTTCTAGGTGTTTCGCCGGTCGATTGCGAGGGCGTCCGAGCTTGGCGCGTGACCGGTGCGTCCGCAGCCGGTCGGGCATCGAGCACCCGATTTCGCGAGGACTCGTGATCGGGCTTTGGGTGAACGCGCGCGCTCTAATCGGATGCGGCACGGACGCATCTCATACAATATGCGCGCGGGTTGTCGCGCCGTTTCGCGAGCGGGTGGCATAATTTGGGCTGGTCGAGTCTCCCCCAGTGCTGAGCTGGGCGAGCGTTACGATTTTCCCTTTTTTGTTTTGTTCAGTATGCATAAGAAGCGACTTCGGCGGGCTGCTCTGGGATTCAATTAGTAGTGCGACCCCCCCTCCTCCCGTAACGGGACCACGGGGTCCACCGAATGCGGTTGCGTCAATGGTTGGGCCTGGCCGTTTTCTGTCTCTGGTGTCGATATCTCGGGAGCAGCGAGTGGGAATAATAAAAGGAAAACCCTTGCGCGGTTTCATACACAAACCGCGATAGGGCGAACCGATTTATGCCCATATCCTGCAGCCATTTGCATAAAAATCTCCAACGCAATTAGTTCTTTCCAAATGCAAACCCTTTTTTTCTGTTCGCGATGATCAACATGGGGCGGTGGCTTCATCCGGACCTGAGCAGGCGGTCGAAGAAGGATCGCTCCAGATACCGAACGGCGCCCAGTTTACTCGGAAAGTGCTGGAAAAGCTAGCCGACAGGCCGCTTATCTGCTGTGCGACGTGGATAATTAATTAGATCGAAATGGTTTTCGCGGTCGCGAGTGGAGTTATGAGTGGCCAACCGGCCTAGCGCCCTACTCGTCTAAAGGTCCGGTGGTCGTTTTCTTGAAGAATTAATTTTCCCATTTGCAGTGCTTTGGTGTGCACGCCTCGAGATGATAAAATCGTTTCCTTTCCACCCAGGTCACCGCCCGTTGACCCGTGACTGTCGGTTGCGTAGGACGCGCTAGGTTTCTAGCTATTCCTGCCCGGTGTTCGAGCCACTTTTTCACTTCCCAATGACATCTTTCTACCACACGGGACGGTAGGGGAGCTTTTGCACATTAAGCCAGGGTGTTGGTATAGTATGGTCAGGCCTACATTGACCTAACCACGTTCCATGTCCCGTGGCGCTTATTGAGCACGTGCGGTAATGGTAGTTAAAGCGTGTCGGGTCATTATCGCACGGCAAAGCGGCTAGTGACGAAAACTATTTTAATACGAACCTTTCTCGGGCCGCTGACGCCTTTGGGCGTTGGTCGGACGGCGGGACACACATTTCCCTGACCTATTGCACTTTTACTACGGCTAATGAAACGAAACTCTTTGCAAGTTTAGCGTATATAAGACCTTAGCGATTAGGAGCAGTTTTTGGTGCTGTGACCAGGATACTAAAACTTGCTTGCCAGGCAATTTCTACATCTGTGACTGGATTTTTAGAATATAGTGATTAGGAGCGGTTGTGGTTCCGTGACCAGGATGCTCATTTTAACGTACTATTCTTCTGCTTTTTTGGTACTACAATTTATTATTGTATTTCGAATATAATTCACTTACAGAAAGAAAACGTGTGTTTACGCAATGGCGTCCAAGTTGAAAGAGAGAGATTTTATTCAACTGTACTCTAAACGTTGTTTATAGTTCATCCTCCAGTTCTCCAATGACATCCGTTTACATTCCATACTTGAAATCTCTAAAACAATTTCATAAGGCAGCGGCCAATTATTTCTTCCTTGTTGGACCATTTATTATTATATTCGAAATTTGAATTGAGCTACTTCTCCTTACTAGAGAACGATTAAAATAATGTATTTAAATTTTGAGTTGGTGCCGTGACCAGGATATGAGTATTAGGAGCTCATACTTTGGTTTAAATTTGAAGCCTATTGATGTAAGCCTCTGTTTAAAATATGTCTACCAGAAATGAAACATAATGCCCAGCATTCCCTAGCCCGATCACACCCACCGTTTCCCGAGGCAATATTGTTCCTTTGTAGGTTTTGATGCCTCGAGTTAACTCAGCTCTCCATCTTTCTCAGTCCTGCTACACGCGCTAAACAACAACAAATAGTAAAACCCTGCAACGTGCAGCAAAACAAAACGTTGCACATTTATTGCACCTTCGAGATTGTTCCGAGCCGCCCCGAACCAACAGCGGGCCCAACAACGCCGAAGTGATCGTGCGTTTGGTTTTCGTGCGTGATTTCGCCCTGCCAACGCGGGCTGCCCGATTTGGGAAAGTGCAAATAAACACATTATCGCAAATTAATTCAAATTTATTGCCGTTCACTTTTCGGTGCGCCGCGTGTTTTGCTGCTAGCTACCGGCAGCGAGTGGTGTATTGCCTACCGATGGCAGGTGAACCGTTGGTATGTATGATCGATTTCAAACGCTTTTCTTTACGTTTACCTGTTTGGGTTTGCTATCGTACAGAAGAAGAAGACTAGAAAAAAAACAAGCGCAGCATTATGTGCATTTTACCCTTTTGGGATTCGCTTACTTCTTTTCGCGCTAAGATCGAACGATCAGGTTTCTTCTACTGCCGCGCAACCTGTAGCGCGATTTTCGTCCGTTCTCGTACCGTCTCGTGCGCGAACTCTTGGCGACTGACCCGGCCAGCAGCGCGACATTCGAAACCCGCGAGAGACTCCTGTTGGCGGGAAGGAAGAATTGGAAGATCCCATCCCCGGGATAGCACCCACCGCCAATACCAGCGGATGGCCTCTGTTGCACACCGCACCGTGTATTATCGTCATTTTATTATGCAATTATAATAAAACATCGCCGTCGTCCGTCGTCGCGTAACAAAATCTCGGCCCGCGGCCTATGGCAGCTTGGTACCGATATCTGACAGTACTGAAGCGGGGTCATCGGGGCGCATTTTCGTGTTGTGTTGTCGTTGAATGTTGCGCCTTTTATTTCCACCGAGCGCTCACCATTACAAGATCACAGATTGCCGTTTTCCGATCTGGATCTCAAGGTACACCAGAACCCACAGAGAAGAGGCAACAACAAACAAAAAAAACGCCCAAAAGAAGATCTTGCTCCCAGCCAGCCGCTTCCCAAATGGTTACGTCGGGAAGGTGGGGATCGTGTATTCAAAATCAGTTCGTTACAAGTTCGCCGGCTTTATGGTATCGCACCAGGGCTCCAAAACACGGCCGGGGTAAACAACAGCAAAAAACCCAACCTACTCTCGCGAAGGTGGGCAATAATGAAACCTGATCATAGCTTCCAGATAAATGATGAATACGAAAACTAACCTCCGCTCCGGTCCGTGGGGCATTTGCGGGCAGCGAAAAGCCAGTCAGATCAGTCACCGAAGTTGGATGGAGATCCGCTTCCGAAACATCTCCCCAAGCTGGAAGATGGCTGGCAGGCAGTAATCTCGGGACGTACCTCGCGGACGAAAGAATTAATGGCTCAACCGTGCGGTCGTCATCGTTTGCCGACCGCAACCGTATTGTTTTCCATGAATTTATATTAATACATTTAAGTCCGTCTTTAAAGCCCGTCGACGAGCAGCAGCAGCAGCAACGGTGGTAGTAAAATAAATTCTCCCGCTCCCATAAAGTCACCATTTGAAGTCCACTGTTTGGAGCTCTGGACGCTTCTGGACCGATGCTGTGAGTTGCTTCGTGTCCAGTAATGCTGTACGGTGGCTCTTACAAAAACACACTACGCCCTAACCTTTTGTCTTGAACTTCTGGAAACGTTCCGCTGGTCGGGAGGTGAATGTTCGCAGTTCGTCAGGAACTTGTCAATATACACCTGGACACAGGGCAGGCAGGCCAGTCAGGTATGCACACACAAGTGTCAGACGCCCAGTGATCGAGTGGATTTTTGCATACAAACAACCACATTAAGGCTGGACCTTTAAAGTCCAGTTGGCGCTCTAGAACCCGCCGATACGATCTGACGTTTGGCGCTTGAATAGAACGCCAGCGCTCCCTGCAAATCATATCGATCATCATCTTCCGAACTGACCGTGGTGTAAGACACGCGCGGATCCGAGTCCGAGTCCAAACAGGCAGAACAGCTCCCCCGCGGGTAAATTGCCTTTAACGACCCTGAACTTGTAGAAAACACTTTCCACCCAAAGTAGTGCACTTTGGTGCGAGGTCTCTCTAATGGTCACGGTACTGTACCCGTGGAAGACTCTCAGGCCCCTGCGTTTGTCCGCTTTTTTGTTCGATCGCTGTGTCCCAAAAGGTGCTCTGCGAACGCTATTTTTATGCGCAATAAAACATTTCTGAGTGATTGATTTTCTTTTTCCGTGCCGGGTGCGCGCGCGCGCGCCCTCGATCACTCACACTTGCGCTTGCACTTAGACGAGAATGCATACGGCAATAGGGTCTATTGTTTTTAGCCGTTACCTATTTTGGTTGCCATCCCATCGCAACCCATCCATCCTCACACTCCTCGCGTGCCTGACGCTGCCCCATTGCTGCGATACCAAATTGTTAGTTCGTGTGTCGTAAATTTTGTGGATCACTTTTTGCTCTGTACCCGCCGCTGATGGGACACGAACGAATGTGGGACTCGTTCGTGTACAGAACAGCTTTTATTCAAGTACGGGTTCTGTCCTTCAAAATTGCAAAACCGTGACACGTGACGGCTGCACGGTGTCTCGAGGTTTGATTTGCATGTGCGCTTTCCCGCGATCTTCTTTCCAAGTTCAATACCGCGGTTCGCGCCCTTCGGTGCAGGCTCGTTTATTTCATCTGCCACCACCGAGCGTCGGGTTGGGTGTAAATGATGCAAAATCCCTAACAAAAGCGCTGACGGCAAGCGAAGCGAACCTTACCTTAGCGATTACCCAACACACAAACACATTGTGCGACCGCCAGGGTACACCAGCGATCGGGATGTGCATTCGATCGCACACTCACTAATGATGCAACATAAATCACTCCGGGCAATGCAGTTGCAATGCGGGCGAGAAAATGGGATCATTTAGAACGCACCAGAACCGCCAGCGCATCAAGCGACAGGAAAGGCTAGAATGTCCCACAAATTCGACAGCCGTGTAACTATTGTAAGCGATCTGTGCCGACAGAGGGCGCGCTTGGGGATGAGATCCCATGATTTATTCATGCCGAGACTGCGTCAACGCGTAGCGCTAGTACGCATCCTGGTCACGGCACCAACCAAGCGTGCGTCACTAATGGATAGCGCATAATGTCTCTCGCTCTCGCTCTCCATCGGCAACGCCGCTACTGATCGGATTTGCATGCTTTCCGGTCCGGATTGTCCGGTAGTTGATTAAATTCAATCAGCAGCAACTCGCTTCCCTGAGAGCGGAAGAGTCGATCCATTCTTCACCACACCACGGTATTGTGTCACGCGGCCTCTCTCTCGCTGTCAACGTCAGACCGAACCAGGGGTTGTGGTTCCCTTTTACGTGGTTAATAACAAATTGATTAACTGCATACATTTCCCCCAACTCTTCCAGTACCGTCCAGATGCCCGTTCGGTTTTCACTTGTCGCATTTTTCCTAGGCTTTCCCCCGAAACACCGGACACCGGCCAGGGTTTGCCTTGCAGTTCCACGTGCTCGTTGCGATCGATCGACAGCTTCCAGCCGTCGTTTGATCATGCGGGGTGGCACCCTTTACCTATTGCTAGATGTCAACCGAATGTGTCTGGCAGCGGTGAAGCCAGAGTGAATTGAATTCTCAACTTCAAGCAGCGAGTGTGTACGATCGGTGTGACAAACAAGAAAGCAAAGCACCACAGAACAAAAAAACAACACACAACGCGAAATGCAACCAGCAAACAACGTGATGCGAGCAGCAGTTTTTGTTACCTCCCTCCCCTTCTTTTTTTCTTATTTCGCCGAGACTCCGGGGGCGTATGGGGCCGAGCGGTAATACATAAATAAATGTCACATTTGCGACACAACTGCATAAAATCGGACAACTCGGCACGGCTCAACTATCGTCCAGGATGCGGGATGCGGTACTATTTTACTGGCCGGTTTGTTTTTTTGTTGCGCTTTTCTTTCGTTGCTTCAGCATCATCATCCCATCGGTGGTGGTGGCTGATTCGGTACAAGGTGCTAACTAGCAACGAGATGTCTATTTCTTCAGTCCTTCTCTTTCGGTGTGCGATCGAACGGAGACGATCGGAAACAATTGGAACGATCGACACAGCATGGGAAGCTGTGACGGGGATCGACAGTTGGGTTGCCTTTTTTTGTGGCCGATTGAGCTTCATTTTTTCATCAGGTTTTTTTGTTACATTCAATAGTTTGTTTAACATTATAAACTTGACTGACTCATAGAATTGAGAATCATTTTTGTTACTTATATTAAGCTATCTCGAAGGCTTCTATGAATCGGAAATTGTGTTTTTTATTTAGTTTTATTTATAATGAAGTTTTATTATTGTTTCTTGCTCTTTTAGGGACTCAGTTAATTTTTTTTACTCTAAATATAAGTCGTTTTATATTCGTTATCAGTTACAATTAATTCCATTCAGCTTGATGAAGTTTCTATAATTTTATTCTTCCTTCATTCATAGTTTTTCCTTTATTTTTTTTTTCTTCTAGTTACAATGGTTTAGAACGCTTTATGTCATTTTTGCGAGTTATAGTTTAGTTTTAAGTAAATTTTCTGTTTATTATTTTTTTAGTTAGTTTATTTAATATTTCGAGCACATATTTTAGATATTTAAAGTAATTTTCTTTTAAACACTTTTACTCTTATTTTCCTTTCTTATTTCTTCTTTTGGCTTTTTAAGTTGTTGTAGAATTTTTTTGTTAACATGATTAATTTGTATTTCTTACTTTTAGTGCATTGGTAAAATTTTATTATTCGCATAATTTTTTTAATGGCTCGAACGATAATTTTTTAAGTTTGTTTGACTCTTTTTTTGTGCTAATTCCTTCTCTTATTTAAAATTGCGTGAGGCACTTTGAATAACTTTTTATTCGTGAATTTTATTTTTATTTCGCCATTTATTCTTCCCTTATACATCAATACTTAAAACTATTTGCTGTTGAATCTCCAGTTTTAAATTTTTAATTACAAAAAAATAACTTCCTTAACTTTACCCATAATCCAACCATCAATACCTTCACCCAAAGTCACATACGCGAGCCAGTGGTTCTACATAAAACCGCACCATAATCCACCTCAAGCAAAGTTCAACCAAACACGCTGCATAATCAAACACGCGGTATGTTCCGGCGTGGTTCCAACCAGTGTTGTCCCACTGGTAGCACACCGGGGCAATCCAACCCGACCAAAGCAAACCCGGTAAGGTACCCATAAATTAAAATTAGTTCCGATGTTATGCGCAAGTTAATGACATGCAGCAGGTGTTCGCCGAACATCGAACTACATCCAATCGCGGAACGCACACTGCAGACGAACGGCTCGGGCACGACTTTGACCGCGAGACACACCGTACAAACCCTTGGTAGCCCACCCATTCGTCGCAAATGAGCATTCCAACGAGTGACGACAACCACCAACGATACGACATTCGATGGGCAGTTCGAAGCATTAAAGCCTACCACAGCCATACAGCTCACGATACCTCGACTGACCTCGACTACGACCATGTCCACCGCAAGTAGCATAAAAATGGAGCACCGTGCTGGATGGACGGCGAGCGGGTCAAGTGCAAGAGACTCGGTGTTGTCACCAGCAGTTTTGAGGAACTCCAGTCTGCATGATGTTGCCCTTCACGACACTAAAAACCCAAGCAGACAAGTATCATACCACACGACTGCCTGAACTCGATCGCCACACAGTTCCGGTGGCAACAGGCACTTCCACGTACATTAACCTTGCTGTGCGTTAAATTATCAACCGCTTGGTGCTTTTCCTACCAACTCAGCGCATCGTTTGTCATCGTTATGTCAAACGCGCGCGCACACACACGACCATCCACCAAGATTCGATCCCTTTTGATCGGCGCCGAACTCAATCAACGGATGATTACAGATGTTTCCTTCGTAGAATGGAGCACCTCAGCACCAGCACGATCCCGGTCCTGGTCGCCCGGACGGTAGCGGTTGATTAAATTATAGGTGCAGATAATCGTTTAGATTAAATATCAATAAAAATCGATCGACTTATCGCGCATCGATCGATGGCTGCCTGCACGGGACAGTTTTGCTCCAGAAAAAAGCAGGCAACGTTCGATCGTACCGAGCTGATCGTGACGATGCCGGTGGACGGGCGATTGCTGCTTCCGCCCTGAAGCGACCCGTGCAACCGGTGCGGGAACGCTTTCCTCATCTTCTGCCTTGCTGCCGTGAGAGTCTGGTGAGGGGGAAAGGTTCACTTTTCTAATGAAATGATCCTTCACAACAAGTACGTATTAAATTACGCTTGAGCGGTTTTTGCTGCAGCTCACTGAAGCGATGGGAACAGGTAGATCGAGGATGAGAAGCGTTTTCTAGCATATGTATCGCGCTAACAGCTTCTACGCTAGGGAAGAAAAGGCTTACAGTGCCATTGAACTTGTTATTGGATAAGCAATATAATCAAGTTATCGTTAAGTGACTTTTTAGAAGAAGTTCTCAAGGAAAAAATCTTCCCCAATTTTTAGCTTAACTGGGTGAAATTATAAGTTTGCCATTCAATCGTGGACCTATGATGCTTTTATAACTTAGAGTCTCTAGAATTCATGGAGAACTCTCCTAAGTATTCTCTGGAAGTGTGATCGAATATTCATACCTATGCTTGGTTGGCATTCCTATTACCTTGTAACTAAGTCATCCAGTTCTGGATTGTTTTAATATAAAGCCTAGACGTGATGAGTCGCTATCCTGAGACTAGAGCAATTGCAAGTATAGAGATCTCTGGATATTCTGTGAGTTCTATTTTCCCCGTTTAATAAAGAATTCCTCTACTCATGCTCATATCGTGAATAACATAAACACTTTCGTAAAGTAACGTTAATATGTCTTAAAATCATCATCCGATAAAATTGTCCCATCCCATGTCACACTCAACCAGCGTGAAAGTAGCCGCATTCGAAAGACCAACCGCTCCGAGGACGATCGCAACCGCAAACCAGCGTGATGTGCATCACCGGCCGAGACCCACCAAGCCCAAGCCCAGCTTTGCTTCTTTCTCTTGAGCTGCTGCTTTTTCTTCCATGTTGAGCCTGATGAGCATCAGTTACGTTGAAGCCCGTTGCTCTAGTCAGTAATTGCTCAATAAAAAGCTCACCCGGGAGATCTGTCCTGTGTGCGAAACGACTTACCGCTTTTACGTCCATGTTTACCAGGCTTCGGTCGGGTAGGGCGGCGATTCATTACCGGTGAAGTGCCAGGGTTAAGAGCTTCCAGGGAACGGGCGATCGATCGATCGAGACTTTGCGATAGCTTTTTAATAGCCGTACATCAAAAAACTTGCTCCACTGGGCGAGGACCGAGAGCGTTGCAGAAAGTGTAGAATGTTCACACAATGTACTCACAATAGTGCGACGGTGGGGCCTGTACGGGGTTTGCTGATGAGCGCGTGAACATCCTTTGAAATGCGCTTGTTGCGATGTGATAAGAGGCGAGCGATTTTTACTCCAGTTTTATGTTTCTCCTCCGTGAAGATTTACTTTGTTGACGTTTTTTTCTATCTTTCTCTGAAATTGGCTTTTCTTTGCACGGTATCGGAGATCAGCTCGGGATGGATCATCTTCACAGTTCAGCGAACCCGCAGCCCGGTAGAAAGAACGCACCACTGAAGCACTGCACTTGATGACGTGGCATTCTACCGGTGCCAGTTGAAACAATATTATCCTTCCTTCGGCTACTTGACCACTTGCCGGGCCAGGGACGGCATCCGACTAATAAGTACACATTGGCCGGTCCGGATCGGATCTTACGGCAGGTTACATCTTGCGCTGCGTAACGAGATCGGAAGACAATCGACAGACGGAAGATTCTGCTGCTGCTGCTGTTGCAGACAGCGCGCGACTCAATCATGTTGATGCTGTTTGACAGCTGCAGCGAGTCGAGACTGCAGGTCTTCCTCGTACGATGATGAGGCGTTCTTAACGAAATAATAATACAGTTTACTAGGGCTATTAATATTCCCACTCTGCTCGTCCGATCTCACAACCCCCACCAGAGACGCAGATCTCCGCGAGAGCTTACTCGGCAGACAGAAGAAGAGGACACAAGTAGGGCTGCCCTACCGTGAGTATGCCCTGTTTGCAGATTGTAGTCTAATATTTATCTTGCTTTTCACCTGAAGAGAACCCCGATCGTTCGCTGCTCTCCGGTTGACGTGTGAGCCGTGCAAATTGAATTCGATGAGGTGAGTTATAGGTGATTATTGCCATTACCGCACGGCACCCGGGGCCGGCCTTCCTCTCATTGCTTCGCATGCGTGCATGTCAAGTGGAGAAAAATGTGCATCCTCCCTCTGGCACCCTTAGCGCGGTGGTGCCTAGAGGACCTCAGAATACCATTCCAGAATGACAGCTACTTAGGCGTATTGATTATCAGTGCAGCAGTACGTACGGAGTGTGTGCGTGCGCGCCCGACCCAAGAAGAGGTGAACTTCAAAAGCCCTACAAAAGCGTCGACAGTCGTGCCTGTCCCTGTGTACGTACGCACTTGTTCGCCTGCTGGAACGCTCCACTTGAGCGGTCAAAGCTCGGCATTCTTCGCACACCACCACCGAAGGTGCATGAATGATTAGAAATCCTCACTGCTGCAAACCAAAAACCGTCCCATCGGTAACGTCCGACGTCTAATTTAATGATTCGCCGGGGTGCAAATTTAACCGGGCGAGGACGCATCGTTCACCCTTCCCGGATAAATGCAGTGTCGATAAAGTGTATACAACCACGACCACCGGTGGGTCCGATGGGTCCGATATCTGTGTGGCTTGGGTTTTTGCATTTCCTCTCGCAACGCAACGTCTAGGCAGGGTGAACCTCCATTAGTACCAATCTTTTGAATAGGATCGTTTGTCAAGCCTGATAATGGTAATTGAGTAACCTGGAGCGTTTCACACGTTTTGCCTTTGCGCTGCTCGCGGTAACGTGCCGGCTTTGCGCCGACCAGATACATATGCTCGCAAGATGCAAAGAAAGACACCACTCTTCTTTTGCTGCTATCTGTTTTCACCCTTTTTTTTTGCGCTCAGCAATTCTATGGGCATTGCTGGCACGGTGACGCCTTTAATGAGACGAGGAGTCTTCCATTTTTCCTCTGATTGTTGTTGGGTGTGGTTAAGTGCAGTAATGAGAGTCTTCATGAAGGAGCATGCAAAAAATCACTTAAGTTATGTCTTAACAAAGGGCGATGGCGATGAGACTCTAGACTGTAGAATGGAGTTTTTGAAAGATGTCCTAACGATTTCCCATGATATGATCCTGATATCTTAGTTGCCAACAAAAATATTGTCTTTTGAATCATATTATCAACTGCAACCGAGACCTAAGAACCTGCATAGTCTGGGGAAAAGATCCAGCTCTGATACAATGAATGTATTGGCGACGTTATTTTGGATATCAGTTTCTCTGAAGACTCTAGAGAATCTTCTTCTCCTCCAACAATCTTCGCCTTCAATCACCACAAGCCGAATGACGCATTTCTTTGTTTTAATCGCCAGAGAGAAAGGATCACACACCTTTATCCATCCACCCCCCTCCCAGTGTCCCCCTTGCTGATCGTCCCCTACCCCAAGCCTAATCAAAAAGAAAGCTTCACGTATCTGCCATCATTAGATACCGATCGCTAACCAATGTCACGCCGAAAGGACAGTTTCACTTCGCAGATCTATGACGAAGCAGTTCTGCTGTCGCTTTGATGCCCAGATGCGCAGATCAACCCTGGCCGAACTCTCCCGACTTTATGGTCGAAAATCGCGCCACCATAAACACACCACGGGCTAATCTTTCAAAAGCATCGCCCGAAATATCACTTGATTTGGTCGAGAAAATCAACCTCCGCATATCGCGATCGTTCCCGATCGTTTTACCTGTCCGCTCGGGAAGATAAGGTCACACAATCAAGCAGATTTCGCTAAGGTCACGCAAAACTCACCCTCCGAAACTTCGGCGAAACCCTTCCGTCAAATCAGCGAATCAGAGGGAGAGGGTGTCGATTTTTTTCTTTCCTCTATCCGGGCGCTACACACTATCACGCGATTTATGAGTCTCGTCTGACGTTGACTAGCACGAAACTGACCGCAAACTGAGATTTACGGCGATGGAAGCAAAACAAAACAGTCCCAGTCATAAGGTTTTTGTTTTGGCAACTAGATAACAATCTTCAATTCCTCTTCCAAGGAGCAGATCTTCGGATATTGGCTCGGGCGATAAAAAAAAACAAAACATCAACCCTTTCGGGGTACGGGTAGATCGACCTCGTTTCGGTGGGAGGCTTGCCTTTTTGCCGATCGACCGACAACCGTGCAACCGGGCTACCCGCAGGGATACTGTCTGCCCCGTTTCGGATAGGACCTGTGCCGGCGATCGTTCCGTGACAGGTTACGAGAGCACTACGTCACAAAACGTTTCGCGGAAGACTTTTGCCGCGTACCAAATGAGCGATGCTCAGGGCACATTGTTATAATTTCTGCAGGTGAAATACCTGCCATCGGTCGGCATCTCGCGGAGAACCGTACACAATCGGCGGAGCAGCCGTGAGGACCTCTGTGTATGTCTTTTCGCCGACATGGGGTGAATGGCGCTGCGATCATGCGGCGGATTGTTTTATGGCGAAAGGGTTCAAACGCAACTAGACGCAAATAGGTCACTAAAGAATAGGTCCCGGAGTGATTTGAATGCCGTCTCTAGTTTGGCGATAAATAACTAAAAAGAAACCAAATTTCACGATGATCGATCAAGCTTGATCAGGCTTCACCGGTAGGACTCACTCTCTCTCTCTCTCCCTCCCAATTGCAACAAGTACTTCGTCAGTTCAAATATCGATTTGAGGTAAAAATCAATTACCAGCAAACCACATCAAAACTCAAGCCGCCCTCGAACTAAGAATCCAATAAAAAACCAATCTTCCAAGAAAGCGACCGATCGCATGTGAAAACTCATCCAGCGCTTTCCTTCAAAACGGTTCTGCATGATTGTCCTAGGGCGCAAACGATCGGACGATCGGACGGACGGGGCGATAAATTTCGATTCGAATAAATCCAACATCGGGATACGCTTTCTGTGCGATGCGCGAATCACCACCACGCTGCCGAAAGGTATATCGTCGGGATGGGAAAAATGAACCTGTACTCACGATGATGGTCCCTGGTCCGCTTCTGCCTGACAGACCCTCGATCGCATCCCTGGTGGCTCACGATTAGGGAGGGTTCCGTCGTCTGCTGCTGCTGTTAGTCGGTGGTCAGCGATATCAGTTTCATAGTTGATCGGGTGGCGGTGCCTGGAGCAGTAGTTATGTTCAGTTTTTTTTCTTTTTTTTCGGTTGGATCCTAAGATGACCAGCAAGAAATGTGCCAAACGCGTTCCAGCGGCGGGTCAGCAACCCGACGGCAGAAGGGAGCACAAATAATCAAGTTCAAACCCAGCCATCCCAGCAGAGGATGATATTTCTACCGATTTCACGAGATCATCCTCGCGACTCTACTCGTCCGGCGAACCCGGGGTCCCTGTTGGGGGGGAAATCCAATGCCTCGCGGACAAATATGGTCGCTGTCCGAATCGTGCACTTTGCATAGGACTTTTGTTTCGAGGGGGCATGAAGATTTGAAGATTTGTTGTTTCGTCCACGGTGACCTCCTGCTGTGCTGGGGAGGCCCTTTAACTTGAACTTGAAATCAGCCGACCTGCGCTTCGGACGATCGAGCTGTCAGCTTTTCGGATGCCTTGAAGATTTTCGCTTCAATTCTTCAATTCCCGAACTTGGTTTCGTTTTCTTTTTTATTTGGTGAACACGGACACGGGACACAGCAAGATGGCGCATCTTCTATTCTCATCTTCATTACCTGTTGGTCGGCTAACGGTAGAGCGCTCTGGTCCTCACCGACATGTCTCACGCATCTCGTGAGCTTCGTCCTGATGTGCTTGGTAACGTTTTCATTTCTAAACACAGTCCCACCACACAATTGGACCTCGTGGACTGTGCCTTGCTTGCACCAATCAATGATACAGCCTAATGATAAACATTTCAAACGTTATGAAAATCGTGCCCCGCTCCACGATCGCTTGCCGTGAGCATTGGGTCGAAAACTGCATTATCGGTCAATTTTCGGTTGGACTTGGAATGGACTTGTTAGGTGAGGTGACGAGCGATGGGCCGATGGGATCAGAAAAATAGAGATCCCAATACATCACTATCTCTGGCGATCAAGTCTTCATTGGAGTTGGTAACTTGGGGAAAGTCTTATTTAAATTTGGTTGACGTCAGTAAGGGACCTCACAACTTCAACTTAAGTTAGTTATAACAATTCTTCTAATGCTTCCACAATTCATCTAAAAAACTTCCAGCAGTACCACCAACCAGATCGTGACCCAGTTCTTATCCACTCGTGACCCAGTTCTAAGCCATCTAAACATTGTGCGTAGTAGCATGTGCTCGGCTCATTAAACCGCGTTTCATAAATCATTCCAACCGCTCTGTCCGAGCGTGTCACGGAAGCGTTTCTTCACACAAAATCCTACCAACATGCCAACGTCCAGCCCGCAGAATAGACACTCTCTAACGATCCTCAACAATCCACCGGGAACTAATAAAAGTACGAGGCCACATTTATTCGCTTGGGAAACGGATCCCAATTTTCATGCGCCAACAGAAAACGTGCGCCCACTCGGGACGGATTTTATATTGCTCACGCTACTGAAGAAGACACCAGCAGCAAGAAGCGAAAAGTCCCAAACCACGAGCAGCAGGCTCACACCGAGACTGGGCCGGGGATATTAATTTCATTCTTTCTCCTTTAATCGTTCGCGCGGTTGTACGACTGGCAGCGATCGTATGGGGTACGAGGCTCTGATTTTATGATCGGGAAGCCGGGACACGGCTAGAACGGCCCTGCAGGTTTCGATCGAAAACACACGGGTGCAAGTGTCCCGGCGACGGGCACTTAAAGCTGTGGTCACACGATACAATGTCGCGGCCCAGCGAATTCTGTGCCATCCTTGGGAGGGGAGAAATTTTTACAACCTTGTCAATTGGTCGTTTGAGAGATTCGCCGAGCACCGGTACACTTCCCATGAACCGCTCACCTAGTGACATAATGATAATATTTAATTTAAATCGCAACTCAGGTGCCAATGCTTAACTCCACGCGCACACACAAAACCTCCCCCCGACAGCGAGATTCGCGATAGCGTGCCAACGCACCAAACGATTGGGGCCTGCGCAAATGGCGTTAATTTGACGGTATCGGAAACGGGTTCTAGCAATGTCTGATCTTACTGTCAACAAGCGTGGAGTACGAAGGAGGGATTTAAGAAGCAAAAAATAACTCCCCCCTTGCACACACACACACGGCCAACCTCTAGGAACCGTTTCGCAAGTGGCAAGCGGAATCATTAAATGGAAGTTAAACAATTTCGCTTCCACACGGCGTTTCGTTCACGGAACGCCCGTTGTCGTTGGGTCGTAAAACCGGGACATACCCAGAAAGCATCCTCGGAACGGCAGTAATCAGGGTCGTGAAGCACCTGATTAAACACCGAAATAAAGCCCATTCAATTAAATCTAATTTAATGAAGTGGCGGGTCTCGGTCGCCGTGTCGCGTACGTCGTTCTCGGGCCCAGGTCTTCGGTTGGGGTTGTTGCATGGATTCTTTTCCCAGCAGGAGCGGTGCAAAAGGTGAGCGGTGAGTGGTCACATTCCGGAGCATCTTAATGGTCGGCGTGAAGTGAGCAGGCACTGTTTGTAACACGTTTGCGGTGTATGTTTTGCGAATTTATTTTATTTGGAATTATTTTGCTAGTGTTTGTCAGAGGACCTTATGAATTTTTTGTATTTTGTACAGTGATCTACTTCGTCTATCAGCTAATACAAACTAAGTTTAGGTCACACACAACTGGACTGGGGATCAATTCTCATCCGGACTCTCGCAGTGATGACTGACTATCCAAGTATGTGATATTAGGACGGCTAGTAAGCCATTAGATGGGCTACATGACCTGCCAGGACGTTATGCCCAAAGAAGAAGACGATGACGATGATGAATTCTTCTGGAATTATTCATGATTATGGTACTGGACGAAGTGATCCTGAAGTTTGTTTAGGTCTAGACCAAGATATATGCAGCAGCTAGAAGGGAGTTGATGCGTCCATTAAATGCAATAGGAATAGCTGAGATAGCTAAACACGAGTACTCCTGGAGCTGGATAGAACTTCTAAGCAGTAATAGCTGAGATCGGATAAGTTTCTTTAATTTTAAGTTAACACCTTCAGTAAAAGGAAAATTTGTCCATGCTTTCTGATTCATTTATTTATCCTTTCTCCACTCGCTATCAATGAAGCCAAGCTTGCCACCTTCCAAACACCCAACCAAAAAACCCGCCCGGTGGCGGCATTAAGTAATTCCCCCGTTTTGGCAGCACCGTTTATGTAATGTCAACACCGTTCTCCGTGACCGTGTCGCGCGAGGCTATCGGTTTTCGCGCGAAGGGTGGCCCTTAACCGTCAACACCGGACCAAAAGGGAACTTCGCCAACGATCATTGCATTTGCACCGAACTGTACCAAATATGAGCCGACCGCACGTTGTCCAGACCAGAGGGTGGCGAACGTACCCTGACATTTAAACTTCTCTCTCACTCTCTTCCCTAATCGCGATCACCGGGATCGTTTTGGTGCGGTGAGAAAGCTCACGGACGCGAGATAAATGTGCTCAAAATCAAATTACTATTCTTTTCAACATCGTCCACTGGCACCCGCTTCCCCGCTTCTGGGACTGGGATCGGATTAGCTGTCGCGACTGTTGCCGGCACCCGGGAGAAACACTTTCAACCTGATCCTCACATAACCACACACACACAGGGAGCGATCGATCAAGAAGAAACCCACCCACCAACGTTCGGACATTGGTGGTGTTGGCTGAAAGGTGACAAATGTTTGCCCAAAGGGCTCCCATTTCGGTGTCCCTTTAGTCTTGGACCGACTCCCACCCCTCCCCAGGTACTTGGCGAGTCCCATCGGAGTCCCTCTAATGACTGTCTAAACATCGCAACGTGGGGACGTGGCTGATGGTAGTAAACAGGGATTTATTTGACTCCTCTCCGGCTTGTCTCCCTGTTCCACCCTTTTGATCCACCCCAGCGGAAGAGAGGTCGCAACAAAATGAAGCGAATTCTCACGGGGCGTTTGATCTTTCGCGCGCTGCTATATGTTACATGCGTTCGCGAGCGGTGTACCGCACTATGGGTTGATTGATAAAACCTTCCTTACGTCGTGCCGTGCCGAACCGATGGATTGGCGTTGAATTCGAAGGTTCGAATTTATAATTGGAGTTTTGATTGAATATCAAAAATCTTATCCTTCTTCGGGGACCTTTGGGGAGAGAGAGAGAGAGAGAGAAAAAAGCGAACCGTTCACCCAGTGCGGCCCTCGCGGTGCGGCATCCCCCTATCGGAAGGTAAGATCTGCTCACTTCCTTAATAGGACATTTCGGTACCGTTGATTAACTGCGGGAACTTCGGGGTGACAAAAAGAAGGTTTCCCAGTTCGGGAACGGTGTGGATCAGCTGGGAAACACGGTAGCTGTCAGTGGTCGGCAAGCTCACTTTCCTGCCGGGTACTGTACTTGGGTCCCAGCTATTCTTCAGACAAGAAATTGAGTTCACGTAGAGCCCTTCAAATTCTAATCAGCTGTTGCCGTGAGCTTACAACACTTCATTTGTGTGTGATCTATACGAGAGAATGTAAGATATGTTATCGTTTAATACGGGTGTAAGTCATCCGGATATGCAATACTGGCCTCAAATAACAATATGGCGAAATATCTGAGTTGTTCTCAAAACTTAGTTCAAGAAGTCAAGTCGAAGCGTCAGAGAACAAATAGTCTGCCACAGATGTGTCCTAGTCACTCTGGACTCTGACCTAAGAAAGATATTCTGAGCTTGAAAACCACTGGCCACGTTCCTGATCACCGATCACCGATCGATCTGTGTTTGAAAGCGTTTCGTTCGGTTCCTCCTTCACAACTCCGCGGTGCGCGCGCGCGCGACATAGACACTTGTTTTCACCTTCCCCGAAACGCCCGATATGCCAAAGGCCCCTTGCGATAGTGTCACCGGCTTGCAAACGAGCTGGAAAGATGGCCGCACACTGATAAGGGCGGATTTCGCTCGACCAGGCGTGCGCGCGCTCGCTCTCGAGCGATTGAAATCGATTCCATTCTGCGTGGCCGACCAACCGACCTGCCCAAACTTGGCCATCATCTGCTACCGGCGTGCCCAGGGCCACTAGCGGATCGAACGGATTTGAAAGTCTAAAGAGGGAATCGGATCGAACTACTCGCCTGTGTAAGGCTTTTCTTGTATCTCACACCGTTTTCTGCACCCGAGTTTTTCACGCCTGCTTCTGTGTGTGTGTGCTCGGTAAGAGATTAACCGACAAATGGTCGCCTTTTTTTATTTGTCAAATGTCAAACACGATTGCAGCTTAACGTGGTGGGACGAGCGCGAGAGGCGAAAGGAGCTGAACACATCACGTCAGACATGATTTTAATGATCAAGAGAACTTTTTTCCGCGTGAAGAATATTAGACCTCACCCGGTGTACTTCGGTCGTTATGGGATCCAACTCCTTGTTTTTTGTTCGATCCTCCAGCAACTTTCTCCAGCTTGTGCTAACATGCTCGCTTATGTTTTTGCCCCTGCTTTTGGGTTGTATGCAGTTCAGCGAAAAATGGTTAATAACAAGACGGTTGACCGTGCATCCTCTTCAACGCGTTACGATGTTATAAATCTGAGCTTCGACAGCGACATGCCATCAAGTGGCAGCAGGACCCCTTTTCGGTGAGCAAACCCGCCAAAGGGTGGATCCTAGGACCTGGCCCATAGTTTGCCGAAATACGCAGAACCGATACTTATCTGGAGGGTAACACACACACGCACACACCCCGAGTCCCTCCGCCATAAAAGCGCCCCAAACTCTGGGCCCAAGAAGTGCTCCGACATAAATTACAAATTTTTGCCGTATCTCGCCGGGATGAGGGAGCATTTAATACTCTCAGTTTTTTTTTTTGTAGCTCCCTGAGAAACAGACAGGGATAGGAGAACGCCTGAAAGCGAAAAGAAGAAATTATGTACCGTTTTGTTTTGCTCCTTCAGGTCCATCCCGGGTTTTATTGCAGGCACAGAAGAAAAGGACAAGATTTTTAGGATCCTGGGTAATATTTCCTTCTGCGGGGAGAAAACGCTTTTGGGAGCGCTTCTCGCCGGTATATCTAATGGAGATAATCCCTAGCAAGCATTGCTGCACCGTGCCTGCCGGTGACCCCAATTCTGGTGGCTACGAAACGAAACTAAATTCCACCGCTCGCCGGATCCCCAAAGGTCCCGGCTGCCCGGCGAACAACTGCAACAACACCCCGATAGCCGAAAAATGAGTGATTCCTCGAAATTAACGGAAAAAGGGTTTTGCCCACCGAAAGCCCCGGGAGGCATTCCATCATGCGCTCGGGACTGGCGCAAATTTTTGGCCAAAGAAAAAAAATCGCCCAGGGTCCTGACCTGCGCGTTCGGCGGCGTTGAAAGATAAATCAATTCCTGAAAACTTCTCATTAATTCCCGTACCCCGCGAGTGATCCTTTCGCCCTCTGTGTTTGCGTGTGTGTGCAACAAATCCTCGAAGGAGAAGATGCCGGGTTTTTTTTTGTCTTGGCTGTTGTCTTGGAGAGGTTACTGTTGCGTTAACCTCTGGCGTGGGGAGTAATCAGTAAACAGACAGCCGCGAAGTTAAGGAACGAGGGTCGAGTGTTTGCACACCAAAAATTAATGAAACCGGGCGCTCGCTCGACCCAAATATTGTCGGCGACATACCTTTGCCATCGCGCCAGAGTTTTGCAATATTTTGATGCATTTCTGAGAGGTCGAGACACCGTCCAACCCGGCGCATTATCACTGGCCGGCCATGAAAAATGAATTCCCCAATAAAAGTCGACACGAGGTGATAAATGAGCGTATTATCATTAAACATTTGGACACCACCCAGTCAGTGTCTGCCTGGGTCGGTTGGTCGGAAGTAATCGACTTGATCTTTCAGGCAGCGAGATCTCCAAAGACTAGTTATCTAACAGCTTAATAGCCATTTCCCTGGTGGATGAGTGGAGATGGTGCGCCAGTGACAGTACCTCACGATTTTCTTCCCTTCTAACGCGAGCGTCCATTGCGGCAGATACGCCGTCGCCTAGCCCGATAGCGTTTGCTCGCCAATGATAATAGATTTGTTAACTCCGGATCGTGCACGTTTTGAAGGCTTCATTTCCAGACTTACGGCTTGCACGCTTGCCATGGGCACGAAAAGGAAAGGGCCCGCGTTTTTTCGGAACCCTCCAACATCTACGCTTGCTTATCGTGGGAAACGAACGCAAAACCTTCACCCGTAAGCGGGTTAAACTGTATTTTCCACCGCCGGTAAGTAGCGGGAAATTAGATCAAACCAGGGTACGCGAGGGTTTCCTTCCTCCAGACGCCGGGGTCCTTTGCCGCATTTGGTCTAGCCAGTCGCATCTTCACCGCAGCAGACCAGCAGGCCAACCGCAAAGCTGTCCAATACTTTGTGTCCGGATCGGGACGCGTACCTCACCAGCTACAAAACCAGATCACACGCATATGCACGGATATCGGATTAATTAACTCAACCCTTGGCGGCGGGAGCGGCCAGGTCTTTTCTCCCGACAAGTGGTAATTTTCTCTCTGTCGAATGTTGAAAAGCAGAAACAACGCTCGAGGCCCGGGTAACACTATCCAATCAAGGGCAGTGTCAGGTCCTCGGGTTGTTGGTCTGGCTTGGTTCTCATAGCGTTCACATGTCATGTGTGTGTTTGTGTGTCCGGAAGGGAGTTGTTGGGTGGGCATATGCGTGCGCATGCGTGGACATTTGCACCGTGACACAGATATACCTGATGCCCGGTGCGGTTACTCTACAAAGGGTTCGTTGCCGTGTGTGAGCCGGTTGATATCGTTCGGTAATGAGGCGTAACGGAGCGTCTGCCAACGGGAACTCGGGCGGAACATTGTAGGTATCAGGTAGAAGGAGACTTGTATGTACGAAGAGCTTTGGAATATACTATAAATGTACTTAGAGGTCTTCAAAAATAATATAATTAAAAGGACATTCGAACTTCATCAGCGATCTCGGAAGAGCTCACTCAGACATCCAGTTCCAAAAGATTCATTAAACGTCAACAACTTAATCCACATCATCTTCTTCCTGAAGACCCATTTCGATGCCACACGCACCACCGATGTTCTTCTTTCGCTCATCTTGTGGTCTTCCCGCAAGGCCCTAAGCCCGTTCCTTCTCGATCGAAACCCTAGACCAGATTTCCCTCATCGAATGGTCCGGCCAGCGAAAAGCCGCTACAGTACGGACAGTCGGATTTAGGAGGAAATTTGCCTGTCGTCTGTCATAACCGTCTCGGCGAATGGGAATCAGGTTCGCCCCCAAGTCAAGCCGATCTCAGACGTCCTGACCGACGTCTAATCTAGCACTCCTTCCAGTTCTCTTGCTTTCTCTCTCTCTGTTTCTCGCTCGGTTTCTACGATCGCGAAGACCGTTTTTTCCAGTTTCCTGCGTTTACGGTGCGCTGACACGCTCCCGACTTCGTATTAGCCGGGACGTCTATTGCAAGTCAAGATTTATTAGCACCGACAGATGTGAGGACGCGTTGCGTTGACGTGCAACGGTGACTTATAAAACATATCAAGTATGTTCGCTCTCGCCCAACTGCATCCAGGGGCGTTGCAATGCCGAGGGAAAGTATGTTCCTGCTGGTCGATCGGATCGGATTGGGTACCGGGATCTGGTAACGGGAGGAGGGGGAAGGGGGGCCAGGAATTCCACCACAACTCCTGAGGAGAAGCCTTCGATGATATACCGTCCAACAAGTTCTGCGTCGATTATTCTTCCGAACCTCCGAAAAGGTTACCTCGGCTCCTGTCGAGTTGCTTTCGACAGCAGCACAGCAATTCGTAGTAAAAAATGTATCCTTTACTTTTGAATTTCCCAAAACACGAAACATTTTCGCGAACAATAAAACCCTTAAGTGAAAAAACCGGGGGGAAGGTGCAGCGTGAAAACTCCCTGCTATGCAGAAGGTGTCGATGATGACGGACGGGCGAACCCGGGGAAGCGATCATCAAAAGATTTAAATACGGCCGGCGTGAATTGCGCACGGTCGGCGTTGCGGTGTTATCGGCGTTTGCAAATCTTGCAACATAAACTTCAACAACTTCCTACCGAAAAAAGCAATAAACAGCCCGGTGCCGTTGTCGAGGGCTTTCGTCGTCCGCCCTTCAGTTCCGCTCCTGGGTTCGCCTTCATGGACCTTTGAAGTCGGGTTGGGGAAGTCGCGCCGGAAGGTAGCTAACATGGGCGCGCGCTACCTTTCGGAAGTTTCGGGCTTGTACGTTCGTGGTGAAGGGCCAAACCGTTCGATTGGATCGTTCAAGGGTTCGTTCACGGGCAAGAAAGAAAGCTAGCCATAGGACGGAGTGAAATCGATTAGTCGAAGCGTTAAGTGATTTATTTCCTTATGATTTTTTCATCGCTTTTAATGTTTACATTGTTTCAAGGATCGGGAATGTTGGTTAGGGGTAGGGAAGAGGGTGTGTGTGTGTGTGTTTGGAATTTTGGTGAGGCAATATGGCAATCGATCGAACCTTGGTTGGTTGTGTTGAAAGGCTTAATCTTGATTGGCTTCTATCTTGATGCGTTGCCATTTTATAAAAATTGTTTGATAATTTATAAATTGTTTGATAATATTTAAAATTATTTTCATTTTTTTATTTGTTTATTGATCCAACCAAACGCGATTCCTTCGCCTTAGTGTTAACTGTTCAGGTTTTCTCAGTGGCTTGGCGTATTTTTCGTGCCGTGCATTGTTGTCCTACCTTATTGGTAATAATCGTAAATATAAATAAAATCTTACACGCTCTGTAAACACAGTTTTTCGGTGGTCACGACTTCCGTGCTACTTTGTTATGCAGTTCCACGGGGAAGTCATGCTCCAGTGCAACCCATATTCGACCACCTTGTGGTTGGGGAAAGTGGCAACAACATTGGTCACAAAATCAGGTGAACTGTTTCCTGCCTGGAAAAGAGAAGTTTTTTTTTGTATTTAATGTGGAACTTCTGTGTGAGTGTGTGTTTAAAACAGTTTTTGTATTCCTTGTTCTTCGCTTAATAACCTTAGAAGGGGTTTTGGCGGAGCTATATCAATATTATGGATGTTCCAGTCCGGAATAGTGACTAGGCCTAGCTGGAAAAGTCTGAAGAAGAGCAACTGGAACGGGATTCGATATTCAGTCCTATCGTGTGAACACTCGTCATTGCAACCACTGTTCTATCGGTCCAACGCACTAACACACTGTTATCTCTTAGCTTTGTCTTCAATCCGGTTGGACGATAACTTCTATTTTAATTTCCTAAAGCTTATAGGTATTACTGATAACTCAATTAAAAGATTTACCAACTACTTAAATGACCTTCAAGGATAAAATTTTCTAAGGCTCTTTTATGCTATTTCTTCTTGTATTTCGTATCATAGGACGATCATGATGTCCTTTTTTCAGCAAGCAATAATAATATTCCTTTTAAGAGAAGTTAATTTTAGGGCTTTGTTTGCTGCAAACGCTTTACCACTTCATCGAACCCAGTCTTCTGCGCATTATGCGCAATGCCGTCATTTCCTTTTTCAATAAAAAAACGCACCAATCTCCATAAGTCTCCATAAACTCCCATTCCTTTTGCGAAACATAAAAAAGTATCGGAACGCACCGCATCTCGCAGCCCTTAAAATTTGTGGAAGACAAAATTTGTGGCAATGCTGTTTTCACCCGACAGAACATCCCCCATTCCACCAGCCCATTCTGAGTCACACGCAGTTTAAAATGTAAATTTTTATGAATTATTTTCATTATTATGTGTTTTGAAGTTTGGGTGCATTGGGCTCAATGCTGGGACTGTGTCTGTGTCCGTGCCGTTGCAAAGCCCTTTTCTCTTGTGGAGTTTTAACAAAAGGAGTTCCTCCTTTCCAACTCCCTCTCTCTCCCTCTCGCCTCCCACACGGGGACATGGGACCGTCCTCCGATGTCCTCTTCCTGGCCTGGCGAGGCGACGGTGTGCCGTGTCGTTTTTCGGAAACCCCACCGATGGTGAACGATTGTTCTTTCCACCGTGCGTCGTGTAATGGTTTTTGGCGGTCGCGCTTCCCGCCGACCGATGGCAGTAAAAAGTTGCTGTGGGTTTTATGCTCATTTTTTATGTCCTCCCAAATTTCGTGTGTGTGTGTGTCTATCCCACTGTCTCTCCCTCCACTTTCGTCCTTTTCGTGTGCCCTATCCCGCTGCAGTGAGTGGAAACACTCCCCCCATTATGGGTCCCTCAACTGGGTCACGTGTGCTTTGGCGGGTTGTTCCGGCTTTTGAGCGTGGCGAGGTGACTTCGGGCCCTTCCATTCTTGAAGGGTTGATGTTTGCACCGTGTGCAATTACCACCCAGCGTCCAGCGTCTCGGTGCTCGCCGGCCTCTCTAAATGAACGATTTAAGCGAGGTTAATCCTCGCTGACCCGAAAATGGTAATGAAGGCAGTTTGCAACGAACGCGCGGCGGTGGGCGCATAATTCGGCAAATGAGTGCAAGCTAACGGGACCGAGTGCGGCCAACAATAAAGTGCACACCTCTCTTTGCATCTTCCGGACAGCAAGGACTGCATGCGTCCCGGTGTGCTATATGGCTCACAAGATTGCCACTCTGTCATCATTTCACGTGCCGGGGTTTTTTTTTTTCGTTGCCTTTCCTTGTGAACCGTGCCACAGACAGCCTTCAGCGAATGGGTGTTTTATTCTGAAGCCTGCAGTTTTGCTTTCTTCACACAGAATGTGCAATCAACTGCACTTTCCAAATGTTTTCTTTTTCGGGAAAGGGTTCAAATGAGTGCACTCCAAATGAAAGAGAAAAGACACTTGAATGCATGGCAAGGGATAGCATGGACGACCTCTTGATGCTTCCCCCGGGGTGTTACGAGTTGCAAAGTTTTGCCGCACATTATTTTTCATTAGTGACTGTATTGACTGCGCGAAAACGGAAGCTGAGCTTAAGAATATTTGCATTTATCAGCTCTTCTTGACGTTAACTGCTGGAGAATGAATAAAAATCATATTTTCGTTGAAATAATTTTATTTTTATTTTTTACCCTCTTTATTATTTAATTATCGAGAAATTTTGCAATCAGCAACAGGATGACCGATAGGCTTGAGAAGTGTTAGGAAAAGGCTTCAGTCTTCTCAATTGCCAAAATGGCATCTAATGTTGGAAATGATTCCTCATACGGCAAATAAAAATAATTAAATCCAATGAGCTGTCTACTGCTACTAGTGTTCATTCGCGTTCAAATAGTCATGAATGATCGATCACTTTTTGGTAAAGGAAGAAATCCAAATGTTTATTAGTCTCAGTTTTTTAATACATATTTGTCGATATAATTTGTTATTTTTTCAAACTAATTTAATCATAATATTGTCTTCCAAATTAATGAATTAATTTCGAGAAAAATCTCAATATTTGTGAACACCAACCAGCCACGTAGCTCCAACACGCGCTATACGCTAATGTTAATCGAGGGCGCTTTGCAGAAACGGTATTCAGTGTTAAATTATCATTTCAAATTATCGCTGCCGGGGCAAACGAAGTCCAACCGGAGCTATTACAACAGATCCTTGCAAGCAACAATAAAACCCTGAATGATTTATAAAGACAACCAATCAAAAAGGTACTAAAAATCTCCGAACAAATAACAACCAAAACTCATCAGTTGCACATCACCTTTCGGATTCTTTGTGCGAACTACGCCGTAAAACAGAGCCAACTCTTACCGCCGGTGCTGAACGCCGTTTCCACCAACGTTTCCCCCCGCTGCAGCTAATTGATGATATACGAGTCCTATAATTTATGGAAACACTTTTAGGACCCAATTTTGCAAAACGCTTTTGCCCGCGCAAACGTCCCAACGGTGGCGGTTTGCATACGTGCGCCGGAACGGTGCGTGTGGTGCGTCCTGGCTGTTGCGTGCGGTCGGGCATCGAATTTGCGAATGTAATTCGTTTTAAATGCAATATTTCGAGCAGCAGCTTTTTTTTCCTTCGCACAGCATTCCCGTTTTGCGAGTGCGTGTTGCAGACACTCGCATTCCACCTGAAATTGAGCGACTCGATTCGAAATCGTTTCCTGTTTGAATTCGATTCGATTTTTTTGCTGTGTTTTTTAAATTTCAGCTGTGAGCGAAAGATTAATGTGTACTCGGGTTTGTCTTGGTAAAAGCAAAGGTAGAGAGAGAGAGAGAACGAGAGCGAAAGAGGTGCTTTGTTTCAATTATTATTACATTTAGGCGTCAATTTTTCATTTAGCTTTCGGGCGGGTTCAATTTTCCTCGCTTAAAGCATGTGATTGTCATCCATCACCGCGACGACGACGACGTTGCCCTTTAGGGGTGGTTGCGTTTAATTTTTTAACGGTAAGAATCTTGCGATGCTTCACCTTGAAACCACAAGAGTGAAACGGGGAGTGGCAGGCAACGAGTTTGTCCCCCAAGGGGTGTTGGCAACACGATGCGGAACACTGGTAGCCACTGTGTTGCCTGCTGCTGCAACTGATCACCGATCTTCGATCTCGAACCTACACACGTATGGTATCCGTTTCGGCGTTTCGATTTCCCACAAGTATTTGCGAAAGTTTTGCCGCGATTCCTGCGATCAAATCCACCCGATAAAAGCATCATAAAGAGTAATAACGCTCATTAAAGTCTGTGGCTACCGGTCTTTTGCCCGGTGGACGGAAAAAAAAGTCTACCCCCCCTTCCTTTCTTCCTTTTCTTCCTCCTTCCCTCCACCCCACCCTTTTTGGATCATGCTCCCGAAATGAGAGAAGCGCAAGCACACACGAAACCGACAACAGGAGCACGGGAGCAAAAAAAAAAGAACGAAAGACTTGCGTCGTTTGGCCGCAAGCGACGAACCCACGCTCGTTGTTTTGCCACCGTTCAAACCACCACCAGTTGATCCCAATTGAAGACCAGAAACACACACACACACGCACAAAACACGTAGTTAACAAGTTAAACCCGATAGCAAAGGGTGGTAACCTTCGAGCCAAGCTGCAAGGCAGCAAAAGGGATACTCATCTCATACAGCAGCCGCGAATGTCCCGCAAAACCCTGGAGAAAAATTCCATCCTCCCGAACGAATGCGTTTTATGCTTTATGGTAGGTATTGATCGCGCCTTCCACCCCAGTGTTCGGGTTTCAAATTTCAACCTTCACCACCTGCGATCACACGGGATGGGCTTTGCGTTTATTAAAAATTTAAAACCGATTATCGCGATCGAGATCAATTAAAAGGAGAAGCGTCCGAAGCGGAGAAGATCGTCGCAAGGAGCCGTGGTTCTTTGTCGCCACCCTTTTGCTTCCTTCTTAAGGTACGAACCAAGCGCGAGATGCAGTTTTTGGGCTTTTTCTGCGCAAGTGTGTGGTAGGATTATAATTTATATTTTGAGTATTCGCGCGCTTCCTCCATGTTTGGGTACGATCGTGGATGACCATAATGTACGGAACACAGGGGTCGTCCATACAGTGGTGACAAAACTTCGAACCCGGGCGATGTTGGTTGCTGAAGTCGGGTTTTGTTTTAAAAACCCCTGAGAGAAATTTATATCTCTTGCATCTCTCGGAGAAGTGTCGAAAAGAAAGGACTCTACTGTGGACGGACCGCTCCAAACGTAGATCAAGTGGAGGACTGTTGCAGTCTCGCAGCGCTCTGCAGCCACAGAAAGCTGACGAAATGTTGTTACCACTCATTAGGCGTACAATGCGGTGCCATATTTCATACGGTCCGAACAACGCAACGCACCGCCTAGCCTGTAACTGGTCCGATCGTTTCGTTTCCCACAACCAACCGGTCAACGACGTGGGATAAAGCTTTCGTAATCATCGCACAATTCCACGCAAAGATGTTTCATTTCGACGGTTCCCAGACGGTCCGTGCGTGCGGCATCCGTATAATCTTACCGATTTTATGCACTTCCGCGAGCGACCCGAGCGCGGTTTAAGATTTTATTTTATGTTTTATTTAATTTCTGGTAGCTGCAGAGCAGTGTTGTGATGGCCGCCCAACCACAACAGGAGGGTCGGCTTTCTGGAAGAAGATGCGCCCGCTTTACAACAGCGCATCGACCGACAGCAGTACCATTTCAAATTGTGAGATGACCCATTTTAGCACCTACGTCGTCGTCGTCGATCCAATTGCCCACCAACGATGAGTCCCCGATGAGTCCCCCCCCCCCCCCCCCCCCCGGTGTGGGGGATGGAAGGGATGGAGAGATGAAACATGCGCACATAAAAAGGCAGACCAAAAAACAACACCCCATCAACGTAAAACACACACACACATGAAGTACGGGATGCTCGTGACTAATGCTCTCCGCGTTTCGGGTCGGATTTTTTTGTGTGAGGAGAGTTGCTGGAAGCACCGACGAAGAAAAACAGGACTCTGTGTAAATTGAATTCGATTTTAAAGTACCGTTTTCCTACTGGGACCAAAGAAAGCATAGAATTTGTTCCTAAAAATGGACAAAACGCACGCCATTGTTTGGGCCGAAACTAATCCATTGACCATAAACGTAAATGGTGCGTAATTACAGACCGCGCGCGCGCGCCCGAGTGTACCTGTTCTTCGGGTGCTTTCTGCTACAGATCGCGCAGAATTCATTCAAGTCTTTGCTTTATTTGCTTTTCTGTGTGTGTGGCAGGAAGATGGTTGCTCATAATTCAAATTTAATAAAAATTCTCCTGCAACGGCTTCCCAATGGCATAATAACACCTGTACAACCGTGCTCTGCTCTCGCTAATGCTAACGACGGTCGAGCATTCTTAGAATCTCATTAAAATTTAAATTAAACTGCACTGAAGCTTAACTTCGCTTACTTTGTTGCTTTCGATCGTCGGCTGATGAACCTGCTGTGTTCCAGTTGATGGTGATGATTGATTTTAACCTTCCACCGGCGTAACTGGGGACCACCGGGGTCTCCGGCGTATCATCACCGAGGTCGTTATGGACCGGAGGGGCGAAAAAAAGGTTTCGCTGTCCGGTCGCATTAGTTCAGCATCTCACATCACTCGGTCGGTCGGTAGACGTTTGTTCCATTTCAGCTGATGCTAGGAATGCAGCAGCATCGGCTACACGGAAGCAGTGGATGCAACATTATTAAACGCACGTTCAACGGGATCGCCAGTTAAGTACCGGGGCCTGTTTCACACTTGCTGACATCTTCAATAATTTAAAAAGATTGATAGTGCGATAAGGTAATGCATGAAAAAAGGGTGTTTCAGAGTTCTTTTGCTTATGGGCTATCATACACATTGCTAAAGAGAGTAGAGTTTTGATGATTAAATTTTAGACCAAGCATCGAATCCCGCCAGAATCGTCAGGAATATCTGGTCAAGAACTTCTGAGGCTGCAGTGCCTTACAAAACGACAAGAGCTTCCTATGAGAATGTTGATGGCAAAAGCTGCCGTGAAATAAAGGAAGAGTAACTTGATCGATCCTCTAGAGGCCTGCCATTTCTGGTTTTCTGTGACTTGATTATACCCGTAGGTGGAGAATCAGTCCAGCATGATTTGATCCTCGGTTCTGCCGTGTGAAGAACGGCGGCCAAATGAACCTCCAAGTAGCTTCAATGTTCTGAAGGACTCCAATGAATTTCTGAACCTATTAAATGAATTTATCACTGTAGACCAAGATACTCTAGTTGATTGACATACCATCACCAGTTCTAAATCTTTTCAGTGTCCAGTTCTAAGTATTCCAATGCATTGCGAATTTGTGTAGTTAGCTTAAGGCATTGCATTTCGCAATCTCCCTGAGCATATTCTGCGCTCGCTGATAAAAATGCTGTCACTGCGTTGAAAAGTCGACATACTTCATGATAAACAAATTCATTTTATTCATTATTCACTTATCTTCATAAAGTAGTTCATTCTAACTGTTCATTCTTAAAGCGGTTATAGCGCAGTTTTAGCTCCATCAATACCAATCAATCCATCATTGGGTTTATGAACAAAATATAAATTTTTTTTGACTTCAGGTGTTTAAAATTCGCAAGGCAACGATTCCATTTGCCCAGCAATTCTTCAATTACAACTAAAAATTTTATAAAATACTGCTCTGATGTTTTGATAAGAAATATCCGATAAACTTCCTTTTTTAAATTATTAATCACATCATAACTTCGTCATTACAGCAGATGCCATCAGAACATAAATACACTGCCAACCGATCAACTCACATTCACAGTCTACTTCCTGTTGCAAACGCTCGAAGGCGAACGAACATACTCGCGTGATCGATCTTTCAACGACCGATCGATAAACTCGATTGTCGATCGTTTAGCAACAAGCTGATTTATCTTCCCATTCCCGCTCGCTCGCTCTACAATTCATAGCATCCGCGTGCATATGTGTGTGCCATACCGGGCTGTGGCAACAAAATCGCGCATATCCGCAGGCGGCAAGATAACGAACATCAACCTGTGGCTCTCCTCCTTTAAAGGAGAACCCCTTTGAAAAAAGGGAACTGATTTTCATTTAATTAAATTAATCTCAGCTTAACTCACCCTCAGCATCAAGCCAAACCTCTCCACGCGGCCATTGGATTATCCGAGCGTAGGGCTGTAACCTTTGCGCTGCGATATCCTTGCAATTTGCTGCGTGACTTGCCCCGTACCGGCCATAGCGGAGCAGCGAAACAATGCCCCAAAGGCAACTGTGGCACCGATTATGCGAGAAGGAAATATTATTTTTCCTTCGTGTTTCTCGCTTCGCACGTTTCGCTCGACTGTCCACAGGCTGGTCAAGCTTTCGAAATAAAGGATCTGGAAAGAACTTTTTGCAAAAACGAGCAGGAAAATAAAAATCACAGAAAATTCGAAAAAAAACAGACTGCTGGCTCAAGCACACCAGGCTGGGCGCATTGGGAAATGGTTCGATTCGCTTCATTCCTCATTATAATGCAGATAAATTTATCTTCTCCTTTCGAACCATCTTCCATCACTGGTGTTTCTGTTTGCGATTCTTGCTTCCTCGCAATGGAATGCATTCCCGAAGGGATGATGCACTTTTTTTTGTGTGCTGTGTGCTGCACCATCCGGGCCGCCGATTGGGAAAAACTTCGGATGCCGCGCGCGGATGACGACAGGTGTATAGACACAGGCCAATATTGTTTATCAGACGAACAAGTTTGTTACGGTTTTTTGGTTGTTGTTGCGCCTTTTTCTTCTTCTTTTTCTTCCTCCCGCAGCTCCCACCCTCCTACCCCCGGAGGGGATGGTTCACGCGCGCTGGTTTATCTTTAGCCGCAGTTTCGTTCGGATGCGTATGTGCAGCATGATTTCGCACCATGCTGCGTTTTTATGCTCGAGCATGGTGTGTTTTTATTATTTCGCCTCGCTTTCGCTCTATTCTTTAGCGGGGGGGAGGGAGGTGGAAAAGGTGGAGTCGGTTATCCTGTTGGGTTGCCGTGCGAAGGTGATTGCGCCTGTACCGCGAAAGATCGTGCTGCCGTACTGCTGTAGTTGCTGTTGGTGCTGCTGGTGGTTGGGTTTTTGATATCAAATGCAGACCTTCTACGGCTGCTGTGCTGGTTGGTAGTGCCAGCGTTTGTGCGAGACGTTCTTGCCATGGCGGGATAATTTTTTCGTCTCTCTCTCTCTCTCTCTCTCTCTCTCTCTCTTTCCCCTTCTGGTTTGCTTGTTCACTTTAGAAGCAGGGGGGGTTCTTGTCTTTGGAGGATGCTGCATCAGTGTTGATGGTTCTTGAAAAATCCGTGCAACGCTTTAATCCGGAGTAAAAGAGGACGAGCTGATGGTGCGGTTTATTTCTGGTCGAGCAGAAGGTGGTTTGTTTGCAGAATTTTTACTGTGTTAACTCCACAAATGCCTTTTCATACCAAAGATCCTGCTTGCAATAAATGTTTATATAATTTTGATTTTTCACGTTAAATTTGAAATAATTTACAGTGCTTCAATTTATAAGTAATATTTTTTTGCTTGCTAAAATTTCTAGTGAAATAAACTAATTATTACCCATCACCACAAAGCTCTTAAAGAGACAGTTCTAATAAATTTGTTTAGCTTAATTATTGAGTGATAAAAAATTTAAACAAATTACAAGTGTATCTAATATTAGTAAATTACAATAGCGTTCCTTAAAACTAATCATCAATTAGCTGGATGAAAGCATTGAATTAACATTATAGTATAACTAAGCGAAGAACAGGTCCCATCAACTTTCAATTCGTCTGTACTATAAGGAAAAATAATTAAACAAATCATTAAATCATCATTAATTAAATATTAAAATTGATATTTAAAATACTTTAATATATAAATATTTCTTCTTAATTTGTAATCGTCAACACATGCGGTGTTGACAATACGACGTCATGCCGTAATACTGGAATTATAAATAAATAAATAAATATTTCTTCTTCCTTGGCATTACTACCTTAAAGGTCTCGGCCTGTCATTTTGGGCTTCCTGTGACTTGATTTTACCCGAAGTAGTCAGTCCTCCATACTCTGAATGGGATTTGAACCCTGGTCTTGCCGTTCAAATCCGCAAATATTTAGTTAATTTTATTGATTGCTACTTGTTACGGTGGAATGAATTAAAGCACCATCACTACTTATGGCATATCTACTGAAAAAATAATAACTAGCTCGTGAAATAGACAGTGTAAACAGACCTAGGCACTGATATCAAATGAATTATGGCAAATAAATTATGGCGCTAATGAATTCCAAATGAAGAAGGATAAATGTCCTTACCTTATATAACACCCAATATTTTTTCGGACAAACTCACCTAAATATAAAGATTTTTTATAATATATAGGAAATTTAAATGTAACATGTTGCTGCCAAACTCTCTAACTTCATTGAAAGAAGCAGCGTGAAGCTTAAGCTTGCAACAATCGATTGTCCCTTCGTGCGTTCCGTTCCGTTGAGCGCGAAACACCTCCCAAACGTGTGAAACTTTAGTCAACCTCTCCTTTACCCTTATAACTCCCTATCACCCGAACCAGCGAAGCACGAACCATTGGATACACAAAAGCAATAAAAAAAAACCTAAAAGAACCCGATCCCGATGGCACTTTATCATTTTGTGCAACCTGTGCCGAAAGGATGAGAACAACCGAGAGAACCCAAAAAACAAGCGCAAACAGAACTACCCTTTCAACAACAACAAAACACCAGCCCCGAAAAACAAAACCACCGACAAGAAAGAACGCAAAACGCAACGTTCAAGGAGCGATGCACCGGCTCTCCTCGATCGATCGTGAGGATCGTGCATTGTTTCACCCGGTAAAGGATAAGCCGGTCCTTTGGAAAAACAAAAAAGCAACCCACGAAAAGAATAAACCAAAAGCGGTGGGAGAGCGGTGGGAGTGAGGGCATGAGCAGCATGATCATGCATCATCTTCCACCACCGTCGAATGGAATTTCAATGACGTGCCGCGATCCTGCGCCCTTAGCACTCTCGCGCTCGTTTGCTGCCTGCGATGCTGATAATTTCGTTCCCTCTGCACTTTTCGAGCTCCTTTTGCGATTTGGATCGGTCGAAGGTCGCGAAGCGCTTGTGCAGTGAGCCGTGATTTTGGGCAAGTGTACGATGCATTTGAAATGGTTTCGCGGAATCAGGCTGGACATTCGCTTTTTGCCGAGCGCGGTGCGTGCGTGTGTGCTGTTAGAATGGGAATCGATTTCGGCGAAACGCTTCTAAAAGCAAGGGAGAGACGATTTATGAATGAACTCGTGAAGGGTGAACAACATCCAAATCCTTTTTCCCTTTGTTTTGGAGCTTTTTCGCATTCCGGTGGAATGAAGAGAAAAAAAAATGTATACGACCCCTTACCGATTGCAGAAACGTGTGCAGGTGCAGGTTAAAAGGTGTATCCCTTACGTAGGTGGATATGCCCAAGAATATCGAATTTTGAAAGTTTTTTAGTTCTTGGAAATTCATTCACAATTCATGCGATAGAACCATAAACGAACTTTGCCATAATCATTATTTACTTCAACAATTTATCTTATTTATAGCAGACTTAGTATTTATAGTACTAAAAAACACTGTCCTTATATCAGTCAACCCCAACACCGACCTCAAGAAAAGTGCATTTCGATCGGTGGCCACAAACTACTTTTTCCGTCTCATCGTCAGGTGTTTCGCTGCTGCTGCTGCGGTCCAATTTTTGAGCACCATTTTATTGAGCAATAATTTAATTTGTGCGGTTTGCATAAATTCACCCGTTTTATGGCCTTCCTGCGCTCTCCACGTCCATCACGTCCGCGCGCCTCGCCGCGTGATCCGGATCGATCGTAGTTTGCATTGAACCGACCATTAACCACCGGGACCAGGAGAAAGCGTCGATCAGGTTCACGGTAGCATATCCGCTTCCAACAGGGAGATTCGAAACGAAAAAAAAATTGTAAACAGTAAGGTCAAAGAATTTAATTTCCATCCTCGATCCACCAGTAATAGTACCGCGTTGGGTTATATTTATCTTTTTCACTCCCCATTTTTACCACACCATACAGTGTGCCAAACCGACCGCGATCTGCTCTGGGTCTGGGGAAATTAATATTTCCACCCCAAAAGCGTGTTGATACAGCCAATGTCACCGATGGTGATGTTGCACCCCGGAGGTCCCACTACTCAACCTCACCAACACCTCACCACTCGCTCCGTTCGCGCGCCGTTGACATTTTGGCTCAACTCAGCATTGGTGCGACTTATTGGCGAAAGTACCGACCCGGCGATGGTCGGTGGTACTGCGGTAGGTCGATCCGGCTGCAATCAGATCCGTATGGTCCGTGTGTCGCGCGCAAGCGCCCCAGCTTTATGGCTCTCAAATTTGCCACCCCGAAAAACTCAAAGCCCAAGGAGGTCTGAGCCTCCTCCACCATTCAGCTGTTGGTGGATGGGAACCGAGGTTGTGGCGAAGTAAACAACATTCCATCACCACAGCAACAAAGTTTTGTGCAGCGTGAAGGTGTTAAGGATTTAAAATGTAATGCTTTGTACGGTGACACTTGTTTGAGGTCGGTGGATATATTTTCTCGGGACTCTGGAAGATGTCAGATGTCTAAACAAGAATAGTAAATTTATGATAACTTTCTTTAATGATTTTTTGTTGCGAAAAAGGAGGAAAAATTACAAACCAGACGAAAATTTAAAAGTATGTTATTCGAATAGCCTGACACATTCATCGGTTCTCATGGTTCATTCCAGTAATTCATTAGCTATAGTTCATTTTGTTTCGAGTTTATACTATCTATTTCGCGGGTAGCTGCTTATATTTTGCATAATTTTTATAACTCCACAAATAAAATAATTTTTGAGATTTTTTTCATTTATTATAAATAAAATTCAATAATTAATTGATCTTTCTTATTCATTTATTTTAAAACTTGTTCAACCTTACATACTCACTACTCCAGTAACTTTTCATCCCACCTTCCTTCATTGCTGCAATTTTGTCACTAACGTATCAGGTGACATTCGCACTTTTAACCAAATTTATGGCCCTTTTTGCGAATGGGAGTATGCTGTAACGCATTCTGGTGGAATATGTTGTCACCCAGCCTGCCAAACATTAATTGTCCCTAGCTCAAGCGTTGACTCTCGTTGACGTGCCGATTAGACTCTACTGAGCCTGTCTTGGCGCTTTCCAAGCTAAACACAAAAGCCTCCCTTCAGTCCCCAACAACAAGAAGCGATAACTACAAAATGGTAGCAAAGCAAGAGCCAAGAATATTCGCCCGAAACCAACAAACCCCGCTGACCCTTTAGGGTGGACCGCATAAATTTTGCTGTATGGTACACGCGAATCGAGGTCAAACGGAGTAGCTCGTTCTCGGTCAAACAGCGTTTCGGGGAAAATATGAACCCCCTCTGCGTCCCATCCCCCTCCCCATCTGCCACCAAAAACCCCTTCTAGAATCGGCAAACCAAACCAAAAAAAACCCCGACCCGAAACCTATCATCGAAGGTCATCGATGCAGCATTAATCGAGCGGGATTTCGTTCCTTTTTTTTGCCTTCGATGAAGCATAAAATTTTGCACACTATCTGGTTTTGGCCATCGGGGTGTGTGCATGCACACACACACACGATCTGGAAGGATTCATACCGATTGGGCTTCTTTTCGTGAAGCCCCCCCGACTTCTCCACGGAACCGGAACCTTCATCCCGGTGCGATATCGAATCGATTCCTCGCGAGCACTCGAGATGTCTCGAGAAATTCAACTCGTATGACCCTTCGGGTCGTCCGGCGAACCGCAGAAGCCTTCCCACCGCTGCCGGGCTCGATTTCAATCGACGATCGTCAGCAGCAGCACGCGGGGTTGATCCGTATCGGGGGAGGCATATAAAAAAAGGGCAGCACAAAAATAAAAACTGGTGAAAGTACGCCACGTGAGCTCCAGGATTCTCCTTTCCCGGGCTGTGTGTTGGGCTCGAATCGCGAAAGGAAGGAGCAGCAGGGAACACGTCATCACTTCGGCACGACACCACTTTTCGGCCCCAGGAAGGTGCCAACGATCGCGAGGATCGGCAGGGCCCGGAGTGCACGCGAGTTGTCAGTTTCAATCGACGGTAAGGATGCAGCAAAAGGAAATTTCCATTCCTGCTCCAAAAACAAAACTGACGACACTGGGATATGGACACACACACACACGGAGCGAGGTAGATCAGGCAGAAAATGGCCAAATTGCATCGCCTGTAGGAATGCAAAAGGATTACCTTCTGCTCGGCCGATCGGTAATGGTGATGATGATGGCAGCGATGACGACGTCGACGATGGAGTTTGGGTTGGGTGATAAAACGTTCAATTTAATGTGCTCCAACTGTACACACGCTTGAGTGATCCAAAATTAAGATGTTGTTTGGATGGATGGATGGATGAAGCTGCAGCGTTGTAGGACATTCCAATCAAATTGAAGCATGTGTTGGACTGGTTCATTATCGAATATTTCACGGTTGACCCAGTTATCCGTTTGCTGGGTGTGTTTTCCAGAGCGCCCGTAGGGAATGTTCTTCAGAATTCTGGAGGAAACAAGGACACCATGATGTGCGTTGATCTCGATCGTTTTGAGATCATTTTAAAATCCATGTTTATCTGCTTCTCTTCGTAGAAATGGTTTCTAAATTTCAATGAAGTTTTTGTACAATAAGTTCCAAAACTCACATCTTACCCTCCTTATGGTTCAGACGTCCTTGGAGTTGCGTGTTTCTCCCATCAGCTTCTTATATAGATTTGAAACGGTCCATCTCATCTTGCCTTAGTCGTCTGGTTTGGTTGTCACTCGATGCTAGAGCTGAAAGTACTAACGAAAATCTTCAATCATAGACCTTCGACTGTTTTGATCGTAGCTGCTCTAAACTCAACTGTAAACAACCGAGTTTGCAGGGTCAGGTCATGCAAAACACCCTTGTTTACTATCTGCTACTAAGATCATCCCACACTCATACTTAACTTCTGCTCTTCAAACATATTGTGCATCGCTTACTCTCTCCAGGTCCAAACAAACAACCAAAGCTCATCTTTAGTCATCGAAACCTCGGCAACGGGTAACGCCCGCTGCTGCAATATTCATCCCCTTTAGTTTTCGACACCAAACAGCATGGTCACCATCTCCTCCATGGTCCAATCAGAACAAACTCTCCCCGTTCTACAACCCCGCACTGGAACTCCTAGGGAAATTGCTGCTCCGGTTGGAAGCATCTTCCTTCCAGGCGACTGCCCTCCTCTAGACCAACATTTGCATACTGCAATTTGCTATAATAAAACATGAAAACTGACCACCGGGTCCGGCGACTACCCACTTGGATTTCACTTTATTATTTTCCTTTCGTTCTGTTCTGTTTTCGCGCACAACCACCACCAACAGAAGCTGGGCTTGCCGTTTACAGCAACTCGGACATCGGAGTCGCCACCGGTAGCCGCAAACAAATCGAACTGACCAAACCGCTCGCCCGCTTCTGCTGAGGGAACCTTGTTTACAGATTATTTTATTTTGATTTTGTTTCTTGTTTTGCTTGCCACAGTGCCACTGCTCTCTGCTTACCGTTTTCCATAAAATCGTCTTCGCCGGTCGTTGCGCAATTACGCGCCGCAATCCATAGGCCGCGCGAGCACATGCCCATCGCGGTACAGGTACGGCCAGGCACAGGGGCGGGACGGCAAAGTTGGAGGTTGGAGGTGGAAGGTTCACATTTTCCACTAACAAGTTGCACCAAGGGTCGATACCGAAGTGAGGAGAAATGATGTCCAGTCCTCTACTCCAGTCCCTCACCGCCTCCTACTCCGATCCGCGGTGATTAGCATATATGTCGACAGTAGAATGTTTAAATATTGATGACCCTTTAATCGAATTCATTTGCTTCATTAATCATTATCGGTTTTCTGGACCGATGACCGAAACCACCCACCGTTCTGTACCCCATGTTGGTGCTTCATTACCCCTGCCTGGAACGCAAGAAGTTCCAGGACGCAGTCGCGCCGGCACGCACGCATGCAATTACAACCCGCCCGCCCGATCGATCGCGAATGGAGCGGAAGACTAGGGACAAACAAATCAACTCATAAAACGTCGATTGATCAACATCATCATCGAGCGAGCAGGCGGTACTGCACCGCTGCAGCTACACACGCTACATAAAGAGAGCTGGTGGGAGATGGATCCTAGTCGACAGCAACCATTCATCCCGTACGTCTCGGTGCGACTGCAAAACTCCGATTGATTTATAACGAGTGTGCCGGCCTCCGTATGCGATGCAGCCCTAGAGTGCACATTTGCATAGATTAATGGAGAGCGATAAATCGCTACATTGCTTTCCACACCCAACCCAAGAGTCCTCGCGGGCTCTCGAAGACCCACCGTACATCCGCCTTCGATCACTGTTCCGATCGGCTACGGTAATTGGACTGGTAGAATCTACCCCAAAAAGGATCAACGTCTTCCGGAGCTGGCTAATTAGAGACCTAGACCTAAAGCTTCCAACACACTTGTTGACGATCGTCCCACACATCTCACCTGAGACGTTCGCTTCGTTACGCTAGACGATCACACCATCGTCATCACACCTGTCACTTTGTGGCTGAGATCACCACAGTTCCCGGTGGTAATCAACGTCCCTCGCTCTGTCGCTGCAAAACGTCACCGTATTTATTAGGCACATCTCGTTAACCGGTCGACGCGCTTATTGTTATCCCACTGTTTATGGACGTCCGAGATCGCCGGAGATCCTCATCATGCAATCCGTGCTGCACTTGCAGCAATCGTGGCTTGCAGTGGATTAAGCCGTCCGTCGTCTGTCGTGGGGGTCTCCTTCGGTTACGGTGTCTCGCTGGAATTGATGGGAAGAGGCGAGAGCGTGACTGCAGTAAAGCCGCGTGCAATAGCCTCATTAATTGATTGAAATGAGCTCTGGAAGCCTGGGGTATCGGCAGAGAGACATTGGCAGGCGGGATGTCACTGCAGAAGATATTGAATGGGGGTCATTATTGAGACGCTAGGTTCAATAAGAATAATAATTGAGGTTGATGGAAATAGAAGACTTTTACATCAATAACTGTTTTGTAAGGGAGCTCTTCAATTGCTGTGGTACGGGACATCTTGACTTGCCAAAGTCTCTTGTTAATGGGTAGTGAATGTCTGTAAGTGTCTATTTCTAAAAACCAAGCAGCTCACCTTTTGAGTTTCAAAATCTAGATTTAGGTCCAGAGTTCTTTAAAAAAAAGTCAAGCAATCCTCAGTATTTTTTCTGATCCGCCCTCCAACTAACAACTTCAATCGAGCTATCTTATTTCGCAAATTTTTGAAGCCAGCTCTTCGGTTCGGATCGCCTTCTAAAGCAGCCTAATTACACAGCGTCCAGAGCAGCGTTCAACCTTCTCCGTACAAAACATAATCATTTCCTAACAGCTTCATCAGCCAAACAGTTCACATCTGTCAGAAACTGTCCTCCTCCGTTGGCTCAATTTAATTTCGTCCCACCCACCGTCCCCCAGCCCGTCCAGCGGCGCAGGTATCGTTTAACGATCATTAACCAACTTTGTCATTAGACGGGAACCGACCGAGTGTGTCCAACCTGTTCGAACCTCCCCTGGAGCCACACTCTAATCACTGCTAATCGCAACGGTCGTCACATTCGTCAACAGCCTAACAACCTGACAGCTAATCACAGCTGACATCGTCCGCCGGAGGCCGTCAGGCTCCAATCCACCACTCGAAAACCCCGAACCCGCTCCAAGCTCCATTTATCATCTCGTTAGCGCTAAACATTCGACAAATCGACAACCGTTTGGCCGTGGGCATAGGGGTTGGGGGGGATGGAGATATGAGAGAAGAGGGGGGGAGAAAAGGGAGTCGTCCAATTGATAACACACAGTAATCGGCACGACTAATGTACGCACCGCCTCCCTGGAGTCGGAATGAAGTTTGTAGTATGCAAATTTGTGTGTGAGCCAAACGAAAGCAACTGTTGTGGCGAGTGCGCACACGCAGGTTAATAATCACTTACTCGCTTGAACGTTGCGTCGCTCGGAGCACGGAGTGGGTCCACCATCCGTGGGCGACTGACTGTCACTGACGCCACAAACAGCCGATATCGATGAAGCGATGGCATGCGATCGGCAAACGGGGCTCCAGTTGGCCAGAACGACCCATGAAGTGGGAGCGAAATCCTCGTCCGTACAACATAATTTAATTCAATTTAATATGCAAATCAGGTAAATTGTTTTCAAAGTCACCTGTCGCCTTTTTGGCCGGAGTCACCATATGGAAGGGGGAGCGTAACTTTCATTCAAGCTTTGTGCGAAGCTGGATTACTTTAGAAGTAGCAAAACAAAAAATTGGATGCCCATCAACGCCTGTGCGTGCGTGCGCCTGTGAAGGTCAACTGCTGAAAGAGTCTGCTTAAAAGCAAGACCAAGACCAAGCGGATCCCTTCTGTAGTTGATTGCTTATTCATATACGTGTTTAACTTAAACAATTTTTGTCCCTTTTGGGGAGTTTGTCGTTCATTTATGCATTGCAGTCTTTCGTTTTTCCCTTTTTATTTCACCAACTCTACACCCAATTCTTGCACCAGAAGGTCCCCTCATCACTGCAGACAAGTAGCTCGCCGGCTCTAGATGACTTTTTACGGTGCACGACTTCTGCACAGTCCCCACGCACACGGTGCGGAAGCTCATTTATTGTCTGTTATTGCACCGAGACGGGTCACGGTGTCCACAGTGCCGTGCAGTAGACACATCGCCGATCGTAAAAAGCTTCTTCTAGAATCACCCTCGAAAGGGGCTCCCGATTGCAGTCGCGCCTCGGTCGCATCTCATAAATAGCTCCAAGATGAGATGAATAATGCCTCGCCGTCTGAGTCAAGGCGGTGGGGAGATGGGATGGGTTGCGTCTATTTTTGCGCACCAATCGTCCAGCCGTACGAAAGCCGGGCTGCGAAAGCGGATTGGAGTTAATGCGGTGCCATATGATACTTCGGTTCGGTGTTTGGTGGGATGATAATTATACCACCATTCCGTGATGCTATCTCGATTGTATCGTACGCTTGCCGTTCCAGAACCCACCAAGAGGTACTTTGGGGTTTAAAAAAAGGTTTTATGTTCAATTTAATTACCGTGTAAATGCATTCGTCACCTTTCAGGCGTTCGTTTTACGCCCCAACAGAAGAAGCTTCTTTTCGCAATTCGGTTGACGGTAAGGGTGGTTCGCGTCTTAAGCTGAATCAAAAAGCAAACCGAGTTCAATGCGCTTATCAAACAAGCCCACACCGTCTGGGTGAAGGTTTTGTAAAGAAAGACATAAAGAGGGCTAAGCGATCAATAACAAAATCGACTTATATTACCAGCACGCCCTGAGCTAAGGTAAAACTCATCATAAAGTTGTTGTGAGGATGTTAAAGGAAGCTCAAGCCAATACTCTTGACAGTGTTGGTATTGCAGAAAAAAATCTTTTTTTCTTCTTCGATGACTTGATTTTACCCGTAGCGTACAGAGTGGCAATCAGGATGGGATTTGAGCCCCGGTTCTGCTGTATCAAAACCAGCAAAAAATAAATTTTACAGAACTAAGTAAAAAATCTAGAAACAATTATAAATGTTTCTTAGCTTGCCCGCTATAAATCGCGAGAAATTTCTCAGAGTTTTATAATATACACAACAATCTGAGGTTATATTTAAGTGCCAAAATAGCCTGGGGACAAAAACAATAACGATAGCAATGCCAGGAGCTACAATAATACAAAAATATCGGCATCAAATCTCACATAGGCTCGTCTAACCAAATGGATGACTAAAAATTCAACTATTATCAACGAAGTCAGAAATCACAGGCCTAGACCTCTTGAGGTTGTATTGCTCGTGTAGAAACTCAAAGAAAAAATCCCCTAAACCTCGTAAGATTTATGCGACTTTATGGGCTATCGCATATTATACATCAGAAGAAATTGAAATTTCCTACTAGCGCCTGCTTGATTGTATAAGCAGAACCTACTTACGCGATCTTTATATCTTCTCTCTTCTTTATTCGCGATATTTCGTCTGAAGATAACTAACATCGTGAGATTAAGATTTCGAATCCGCTTCCGCTAAATATTCCATCACCCAGGTCATAATCCAACCGTTTCTGTTTGCAAAGATGTTCCTTTTGAATATCCTCCTAAAATCAACGCTCAACTCAAATCGTTAATTTATAGGCCGCACGTGTGTGTGCCGCCCGTTCGCCCTAACGTCCGGTTTTGTCCGGGCAAGCATAAGCCCGGCGACGATCCTCGGCAAGCCCGCCATGCAGACGACTCGGCTGGCCGTTGGAGACTCGTCTAAGCCATTCTCATTCATCATCACACAACGCCAACATACATATATCCCCGCGGTGGATAAGCACGCACTCGCCATCGCATAAGGCACCGTACGGCCGGAGACGTCTAGAGATCGCCAGCGTCTCGCGCCACGGTGCAGACATGCTGGATTACATAAATCTGCGCCTGCATCGATCCGCCGTACGCGAGCGAGACGTACGCCACGCTGCTGCTGCTGCTGGCGCCAAATCTTTGCACTATTAATTGTATCATATTGAAGCCCAACGGCGGGTGAGGACTGAGCAAGCAGCGCGCGCACAAAAACCCTTTGCGTCCGGTCAAATGCATCATAAATTGCACCGGCGTAAAAGCGTGAACGGCGCTCACACATACGGGACGTCTGTGGCATGGCTTTGCGATGCGATTGAATGAAGAAATTAACAAAGCTCTACGCGCTTCTGCTCCGGTTGTTTTGCCAGCTGAATAGGACAACGCAGTGGAGAAGAAAGAAAGAAAAAAGAAGCAAGACCAGCATTAGAGCCATCGGACGCGTACGACGCATACGATCTAGCGCACGTCATCGGGTGAACCTTCTCCCGTGCGATTGGCAGCTGAATAGCTGGCCCCCATACGGGACGACTGCGCCACCAGCGACCGATTCAAGCCAATCATCTTTCTGCCTCGTTTTTTTTTTCTGCTACCCTGCGTCACCGTGTTTTCGACAGCAAGAAAACCGATAGCCAAATGGCTCTCAGTGCCCCCCGGTTGGAGGCGGACAGTTGACGTCGAACGGGCGACATGACACCCTCCGACTGCCAAGATGCCAAATTAAAGCAAAAAGAATTATGCATCGTTAAACCGTCGCGGCGTTAAACGTGTCGGGCACGCTTGTCCCGGTACGGCAAGTGGTGTTTCAGCAATCGATCGGAGTTTTGCCAGCGTTTTCCCAACCTTTCTGGAACTCCGCGTGTCTCATCATAATTTTCTCGTGCACCACTCCAACCAGGATTTTTATCTCCGGCTCCGATGCGTGAAGCTCTTTGGGCTGGTTATTTCTACCATAGCGCAACGCCGTGTGTATGCTTCATTTCAGCACACGAGCGATTACAATCTTGCGGACACAAGTGTGGACCATTAATTAGGACGCGTCGCGAAAAAGGTGCGAAACGGCGAGTGCCCGAAAGCTACAACCGAGTCCTTTCCTTTCTTTTAATGGGTTCGCGACAAACAAATCGTCCCCGCGTGCCAGTTGTCGATAAATAAGATTAACAAATATCTGATTCGTGTTTTTGGTGGCTGCCTTGAAGAGATTTCAGTAACGGTGCCGTCCAGTGGGACTTTTTTATCGATTGAATGCCATTTTTCTTTACCAAAATAAGGATAAGTTATAAATTGAGGGACATTGGTAAGATAACAGTGGTGGTCTGAAGTTCGCTAACTATTCCAAAAATATGGAGAATGGTTTTTGATACTCCCGAATGTCCCTAAATTATCCCCGTCTACGTCTAGCTTCCAAGCTTCAAAACAATGTCCAGCATGACCGGCCCCAAAAGGCAACAAAGCCATAAATCATCCTAATAAATTATTGAAACAATTTAAACTTCATACCTCATTTGTCAAACAGCCGTCCACCAGCAACCCGACGACACGTTTGTCTGTATGTGCCCGATCGGCCAACGAAACCTGATCGACATGATCCCCATCGTAGCATTCAGAACGCAACACGCTGCACACCGAAATCGACCACCCTGCAAGAGCCGAGAACATGAGCCAAGAACAGCTGCGTTCACCCATCACCGGCGGCTGTCATGTTCATTATTCACGGTGTACTACTACTACCACTACGGATCGTTAGTAACCGACGCATGACTTCAACGGCGGCAAGCGACGAAAAAACACACACTCAAGCTCATTAAAGCCGACAGTTGGCCGACAACATTCCGGTCGATGATTCATACGGTGGGATGTCCTCGCGTCCACCAGCGTGTTGGAGGACCGGGAGGACCCCGCTATCTCTCTACGATCGTGTCCTGATAAGGTGGCGAAAGACCAGAGTCTTAAGATTGACGCGTGATAAAGCTCGCGCCTTTCGAGTCGTCGAAATGCAATTCGATCATATCTAAATCAGTCAGCAGCACCGTGACGGTGCTAACAACCTGAATGCACCGAGCGCAGGTAAGAACGTGCCAAGAACATAGGGGACACGCCTTGTAGAACGCCTAGTTTTTTATTTACTTCTGTCCTTTTTTTTTTTGTCACTCATTGCCACTCGGCCCAACAGGTTGAATAGTGTTTGAAGCACGCAGTTCTATCTATTCTCGAGTTCCAGTTGACAAATGCCGAGAGCGCGCGCACTCGCCATGAAACCCGCGCTGACAGTTTTTTTTCGTTTATTTATAGAGGCTTTGGGTCTTTGAGACTTCATTCGCCTCCCGCGCTGACAGTGACAAACAATAAGTGTCAGCAGCAGCGGCAGATCGGAATGCTTGCCGCGTGGAATTCATTCGCCCAGTGCGTTTTGTTGTGGAAGGCAAATGGATCGGCCCAAGATAGACGGACGCTTGATTCCGCAGCAGCAATTGGGAACCGCGCAAAGCAGATATGCACGATAGAAAAAAAAGGCGCGAGCCTGTCTAGCCGAATAAGGTGGAATCCAAAGAATGTTCGCGTGCTGATCAAGTCGTTTTCTTCTTCACAATCTTACGGTTCGAGTCGGGGTTTTGCTGACTCGCTAGCCATACTTCATTACGTTTGCTACAGGGTCGCAAGGTTCGTCACTTACTGCCGTTGAAGTCTTTCGTTTACCGTTGCAGTGAATGAATTCATTAAATCCGCCAAACCAACCAACCGCGTCACCAACCGGGCGGAGCCAACCAGTCAGTAGTGCGTAGTAGCGAAACCTCAGCATTAGAGGGGTTTTGCCGTAGGAGTAGGGAGATACGCGCCACTGCGCACCTGCTACACAGCCCATCCTACTCACGTCGTAATGACAATTCTCGTACTCACTCTCTGCGCTAGCCACTGTGCTGGGGATGATGTAATTGCATACCCCCTGTTTTTTCGTTGCCGCCGACACACAGCAGACCCCCTTCATCTTTGGTGGTGTGCCAGACGATGAGTTCAAGCTAGCAAGGCAGCTAGCCAACCCAACCAATCGTGGCGTTCGGTTAGCCGCACGGGCTAAACGCTTACGATTCTCCTCCGATCCATACTCCGTCGGCAGTTTCGCACCTGTCCGCTAAGTGGCTGCCGTGGTAGGCGCACTTTACCGCCGCCAGGTGTCATCGATGGCATCGATGTCTAAATTAGACGTTAAAATGACGTCGAGAGGTGATTCACAGTGGCCTCCCACCATTATTATCCTCCTACAGCAGCGTTCTTCACACGTCGTCATCTTTCGCGTCCTCGTAATTAGATGACAATAATTGTCTTGTTAATTAAATAAAAAAACATTAACACTCCTCTCGCGGCAATGCTTGCCGGCGAACGGGAGACGGACCGAGTTAAGGCTGAGTTAAGACCTCTTTAACATGCACCGATTGGTACGTGTGGAGGTAGCCTCCGAGAGAAGCCGCGGAGATGCATCATAGGCAAACGATCGATGTTTATCGTCAACTGGTCGCCGTTTCAACGCCACACACACACACGCGCGCGGGCGAATAATAATTGTAATTATTGCGCTATTATCGTCATTATTTAGTGAAAACATCGTCATTATCATCACATCATCGACGCGCCAGTCCCAGCGGACCGCCAGCACGGGTGGCGGTACATCAACACCAATTACACCGGCACCCTGTTTCTGTTGCCTCGAGCAGCAGCTCGTTGGTCGTTGCTGCCTGCTTGCCGACTTTTTTTATGCACCCGATTTGCTTACAAATTCTGTTTCCTCCGCCTGGCTGTGAGTGGTGTTAGGAGGCGACCTCCCGCAAGCGTGGCGGGACGATTATGTTGCACCGCTCTTGCTTTTCTTGCCACCTTTTTTTTCCCCTGCCCGATCTGAAGCTGACTGAAGAAAAACTGGAGCAAAGGCACGGCGCACAAAACAAGGGCAGAAATCGCCACCATCATCATCACATCATGCGTGCATAATTTGTGTTAGTTTAGTCAAACGATTTGCCCTCTCGTCGGCCTCTCTCTCGGTCTGTCTCTCTGTCGTGCATGCATTTTCCGGTTATTTGTTGCTTCCTTCCAACGATGAGGCTAGACTTGCTGCACCCGTCCATCAAGAGTCTCGGAGTGTGTTCTCCAGCCTTTCCAGGGCCCGGTTGTCATTCCTAATCGATGTGGCGCGTCCGTGTGTGTGATTCGGAATACCGTGACAAAACGTGATCGCACCGCTACCGATAACTACGATGATGATGATCAGGTACGCGAAGAGAAGACTCTCGAAGGAAAGGTAAATGAAATGTCACGTTAAATACATTGTTGGAATATTTATGGACCGACGGGTGGACACGCGGTCAAGACTCGCCTTTATCTATTGAGTTGCTTAACGTCGGGGGCCCATTCGTCTGTTGGCCTACCGGGTTCGTTGGCTACACGATAGAGGGCGCTCATTTGCTTTTCTTATTTGAATTGCGAGTTTTGCACGGCACTTTTAAAATAACTTTTGCCTTAAATTCTTACTCGAGCTTCTGGAGCTTGTCAGATTCGGACAAAGAAAACCACCAAGGAGATTATCTATCATCGTAAGCTTGTTAAAAGCCACCAGCAGTTGGACGGGCGCGCGACTTCCCCTTGGCATTGCTCGGGAGTATGAAATTACATTGCACCCCAAGACACCCCCGGGACATGAGTTCCAACACTCCAACCCCACACGTGGCTGGAGGTCCTCGGGCGGCAGAACTAGAAACGACACGGAACCACACAGGTTGTGTCCGGAGCGGCTGCACTTGGCTCCGGCTCCGGTTCGACACCGCGTCATAATTCATCCGCATGACGCGACCCCGGGCAGAGATGTGGCCGCGGAACACTGTCGCGGCGACTACGGTGGCCAACCGAAACCGAAAACCATCTGCGCGAGAAGTGTGCCCGTGCCGTGTACATACAACGCCGGGATAATACTCTTCCAGAAGCTCACCCTCGAAGCAACGAGAGCAACCGGTGGTCAGAGCGTCCGATGTGCGAAATGATGCGATTAATTTTGCCAACTCTACCCTTGTTGTAACGGCGTTAATGAAGGTACTTCTTTCTGGGGGGGGGGCCTCACAAGCAGTAGTAGCAGGAGCAGCTACCACGCTACACACTCACCGACACCCAACCCGTAAAGTGCCATAAATTCATAAATAAACCCGGCACATCGTGAGGAGCTTTGTCCGGCTGATGATGGACACCAGATTACATCGCCCGACCGAGCTAGAAGAAGTGGGCCTAGGACACCCCGAAACACCCGAAAACTTCGGGATGGATGAAGCGGTGGAACAAAGATAAGTAAGAAGACACTGCTTTCGTCCCGCGACTTCGTACGCCACCCTTACCTTAGGCACTTCTTCAATTTCTTGAAGGCCGGGACCTGAGACCCCAGGGTGGGATGTTTCAGCGCCGGATGTGAATATCCATCCACCCAAATCCATTCAAGAATTCATAAGTAAAAATAGCAACACCTTACCTACACACACACACACACACACACACACACACACACACACACACACACACAGGCTCCGCTCACTCACAGGCTGAATTAAAAACGGCAGCCACATTAGAGACACTTTGCGGAGGCTTTGTTCGGCGGCTCGACGACTCGAAAGGGAGAAAAAAAAATATCCCCGGCCAAATAAAATAGCGGCCCAAAAAAGGCGATGGCGTAACACCGGGAGGCCACGCGCTGCCAAATTTGATGCCCAACCCTAAAACGTAGCTGTAGAAGAGCCCCCACTTGACTAAGGCAAGGGTGAGGAGTAAAGCGGTTTTCGAGTGTCGAAGATCTTTCGCTTCGGAAGAGTGGAATTTCGGAGAAATCGAGAGAAATCGAGGGGGGTGGGGCGAGGATACATTGTTTTGGAGTTGCGCGGTCGAGGCACTACCCGAGTGGCGTTGTTGCGTTATACACATGTTAGGGATGACTTTGTTGTCGCTATTGTGCGCATGGGCTGTGCGATGGCTCGGTGGGTTGAATTGGCCTGAATGGAAACTCTCGGACTCGCCCTAGGAAACATGTTCCCTAGACGCTTTGTGATACAGTTTGAGTTATGCATGTGGACACGAATTCTGGATGACTATTTAGTCCGAGAGGTCCAATCGTTTGCGTGATCGCAAGATCCGTTTGACATCACCGCATCATCACATTTGACAATCATGTGCCATAATGATCGGCTAAATCCAGGCTTCCTAAGCAAGCAACCCCAACGTTCCATTAGCTCCGTGCCTGCGGAATGCCGTGCCCCAAACAAATGACGTCCATCCGTCCATCCGTCCGCTACCAATTAGACTTCGAGGTCTGGACTCATTGCTTTCTATTGGGAAATCCATTCGCCCTGTTAGAATCGTCATCCATTTCACCACGAATCCTCATCATTCCGCGACGTTGACGTTTACTCGCGTAACCACCTGGCCAGGCGCGATCGCGATCTTAATTGGACGGAAACGGTGAAGTTCACGATCCAATTTTTCCAAATATGCGACCGGCCTCCCGGTCCTCCTGCCTGGGTCTCAATTTGTCGGCCGGCGTGTCTCTTGATTAGAAGGGTAAGACCCCAAGCCCAAACGGTGACTTATAGGAACGGACGGGCACACACCGCGAATGACAAACGTTCGATTTGTGCGACGAGCAAGCGACGAACCTTGCGGCCACGGAAGCCACCGTCATATACCACATTCGATCGGGGTTTTTTTTTTGTCGTTGTCGCTATTCTACAAATCACCTACGATCGTGTAGAGCGAGCACAAGGATCATGCCCCATTTCTATTGGGACGTCGAAGTAGCGTCACACAATGCACAATGTTACTTGCCGGCTCGGGTGCTCGGAGCACTTGCCATCAAACATGGTCCCAAACATCGCGTGATGTACACCAACTTCGTTTATATCGTCCTTCTCTTCGTCTGCTAAACCTGGATCGCTTCGTTTCAATTTCCTTCACCCAACCCCCCCACCCAAAACGCCTCACTTCCGGCCCCCCCCCATAAACCAACGTGTGCACGACAGAATGTGTGGGGGGGAACGGATGAACCGGACAGGTAATTCATGTTTGGCTGGCTGTTGTTGTTGCGCGCGTTACCTTCTCGCGCACCAATTGGAGCACCGGGCACAAAGCGCGGCGACATAACTGTAAAGAAATCGGTAAAGCAATTGGGCTCCATTGTAATAATCATCCATTTAAATTGTCTCCTGCCCATTAATGAGTGAGGCCAAAATCACGACTTTAACCAAATTATCCATATGTATAGCCGAGCAAGTTGCTGGTTGTCGTTGGGCGACTGGGAGATGGCACTGGTACGCCTCGATCGAACGACACAGAATTGGGCCATATTAGGGTGTACTGGTAGAACATGTCGAGGGTGAAACATCGGTCGATCGAACGGCTGTTTTGGGGCAACTTGGCGCTGGTGACCCATTTCTCTGCACGCCGTGACCGGTGTGAAGTGTAAGGACGTGCAAGTGACGAACCTGACTCGGATTGCTAATGTGGTCCCCAGCTCCCCCCCCCCCCCCCCACCAGCAAGCCAGAACGGATGTAGCCTTGGTAGGTTTGTTTTGTTGTAGCTAAGCGAAAACAGCTTCAAGACAGTTCCATAACGAATTAGTATTTGAAATTCAAAGTCTCGTGTTTTTACCAGCCGTGGGGGGCAGACTTGCACTACTTGTGGATGCATTTATGTTTGGAGGACACCACGGCACAGACCAAAAAAACGATTCTTCAACTCCAAGACCCTGTTGTCTAAAGGCCCTCTAATCCTAACGATCGGGTCACGCTTTACATTTCCGCGTAACACGCGTTGCATTCGGGTTGTCGGGTTGTTGTTTGTCCCTCCGGGCAAGAACATCGCCCAACTGCTCGCTCATAGTTAATTCATCAAAACAAAGTGATAACACGAGATCCGTTTGACAGGCCACGAGAGTTTCCACGATCCCCCACCACAACACAACGATCGGTGGCGAGCTTATTAAGGGTGCTCCCTGGTTTAGACTTTTTAATGTGTCTGGTGCACCCCAAGTAACGTGAATGTCCGAGACACTTTCGTTCGCCCGTTTGCTCCGATATACTGTTCCAGGACGGGCACACACACACATCACATTGAAGGTGACGCTGGGCATAGAACCGCATCAGACAACGGATCTCGTGTACGCGTGTTTCCTCTGCGCTTCAAAGTCGCCCGACTCTGGCGCAAATGTCCGTTTCCACAACACGAGATGCGCGACAAGGTGACAATCTGCAAGTCAATAGCCGGCCGACCGGGTTCTCAGCCTTCCCAAAACTCGCACCCGCTCCCGATCTTATCAGCTCTGTGCATCACATGCTAAGTAAGCAAGTGAATCTGAGCTGGAGTTTTGAATTAGACGAAATTTGCAATTCGGGTTCAAAACACGTGATCGGCGGTGGATGACGGAATACTAAGTTTCCTTGCCGTTTTGGCTGCTTGAGGACGTCCCTCGAGAAGAAACGCTTCATCCAAACTGTAGCCACTGCACCTAGAATTCATTTCGGAGGTAACGGAGTTGGGACACTCGGTGTATTGGAAAGCCGAAAGTCCATCGGGTGATTCCAGCACCAGTGGAAAAGCCAACGGCCTGGGAATTTCATGATGCGTGCAACACTTTTAACCTGCTTGTAAAAGTTTTATTGCTAACGTAAACAGTAATTTAACTAGATAATGGAATTTCCGTCAACAAAAGGTAGTTTCGAGCTCAGGTCGGCGGCTACCTACACGATGCCACACGAGGCACCTGTTTGCATGCGGTTTGGATTTTCCCCCTGATGCGAACCGAAGGGAATAGGGAATGCGCTATTGATTACCTGTAAAAACAGACCAGAAGGTAAGAAGGATAATTTATTCCGGAAAATACACACACCGTAACAAGTGTTTTTTCCCCCCTGTCTAGGGTAGCATTTTTCGATTGCTCGAAGGAGTGAAAAAATGTGTAAAGAAATTGACCAAAGATCGGATAATGGTCAGGGCCCTTTAGGAGAGGTTTTTTCTAGTTTCTTCCTGCGTGAGAGTGCTCGGGGAAGAATGTTTACGAAGGCTTCCAAATGAGGGGAAACTCAGATTAGGGCAGCGGAAATAAAGTTAAGAAAATAATTAGAATTAGGACACTTCGTTCTGACGATCATGGCTGATTTATTGGAAGAATAATTGAAGCTTTAACAGTCAAGATTGGCAGACAGAAGGAGAATCGGACATTTATTATGCGTGACCTCCTCCAAATTTGATCCAGCTTCTACTCGAAATATCAATTCTATTAGCTTTTCCGATCCTCCAATATTGAAGTACAATTAATCGTCAACTTCACTTGTTAGTTCTTCATAAGTTTAAGGCTGTTATCAATAGCTTGAATTCTGATTTTAATTATAATCAGAATGAATTTTACTTGAGATATCAAGAGTTAAGTTCAAAATCTTCAACTAACAGTCAAGTGTCCCAGAGCCTGGATTCTTCAATACCCATCTGTACAATATCCAATAACATATTAAACAGACGAATGAGGTCTCAAAGATCCAAAGTCTCAATAAATAATCGATTCTTCAAAAATAATAATATCTCCTCGAAAATTCAAAGTTTCTTGCTGAGACAAATTCTTTACGTACTTGTGGATTTCGAGCACCAAGAAGAAAGCTTGGTTTAGGAACAGATAAGAGTATGTGTTTTTGAGACTCATTTAACAGAGAAGTTCAAGATCATCATAAGGACTCACCAAGACGGTATCAAATGTAGACCAAATTTGGTCAGTTTCCTCTACACAAGAAAGGTTTTCTCAATCGGTACAGCTCCAAGAGAGTCGTGGTCGTCTTAAATAAATAAGCCCTCAGTTTCGTCCAATAAAGAAGCATCAGAGGATGTACCAGATATTGAAGATAAAGGGACTAAGCATCAAAGACACTGAATGATGGATTTTTAGAAGAAATCGATATTCTTCAGGCAAAAATCAAGCCATTACGAGGGCTTCATCCCCACATAAAAGTTCCAATTGGAACAATCGCCACAAGATAACCCCAGCTTTATGTCATCTTGTACAGCATCAATCGATTGTCTACGTCTGCTTCCCGTTCGCGTCACTGCTACACTGCTACAAAAGGATCGTAAATCAAAACAACAGTCCCCGGGCTCCTTTTGCGGGAGCCATAAAATCGGGAGCACTGAGGGGGGGGGGGAAAAGACCAAACCGGCAACCGAAAACAATTCATCGCTTATTCAAATTATGTTCGTGCCGTTATTATTATCATCATTCTTGTCAAGCAACCCATGCTCCGTGAGTCTATTGTGAGCCTGTGGCGCGTTCTATGTCCGCTCGCAGGGCTGTTGATCGATTAACCTCAAAAAACTAGATCGGTCACGATGAACGGTCCGCGTCCCTGCCTGGGTTGTCATGTCAGAGCAAAACAAAAGCCTCTGCCACGCAAAACATGACTCTTTCTTCACGGATGGCGAATGAAAAGAAAATTGTACATCATACATCACCAGTCCAGTGGGTACAACTGCTGCACGATAAAACAGCGCCTTTCTTTCGATCCATCTCATCAGCTGCGATTGAGCTCGGTTTGACATTTGGTGATACACGTGGACAGCAATCGTCCGCCGTTTATCTAGATTTTCTGCATTTATTTCGCCTACGCAAGTGGTCGATCAAGTGGTGATCCATGATGTGCACCATTCCAACCATCGATCGAACTCTACGAAAGATTGATCGAAACGTTTGTGCTGATCGTCATCCACGATCACACATGATCAGCGACCGGTCAATGGACGTGTTAATGGGACGCTTCTCTTTCCATGTTTTTTTTTCTATCTATTTTCTTTCCCCGTTCGAAGAATGGTGGTGAAATGAAAACAGCATCATTCATGGAAAAGGATGTTTTTATTTTGCTCCTACCTCCTGTCCAGTTCCGGACCGGAACTGGGTATCAAAACAAAGCAAAGAATGAATGAACAAGCGACTTTTGGTGCTTTTGTTTTGCTCTCAATCTCTCGTTGGGAAGAGTTTGATTCCTGGAACCTGACCCCTCGCTAGCGAAAACAAGCAGAAAAGCGAATCAGTTGTAACAACATCGAGCGCGATCATACTCGTTGCGTACTTTCTTTCCATTTTTTTTTGTCTTATGATTTCTCCTTTTCCGTTGGACTTACACGAAAATTTGTCACCTTCTTTGTGATCTACCGGAAATGTTTTTTTTTTTTTTGTGACCGGATGTTTTGCTGTTCCGAATTGGAGTAATAAAAGACACATGTACTCCTTTTCTACTCGTACTTCTTGGGAGGTCATATCGAAGAGGGTCTTGAAAGTGATGCATTGGAAGAAGATGTGAGGAAAATGTTTAAAAGCTAATGTAATAGATAGATATAAGCGTATTATTATGATGGACATCTGTTTACTTTTGGGAAGCATTCAAACGGGAAAGAAATTTTAAAAAAATCGTTAAAAAATTAAAAAAAAATTATTAAAAAATTAAAAAAAAAATTAAAATACGTAACATAGAACTATAAATAAATTTAAAAAATCATTGAAAACTAGACAAAACAACGAAGAGGCAACGGTCGTACTGGAAAAAAAATAAATAATAAAAATTCACTGAGGATTGAAGAGAAAATTGTGTAAGATTTTCTCTTCAATTCAACTTAAGAAGATCCTTTCGATAAATATGATGAAAAATTGTTCAATTTATACTTTACTTCAAAAAACCAAAAGTTTAAATAAAGGTACATACAAATTTGCAGCGGTTCGGCCAAGGCGACAGAATGCGTCGGCCTTCACACGGCTGAACCGGGGTTCAAATCCTATCCAGAGCGCCTCCCCGTACGCAGGACTGACTACTTTGCTTCAGGTAAAATCAAGTTACAGAAAGCCAGAGATGGCAGGCCGAGACTTTGCGAGGTTTTTTATGTAAAGATATGTAATAAAAAGATATGTGAATTTTCTATAATAAGCAATATAGTAATTGTAATGAACATAATTTTTTATTTTTTTTTTACACATTTAAGCCATTTGGACAATAAATTTAACATCCTTCCCACACACTCACAAAAGAAAACCAGAAGCATAATGCAATCATTTGTGCCAATCCTCCGAATCCGCTTTTCCCAAAATTTCGATCCTTTCCATTTTCAAAAATCCTGACCTGCCTTTTTATGGCCAAACAACCAGCAGAACGCTTTTAATCTTCTTCCACAGGTGCAAAACCATCCGCCCACTACCTGTCCAACTTACTTCCGGACGCTGCAGAACAAGTCCAAGCTAAAAACCTTCCAATCCCCCGAGAACAATACTCCGCTACTTCCGTTTTCATCCAACACTTGCCATTATTTCGATCCAGGATATACCACCGGATGCGTTCGCCACAATACGAATCCATGCCCGGGCATTGCAAGTGCATTGAAATTGCAAGCTGATGATAGGTTCAGGTGCACGCAGCCACCTCGCACGCGCTATTGTGATTTGGACACATCCGTTTCGACCCGGTGCAATAGTGGTTCGGAAGAGCGGAAGAAGCTTAACCCGAAAGGAAAAGGAAATCAGAACAAATTCTGTTGGGTTGTTTGTAGGAGAGGGAGAGGGAGAGAGAGGAAGAGCTAGATAAAAATAGAACACAAAAAAATCGGAAAGGAACGGAAAGAACTACACCAGACCGCCACAAGAAGAAACACGCCAAAAACGATGCAGACCGACTTTGGGAAGAAAAGCGAAAAAAAAACGACGGAGAAACCGTTTAGTCATTTCGGAATCCATAAGCGAGGACGAAGAGACACCAGAGAAGAAAAGAAAAGCAACCAAGGTGAAGTTTTCAGTTTTAGATTTTCATGTCATTTTATTTTGCTTTGTGTGACGCTGCGTCGTCGTCGATTTGCTTTTTCTTAGCCCGCTAGGAGAGAGTTTTGCTGTACTTACGCACTACAACTGCTTACACGCTACCGATGTGTCTTTTTTGTATACAGAAAACAAACAAAAATATATTAAGATCATGTTAAACGCTAGCTGCTTTGCTTAACGAACTAAACCGTCTGTGTCTTTCTACTTTTTGTTTTTTTTTTGCTACCAGTGTTTAAATGCTGTTCTTTGCGCTCTATGTACAGGGGTGGGCGAGCGAACGTTAGCTCCTGTGTTTCGCTTAATTATAAAAATAGTGAACTATGTTTGTGTCATTTCTTCTGCTCTCTTATGAACTAGCGCTGCTAACGGTAAGACTTGTACGACTAAAACAAAATGCATTCTTCCTGCTTCGTTGGTAGCGAGAGTTTTGGGGGATGCTTGTTTCTTGAAGGCACTTTGCACTTTTCAGTAACGAGGTTGGTAGTTCAAAATGTAACGAGAGGCAATTTTTTAAAATTTTTGTAAGGCAAATCGGATCATGATGTTTGGTTGTGATCGCGCCGTTCTATCCCCAGGCGCATGTGTTTTTCAAGTGGTTATGACGTCATTTTCTTCAAGAACTTCAAGAAAAAATTGGACATTGAGATCTTCTTATCGTTTGTTTTTTGATAGCGAGAAAATTATAGTGAAAAGAAAAGCACGGAAAACCCAATACATAATTTAACGGATACGAAATGTGTTGAAGAGAGTTGAAGCGAAACTAACATCCGGTAAGCGAAAATTCCACTAAAATGCAAACTAAAAACTAAAACAAAAAAAAAAACGAATCTGACTAGTTTGGAACAGTTTGTGTCTCATTTTTATCTTTTTTTCCCCCCTTTCCTTTTTAGCGCTTCTTACGAAACGAGAAAAAAAAGTTGTCGAAAAAAATCTACTAACTTTACTCCTTCCCTGTTGTGGTGTTTTAGCTATTTCGAAAATAAATAAACTTACTAAAGTAGAAAACAATTTTTTCCACTGTCTGGCAGTCACCCAAAACACTGCTTCATTCCTTCACCACACAAACCACCCCGACGTGGCACACGGCGAATACTAACGCTCATCAGTCTCTTTTGTTGGTTGATTTTCTCGTTCGTTCTTTTTTTTTTGGGAAAGAGCACACACACACTTTTCTCGAAGGCACACACACACACACGCTCACATGAAGAGGACGACCTCATCGCCCTAGTACACGGCGATGTTACCACCGTGCGGTAACACGGTTGGGATGAAGCTATCCTCCGAGATGTTGCACGAGGCACCACTCTGCGAATGGGGACTGTCCGAACGCGCCAGCGAGGGGACGGGCGAACCGGCCGTACTGCTACCACCGGACCCACCCGGACAGCCGCTTTCGGCGTGCTTCGTTAGCAGCGGAAGCCGCGAGAACGATTTCGTGCACGTGGGACACTTGAACCGCTTCACGTCCTCGTGCGTTTGCTGGTGAGCGCGCAGGTTCGACCGGTCGGCGAACGCCCGCGAACACAGCTTGCACACGAACGGTTTCTCCCCGGTGTGGGTGCGGATGTGGCCCTGCAGCAGCCACGGCCTCGAGAACGCTTTGTCACAGTGCGTACACTTGCACGGTAGCGTGTGCGTGCGGATGTGCATCTTGAGCGCACCGAGCGTTTTGTACGGTTTGTCACACTCCTTGCACACGAACGTCTTCTGCGCCTGGTTGCCTTCGGCCGCGGGACAGTGGAACTGCTGGTGCTTCGAGAGCCCCGAGTAGGTGGAGTACGATTTGCCACAGTCCGGACACTGGTAGCGTGGCGCGCCACCGCTCGCCGGCGTCGCCGCTCCCTTCTCACCCTCACCCTTCTTCTGGATGTTGGAGCTCGAGGTGGACTTTTCCGTGAGGATCGACGAACAGCCGGACGAGGACGATAGCGAGGTGCTGTTACCGTTGGTGACGCTCAGGCTGTTGTTGTTCTCCTCCGAATCGGCTCCCGGGCTGGCGGGTGCCGACGAAGAGATCGGCGACAGGGAACGGCCACGCGACGAAAGGTACGAGTTGAACGAGGTATGGCTGGAGGCAGGCGAGAGGGAGGGATGGTCCGCCACGGAGGACATCATCAGATGGTGATGGTGGTGATGGTGAGCGGCGGGATGATGCAGCGGGTAAGGCATGTAGCGGTGCTGGGCCCGCACGAACGCAGACTCCGACTTGATGATGTTGTTGTTCTGGTTAAGGCGAAGCTCGGCTGGGTAGGCCGGCACAACCATCGACGGTGGTGGCGAGAGCGAATGGCGATCCGGACGGAAGAGGTGCGTCGGCGAGGCAGAAGGACTGCCGGAGGTATCGTGCTGGCCGGCACTGTACGGAGACAGCGGCTCGGAGCGCGGTGGCGAGATCTGGCTGTGGTGCGGATGCAGGTGATGGCTGTGGTGATGGTGCAGCGGAAGTCCTGCCGGATGGTGCGGGGTAGTCTGTTGGCTCTGCTGATGGTGGTAGGCACTGTAGAAGTCGGCCGGATATGGCAACGGGTACGGGAATCCGGGGTACACCGATGGGAACGAGGCGGGCGACCGGGAACCGGCGTAGTACATCGAGGGCAACGAGCCATAGGTCGGCGTTGGGATGGACAGAGGCGATTTGGTATCACTGGGCGCGGGGGACGAGGAGGGTGGCGGGGTGGGCAGAGTGTCCTCCGCCTTGATCACGACCAGCTGCTCGGGCGATTCCGACCGTGCCTTCTTCTTCATGGACTTCATTGAGAGGTCCTGCGGTTTGGTGCTCAGGTTTTCCGGTTCCATCTCACCGTCTGAGTCTGAGGGGGGGGGAGAACAGAAGCGAATGGGACAAAGGCGTTAGTTAGGCGACAGAATACACACAGAGAGATCACCAACACTCCAACTGATTCCTCGGAAATGAATTGTGAAGGGGAAAAAAATAATTACCATTTTTAAGGGCGTCCTCCTTGGACATGAAGACTGGACGCTTCTTGAGCGGACAATTGCTGTAGTTCTTCTGCATGATCGATGTTGGCATGGTGTTCCGAACACGAACACACACACACGCACAGTTCCGAAACAAAAATCACAAGTCAAAGTCACACACAGGAGACAATAGCTGGGGACACACGTGTCCCGCAACGAATTTCTTGAGAAGACACCAGACCGTTCTTCTCTGCACACGCATTCAGGACTATTCACCGTTGATATGACGCGGTCTGCGTTTTGTCCTCTGCTTTTTGCACAAACACACACACACTCTTGCACAGGCACACAATTCAATTGCCGTTTTTGCTGCTTCACTATTCTTGTTTGCTGGATGTAACTATCCTGCTTTTGCTGATTTCAGGCTCAACTTTTTTCAGTTCACTATTCCATCACTTTTAACTCTTATTTCCAGGTTTCTGCTTCAACACAGTGTAATCCGTTTTGGTAGCTGTTTTCACCACACAAGCACACAAGATGCACTTTCTCTCTCGTTGCTTTTTTGTCACAAAACTAACGTCTTTAACATTTTCTCCTACGAGTTCTTCTGTTGTTTTGCACGCACACTGCCGGATAGATTTCAAGGCAAATGACAGTACCGGAGTGAATTTATGCTCATACACAAAATAGATCTTCGAGCGACACGCGTCCTAGCGCTTGCAAGGTATTAACCGAAGTGTTAGCTCAGTGTTGACGATCGCTCTTATTTATAGGCGATCGGTACCGTTCGGGCTCGCGCACGCATTCCTGTCGTGCCGCGTTCGGGTGTAGCTGCTGCGGCCGAGCATGAAAAAGGGGCGGAGTTACAGGTGCACTATGCGCACGAACGCACATTGAGCAAATTTTGAGCTCCCTGGAGCTCCGGTGCACCGTCATGTGGAACTCATGCAGGTAGATCGGTGTTGCGGGCATTGTTTACATGTTTGAATTTATTTTATTTCTTATTTTATTTTAAAAACTATCATATAAATCTGTTGTTTCAATATCTAACAGCCGTTTTTTATGTTATTTTATGTCCAAAATTTAAGAATAAATATCAAAGACAGAAGCAAAACTGCCACTGAGTATCTCTTTTCCTCCAACCGTCTGTTGGCACCGATCCGCCGTGAGTGCCTTGCGGTAAGGTGAACTCAAAAGTAGCTCAGTTCACGATCGCTCGTGCACAGCCGATGGTGGAAAAAACCCTCTTCGGGAATTTCCCTCCCCGGCAGTGCACTCGCGGGGTGGGGATAACCCTGCTCTCTGGCCTGCTCACACCCGCACGCACTGTCTCTCGCTCGCACGCAGGTGTTTGCGAGCTTCTTCTCCTGCACCGAGCGTTCGGCGTTCGACGGCCGTATTTCCCCCACCCTAAACTTCGGGTAGCGACCGAACCGAACGGCGCACCGGTACAGCCGGGTGCGTACGAGCCTAGGACCGGTTCCGGAGTAGTGTTGCGCGGTGCTGGAGCGACCGGTGCGTACGCGCACACAGTTCCGAGCGGGTGCACATTTTCGTTGTTTTGGTTGTGCTGCGTTGCCCGCGCGTGCACTATGGCACGGACAGGCGCGCTGGAATTTCCTGTGCCAGGGTTCTGTGCCTGGTGTTGGGGGCTATTTTTAACTCAATTTTAGGTATGAAAACTCCATGTTTTCTGGAAGCATTTTTAAAGGCAAATTATTTTTTGTCGAATTTAAAATTTCGATCAAAAATATTCCTTTGATTCTAAAAGTCCTAATAATTCATATCGCACCGAACGAACGTAGCATTACAGCTGCTTCTATCGCGCAAGGCCCTACTCATAACACCCAGAAAAAGCAATTCAAACTCCAAACAGAACAAAAAACGGGCATCCGCACCGCTCCTCACCCTTAATCCGGTGCAGCTTGTGTCCCTTACGTTTGTGCATTGCGCCAGTTGTGCCAGCTGGCTACGTTGGTGTGTGCTTTACGTGTTTGGCACCCCGAAAGGATCTTCGGTGTTTCGGTCGTTCCATCTCATTCTCCCTTCCGGGGGTTTTTTGGTCGCTGGAAAAGTGTGATCGCTTGCGCTACCGTTGGCAAAAAGGATATGATATTCCTAGAACTGTGTGCTGTGCCTAGGTCCTAGATTAATCTTCCCTCTTCCACTTGGCCTACTTTCATCCCCTCCCCCCCCCCTCGCAGGGACAACGTTTCATCCATTGCTCTTAATCTGATAGCAGCCATCCATCCACTAGCGTTGCGCTGAGGCCCACACCGGGGCGAGCACCGAGCAATTTCCACCCGGTTCCGTTTCATTTAACCTTTTAACTGCGTCCGTGACTACGAAACGTGTCGGGAAACATTACGTAGCATCGTGTGACGCGTTAGAAGCAGTTGCGGAAGTAATAACACATCGAAAGCGCTTCGGTAGGTTGGAAATGACGGATGGTTTGGCCAACAGTTTTTGGGAGGTTTAATGTGTTAGCTTCCTGTTAGGATGGTTCAGGAAAGTGTTTTTGATACGATAATGCTTTCTACACCAATAAGGTTAATAAAGAGCATTGAAAATTGTTCTTAAAATATCCTTTAAAATCTTAAGCTTAATATTTATCCATGCACCAAGCGATGGGACTTCTATGAAATGGTTTATTATGAGCCAAGCTCTGAAAATTCACATGCCTTTCGTTGTTTAAATTTTTTAAACTTTTTTCAACTATTTTAATTTTTTTTTTATTTAGTATCGAACGAGGCGCTTTTTTAAGCTCACTAAGATTGTTTATCATGAGCTAACGTTACTTTATTAGCCCTATTTTCAATTTATTTTCTATATTCTCCTATTTTAATCGGTTATTTCACCTTAATTATTGCTCCTTTACTTGCTCGAACGAAGTGAAAGTAATTAAACCATTAATATTTTCTAAGAGCCAATGCGATCAGGGGCTAGAAGCCTTTCTACTTCCAAAGTTCAAGTCAAATTGAAATAATTAAATTTCCTACCTGTTCTTACAAGCTGCGGTGGGAGTTGATGAAGATCGTTTATTATGAGCTGATGTGTCTAATTTCTGTCTCTTATAATGGTATATCGTACAGTGTACATGATGCGTATTTTGAAGCAAAAATAAAATAAATTTAAACTAATTTCCAAAGGTAAAAAGTTTAAATTTCTGCTTCTACTCCGACTACTCCGAAGCAATTCTTCTCTTCTACTTGCTGCAGGCAACATCCTCATCCTATAGTTTCCACCCTAGCCACGGCACACCTTTTATCCGAATTTCATCGCCAGCCAGAATTTCATCCCGACTGATCCCTTTGGTACACCGTTGGTAAAACAGCCCAGACTTTAAACAACGCGCACATTGAACTTTTGTGTACCGACTGCTGGAAGTTATTTCCGCACCACGGTACCCTTGAACTTCCCGTTCTATGAAATCCAAAATGCCCAAAAACGGAACGGGAATCCGACACCAGGCATCGCGGACAACCCCTAGGAAGCACCGGCGTCAGCTTGGAACAGCAAAAACACATGCGCACGACGATCAAGGGATGGGCTATTAGACGATGGTTGATCGTGCGTTGATTAGAGCGTGTACGGTACGCCGAGAGGACACTGCACTGTACAGCAAAACAATGCAGATGATGGAAACAGCGGGTCCCTTACGGGGCGACCGGTCGGGATGCACTTCTGGATGGTCGATCTCGTCTGCATCTGTCGAGATTTCAGGCGCTTTCCCTTTAAACACGTTGTACGATCCGGTTATAACGATCCTGATGTCTCCCTGTGTTTTTTTTCTCTCTCTCTCTCTCGATTTCTTGAACTGTTTTCCCGAACGGTGATTTACTTGAAGTTCACCTTTGCTCATCAACGGTGGTCGTAGATCGAGGCGCTAGCCCGAGGGTGAGCTCAATGATCCTTCTCGGTCAGTTGCTAAGGTGGAAGCTGCAGCCAGTTCTTAAAGACCCCTTACCAGCCAGGACATTGGACCGTGACTCGGTACATTACCGTTCGCTTGCCTAACCGATCGAATCAAGGATCACCCTGTTGGTGCTACTACGAGGAAGTATAGACGAGGAAGCGATGTAAAACCGCACCGTTCATTCTTCTGTAACGATTTTTCCTTTGCACATCCCCCCCTGGATACATTGTCAACCACTTCGTAACGGTCAAAGATGCTTTTCTTGGCGAAAAAAAAAGAAATAGGGAACCGTCGGCAGGAGATTTCGCTTTCCTAGAACCCCTAGAACACACCCCTGCAAGCTGTGCCGGCTGTGCCTGGCGATGCCAAGACGGTATTGTTCTCCAACGGCTCTCCTTTTTTTTTGTTGTTGCTTGAATCGATTCGAATCGAGCAGATGAAATCGGGCCGAGAAGGGACGCGAAAAAGCAACGCACACAATGGACTCCTTCTGGCCAGAAGAAAAGTCCTGGTAGATGAAGAGTGTCCTGGCGCAGACACACACCAACCAACCAAAAAATAAAAAGGTCGTGTGGCATGGCAGCATGCCAATCACCTGCTCGAAGTTTTTTTGTTTGTTGCCGCTGTTCCTACACATTCCTTCCTTGCTTTTTTTTTGCAAACAAGGCGCAGAAGCAGCGAACACAGTGCGCATGACCCTGCAGACACCAACGCCTTCGGGATGGCGGAATTTTTGGCGCCAAGTCGTCGTTTTGCCGCGTGTCGCCTCATTCAAATCACTTGTCTCGCTGGTTGAACCGGGCAAATATTTGCATGGAATTTGCACTTCCGGATGTTGGGGTTCATTTTCTTGCCCATGCGCAGTGCAGCAGAACATGTGTTTGGGGTTGAAATGGTTGGAAGAAAGATAAGCGATGGGAGCTATAAATGGTTTGTGCGATGAAGTTCGTGAGGCGATAGACGACATAGATCGAATCGGCACCTGGTGGTTGTTAGAATGTCAATCGCTTCCGGTCCATGTTGATAAGTGTAAGCGGTTTGCATCTGCTTAGAGAGCTAGGGTTTGAGAGGACTTTCTAATATTTTTCTTTCTTGTCAAGTCGACGACATATTCAATCTTTTACGAGAAATTGCTTAATTGACTGCACTTACCTAAGAAGCGTTTGGTTTCACTTTTGTTTTGGTATATTTTAAATTATTTTTATTTTACTCTCATAAATCTGCTATTTTGGTGGTTAAAAAATTTTCTTTAATTGAATATAATTTTTCAATAAATCAGTCCTTTATTTATTTATTTTCTATAAATTCTATTCTTTACCTACTAACAAACTATCCTTTAGATAAAGGACAAATCAAGTGCAACAACTGCTAATCATCCTTCTAAAACCAACAGCAGAATTAGCTGCAAACGGAACGATCAAACTAACCTTCCTCAACAAGAACTTGGTTCATGCCAAGCGAAGAAAACAGCGTACAAATCAAGCAAAAAAAAACCCCAACCAAAAACCGTTAGTCACGAGATCGAATCATCACGGCGAGAACGATCGAACTGTTTCGGACGCAAGAATCGACCTTCGCCGATCGAAAAGAGGAAGGAAAAAAACCTCCCCGTACACACGCTTCTATGCTGCTCTTCGCGTATGTTGCGTATGCTTGCGCTGGTTTTATTTTCTGCACATCGTGGAACTCTTGACAAGCAAAGAAGCTAAGAACAAGAGGCAAAAATCGATCGAGATAGAACTCAGAAAGTGGGTAAAAGAGTATAGCAAGAAGTAAAAAAATCAGATTAAAACCACAAAACGGACGACCTTCGTTGCCATCGTCGATACCGCAGCAGATCAGCTGGCCGCTTCAAAGTCATCGTTCTGTTAGGGCCCGGCCCGTTTTTTTTTTCGGCAAGAATGGCAAGAAGAATTCTCCGGCATCAGCTTTATTGCTCCCTTTTGCTCCCGTACGTTTTGATACGCGTAGCTCGAGAGAAACGAAATCGAAAGGTAAACAAAACTCTTCATCACATTCTTCAATCTGAAATGATGAAGAAAAAACACACACATCAAATATAACAAACAAAAAAAAAGTTCGTTGCATATGCACTTCCAGTGCAGGCACACGATGGAACGAGGTTGAACGCGAAGAAGCAAAAAAAAAACCGGTCGGAACGTAATAATGCATTCGATTTTCTTGATTTTAACCCCCCTGAAGGTTTGTTTTCGTCCGTTATTTAGCCGAATTTGAACCAGTTTCGACATTTGGGCGTTCGCCTTTTTTGCTCTCTCTCTTCGTTTAGTTCATATATCCTGCTTCCACCGTCCAGGATCGACTATTCAAACATTGAAACGCCTTGGAGCGTGCAGAAATGAGGGAAGAAAGCCGTAAAGGCGGAGATACGGTGACCCGAAGAAGCCCGGTGCATCTGGTTGCATCTGGTCTGCATCCCTGCGTGTGCAAGGGGCATCGTACCGGATGACAGAATTGGTGCAGATTTGGTCCGGCACAACATAGGGAGGATGCTTCCGTAAAGCGGTTGGGCAGGGAAGGTTTCCGGTTCGCTTTTCAGCATCTCGGAAGAAGATTTTGGGATGCATTTGATATCAACGTTTTCATGATCGTTTTTAAAGGGTCTGAGACGGGGTTTTCTTTCGATCGTTGAAGGAGAAGAGGGATCGTGGATTGGATGATTTTACTGCGTTGCCTTATAAAGCTGATTCTACAATGTTGTAGTTCCATGAGTGATTCTGTAACCGTCATTGGTGGTGATAACGGCGCCGATCTTTACATGGCAGAACCGGGAATCAAATCCCATCTAGACCATCTCCACGTATGAAGGACTATCCAGCTGTGAGTAAAATCAAGTCAAGCAAAGATACAAATGGTGGTCCGAGATCTTATGAGGTTGTATTGTCAAGAAAGGGAGATGCTAAGGCCTGAGTCCTGCGCAAAGCTAGTAAAATAGGGTTTCGATATAGAGTCCTACCGAGTGTCATTGCTATCTCTCTCCCTCCGGAGCATCCTAGCTCTGTACTCTAGAAAAATAAGCTCTTCTATGTCCAACTGTCATTTTAAATTCACCAACGATCCCTTCCACAAAGCTCTGATAAGACGAAGTTTTACTTAGCACAATATTTCGAAGTAACTTAAACCAAAACTACATTAGCATCTCGTGTACATGGCTCTGCATTCTTCCAGGAATCAGCACAAGGATCCCTCGGTCCCTCGTACAGAAGTCTTCAGAATACACCTTTAATTGAACGCTTTTTCTTCTGCTGCACGTTCCCAATCGCACCACGCCGCCATTTAAATGGGCCAGCATTAAACCTCCAGAAGAACCAAAACCGGAATGCTAACGGCCTATCCTTCAGAACATCGGCGCAACAATCATTTCCACCCGGGCTTCGGATCCGTCTTCGGAAAAATCCGTTCAATTTGTCACCGAAGCGAACGGCTCAACTAAAAAGTCCAACCGTAACGAGAAAACGATGGCGGTGTGCATTATTTGCCTACGGAAATGGTACATTTCATCAAGATTCCGTGGACGTGCAGATCGTGGAAACGGTGCACGGTGGGCGTCGTCGAGACTGTTTTGCCGTGGACGACCACGGCGACGTGCAAGCATTTTAAATTGATGCATCCCGCACTAATAAACGTTGCACCAAGCAGGCAGCTTTTATTCGCAGCTCGTTTCGGTCGCGCGCGACAGTTGCACCGGGACGCTAATCGGGGCTAACGCTTGGCAGCGTTTTTTCCCCGGGCGTACCTTGCAGGAGGTGGTCCGGCGTAGGGAATCCCTATTATTTCTAATGATATGAAATATAAAAACCATATATTACCCAGAACCGATGAACCCCTCCGTGTGTTCGGGGATCGCTCAATTGTTCTCGCGATGCAGCCGGCCTCGATGCCCTTGCGCTTTTTCCCCTAGGCATATCTCCCTTCGCCCCGAAGCTTTATCGCGCGTGGTCCCGCGACATCCATGAGGCATGTGTGTTGCAGCAGCAGCAGCAGAAAAAGGAGGAAAAACACCGGGATGCACAAACGACATGCCACCGGGTCCGGGTCCGAGGCTAGTGAGAAACAGGTCGTCATTCTGATGGGCCACGCTGTTCTCGACGCTGTTTGATGATGCAAGCGATTCCGGGACGTTGATGGAGGCTTGTGTTTTTTTGCTTCTGTGTGTTCCCTAGTTGTCCTACCGTCATTCACTTTATTCGGTTCGTCAATCCCCGGATCGTGTTCCGGACGAGGATGGAAGGGTTTTTGGGTGATGTTCTTTGCGTGCGCTATGCACCTTCCAGGCCAGGCGAACGGAAGCTGGTGGCTAGGGAGTTTTTTTTTCGCGCAGTGTGTTTTGTGGCCTGCTTTGCCGGCATCATGTTTGCACCGTGCTCGTTAGTGTGCTTAGCTGGTGAATAGGTGTCGTACGGTAGACGCGACAGGAAATAAATTGGTTTACCCGGTGGTGGTGATACGGGATAACACGATTCCTCGTACACTGCTTTAGCCCAATTTCCAAACGAGAGAAGAAGCGTCTATTATGTTTGTATCAAAATATTTTATAGAAGTTTTCATGCAGTAATTTTAGATATAGTTTACAAAATATATTAAAAATATAGACAAATTCCAAAAATGCATAAAATATAAGGACCAACCATGTATTTCAATAAAGTTGTAGAGGATGAAGCCTTAACTTCAACCGTCACTTGGAGAATACTCTCGAATCTATTTTAAAATCGCTTAACGCTCTTCTTTCATCATTAGGATGATCCCCGGAAAAAATGTTCGATAATTACATCTCCATGCACGCATAATGTTTTCGGCTTGTTGCTGTACTTTATCATTCCCGCATACTGTGCCCTGTGAAACTGCTCTGGATCACTTTTGGAACACTGGTTGGCTCCCTCCAAACACCCGTGACCTCGGAGCGCCGTTACGTGAGAACGTAAATAAATGATACTTTCTGACATCGTTTTGGTTATGATCGATCAAACAAGCGAACACCCCTAGCGAAAAACAATCCACCGTCCTCCGAACGATCGTCATCATCCATCAGCGGACTATGGGTACCGCACGGCTAGCAAACCAACTGTTGGCAAAACAGTCGCAGAGCAAAGACCCGCCGATGACTGGGCAATGGCATCGGGGAAAGGTGCGGATGGAATAGGTACGGCGCGGAACAGTGAAACCCAGCCAACGGACCTAAGGGCAGGGATACAGAGAACGGAGAACGAGAGAATAAGCAAGAACAGGAGGACCGGGTGGAAAGCAAATCACATCTGTCGCGTGCCGATGCTGCTGCTGTGCTCGTCAAGAGGGGATCGTCCGTGATCTTTCTTCCTTCCGTGATGGATGGAATGGGAAGGTAGAGGAGAAGAGGAATCCGGGCATGGGGGAAGAGGGAAAGAGGGATAATGCTTTTGTTTTTTTAGTTTCAAGTTCTATGCTGCCGCGTTTGATTCCCGGTACGTGGTTTCATGGCCGGGAAATCGGTGCACCGGGTGCACATGCATTTTCCCGTGTTTTCCTGGGCGATGCTGTAGCCGTGATGACAGCGGCAATTCTAATGTGCCTGCTAGCACCGTCACCGTACCCCAACGCAGACCAGCGCCACATAATGGCGTTATGGATGCGCGACACTTGAGCACATTTAAATAAGCACGGCCGGGGACATTTAGGCCGGTGTGGCATCGGACGCGGACTCCGCTGCCACGAACCTTGGGCTGGCAGTGATTGAGTGCAAAAGCGTGAGCGATGTGAAACAAGATTCGGTGTAATTGGAGCCTATGGTTCCAGCGTTTTGTCTTCCTGGAGAGATGTGCTTGCTTCCTCCACGGGGGTTGGGAAATGGGTGTCAACGTCAAGTTCAAGACTTGACATGATCTCACGCACACGGGATTGTTGGCCTGTGATGTGGCGCCCGCTTCCGTTCCGTGTGTCTGTTTGGTAGGGCGGTGAAAAATAAACTGACCTACGACTGTCAAGATCATTTCTCAAAACACGCCAAATCTTCGGCGACCGGCACCGAGGCCGTGAGTGACGAAGCCGTCAAAACGGGTCCGGGGAAAATCCCCCGAAATGTTTGGAAAATTTACCCATCGAAAACAAAAAAGAACTTCACTCGACTACCAGAAAACCATCTGGGGTAACTGGGACTTTGGGTTTTTGGCTGGAAGAACCACCCGTGTTTTCCCCCGACGGGCTGTAAATAATATTCCACCAAGGATACTGCCAGACGCGAAGAATCGATCTTTCAACACCTCCGAAGTCTTTGACAGGGCGCTGGATGACAGAGGCGCCTCGGTGTCCTTGCCGGTCCAGCCGGGCCAGCGTAAACAGGCTTTAATTGCTTCCCAACAAGAAACTCGCAAAAGGTAATTGGATGGAAAACAGTGTTTGCTGTTTATGCAAAATGGACAAGAAGATTTGCTGAAGATCGTCCGGAACATGTGTGCTTGCGGGGATATGTTTTCTTGGGAAATATTTATTTTAATTATAACCAACCGGCATTCTGGTGCGAAGAATTGGCTTTGGGATGTTGAGAGATGCGAGATGCTTTCCTTGCTTATAGAATCCTATTTTATCTGTAAACAGGCGCAGAAGTTCCAGATGTTGAGACTCATGCTAGGGCTCTGTTATCTTTGCCAGGATCTACTCTGTTTTTAGGTTTGTATACCTTTTGTTTGGTGTAAATTACCCATCATAATAAATAATTTACTTTAAGAAACTTTTAGTGCCATTCGAAAGGGTCAAACTATGGTTGAAGATATTCCTGGTCTCCTTAAGACTATGATGAACCGAACAAGAAAAAAAAACCTTAAATATTCAAGAACATTCCTTCAGATAGACTTTAAGCGCTGGAGTTTTACTAATATCTTGAACTATCCCTAACTTCAAATCCATCACCTTGCAAGATAGACTAATGTTGTACCAATATCACCCTTCTATCGCTTCTGCTCCTGTCAATATAATCGATACGTACAAGTGTCCGCCGGGCTTAACATCTGTTCCAACACCTCTAATCGCTTTATTCGCTGACAAATGATCAAGCTGCGAAATTGCGTTGAGAAATCAATCTCCTTTTCCTTCTGCTCGACTCAACACTGCGATGAACTATTTATCATTTTCGAAGGAAGCGGAAGGTAAAGTGAAGATAGTTTTGCAAAAATTCTCAACCGAAGTATTTCGACGATCGATTTAAAGCAAGATAATAAATAACGTTCCCTTGTTGATTGCAGTTCAGCACAGGGGGGAGATGACTAGAAGGAACAGCAAACGACCTCCTGGATGGCTTCGAGAAATTCAACGTACCAACCAAAGAAAGGGAGTTTGATTCGATCGTTTTTGGGCGAGAATTTCCAACAACAAATCGAACTTTGGCAATTCAAAAGGCCCGACCACTATCGAATGCGAATGTTACCATGCCAAACCCGGTGTATCCTGAAGTTCCCACGATCGACACCGAATGGCTTCAAACTTTGTTGGGAGTGTTGGGAGAGTTGCACCGGAACAAGAAACTTTCGGTGCAGCATTAGTACGACACCCCTCTAAATCGAAGGGAGGAATAAAGAGAGTGAGAGAGAGAGTCGTCCCTCTTTCGTTCAGACTGATCCTAACACACCGCTCGGACCATTGTCTTCCCCCTTAGTTGTTGATGTCCCGTATGGACATTGCTGGCGTACTAGGGACCGGGACCAGGAGCCTGGGAACGACCGGGAACAATCCGGGTAACCATCATCAGGACACTCCCGAGCATCACCAGCATCTGCGAATCCATCGTCGTCCCCCTGGCTCTCACGCGCAGTCCGATTGCACCTTTTTCTTCCAAAGCGACACCTCCTAGGCGACCAAGAGCTCGAAGGTCCCACGCATACTTCGTTCCTTTCTTAATTGCATCGCAATCTATGCGAAATCGACATCTGGTCGCCAGAATGTCTCACCATTCGAATCACCCAGCAAGAAGCGATTGCATGCAGCGTAAGCGGGAAACCCGCTCCAACGCTGCTGCCGCTGGTTGTCGGTCGGAAAATACTGATTTTTTAATTTAAATCACAAACTAACCGTTTTTTCCCGCTCCGAGCCAAAAACCCATCTTGACCGAAGGACTTTTGCTGGGTCGCTGTCGGCATTCTTCGCCGCCTGGCGCATAATTAACATTTATTGACAACATAAACATGTAAATGGAAATTGACCCCCGGTTGCGTTGGGTTTGGAGGCGCCTACCGGTCCAAAAGGTAAACAACATTAACAGCACAAGCGACCTGGGCTATCATAACGACGGTCGGCATTCTTCTAACCGTGGCCGGAATGCGATTTATGGCACCCGGCGAGAGGAATCCTTTTCCTTCATTTTCTGCTGCCTCCCGGCAGCCAGCAGCTGTTGGCCAGCAGAACTTTCCGCACGGATTCTCCCAACGGGCCATCGGTATGCAAAGTAAAACCAAAGTAAGGAAGTGAAACCATCCTTCGAAGCCCACGAAAAACCAACACAGGAAGATAATTGCTTAATATTCTTACCTTCTGTTTTATGGCTCCGGCCCGACAAAGAGGAAGGACGTCTTTCCCCTCCTGGACGGGTCGGGGGTTGCCTTAGGCACGAGGATAAGCGGCCCGACCATTCGCTCGGAAAGGTTCACGTACGCAGCCTAAAACCCGGCTCGTCTAGCGCCATACCGTCTTCGACTCAATTCATGAATTAGCTGGAAAAACACAGCACGAAGGAATTCCCCCCCCCCGAGCAGCGAGTAGATGCGGCGTTTGCTTCGCTGGCCGGAAAGTTTTATTTGTGGAAAAACACGATTAATATGTCAGTACCGTTTTCGCTTTGCGCTGGAAATAAAATGTTTCGTCCTTCGAGGAGGTGAAATTCCCCAAAAATCTGGTGAAAATTTATGCGGGGAAAAAACTGGCCAGAAATGGCATGGAGAAATGGATTTTCCTGGGCGGATTCTCGGAATTTCGCAGATGTCGGATGCGGCTCGGCGATCGGCGTGTTTGTACGTGCAATGAGTTTATAATTATTCCACTCGATATTGCCGGGAAGATGGTTCCGTGTGATCCGTGTGAACCGATCGCTGGCTGGCTGCATGACGTTCGGTAATGAGATTCAGCTGAGATCGTGGGATCGTGGGCTAATTTTGATCCTGTTTCTGGCGATACATCCTATAAAGACGTTTTCGAAGGGAAAATCCGATCCTTTGGGTGATCGTGGTGTAAAACAAACATAGGCTCAACATCTTGAAGTGATTGAGGCTCGGTGGGCGAAAGAGATGTACTGTTTAGTAGGAGTGCTTTTTTTTTGGGTGGGCTGTAGCGTGTGAAAACTTGAGTTTGTAGCATTTCCCAGGAACTGCAAGGATTTCCAGAGTCATCGTAAAACGTTGGTTCTCATAGATATTAAAGCGAGATATGGGAATGATTGCAATGAACTGCAGTTGATCAAGGTTTGAGAGATATTTATGGTTTCAACTTTGAATTCTATCGTAAATGGTGCTGTATCTCATGATAAAAGTTGTTCCTACATCTGTTCAAGGTAGAATAAGATTTCGACATTGCTCAGGACATACTTCAGATAAGTTCTCAATATCAGAATATTATGTCTAAAAGCAGGATCTCGTATATTCATCTCCACAAGCGTCATTGTACTTCAAGGATTCAAGACAAAAGTCCCATCTCCTATCTTCTGTTAGTGACGTGCCATTATACTGAATGTCACGGACGTGTCAATATTCAAATTAACCAGTAAGAATTATCTTACCTTACACTGTCCACTGAAGTTGGAGGATATCTTCTAGTCTTTAAATTAACTGAAACGCTCCAATCAAGTGGAAGGTAATCTTGTGGTCTTTAACAGTTAAGTTGGAGGTATTCTCCCGACCCAGCCCTTTGAACTAGACAAGGGCCCAGCTTAACAACATCTTCGCTTCATACAGGAATCCATTTGGTTAAGGGTAAAAGCCGATAAAACTGCTTCAATGTCCCATAAACTAATGAACTTTGTACCGAGACTGAAAGTTAGCAGATCCTAAGAGTTCAAATCTCTTATCCATGATCCTCATGGTTTCTATGCCCAAAATTGAATACTCTATGAGGATATAGTTCATAAATTCCTGGAAGACGTACATATTCCCTCCAACGTCTCAAGATGAACCGATGGCTTATCTAACAAGTGAACAGAAATTCTTCCCCGGTTTTAGTTCATCTCCTTGACATTTTCCCAACCCTCATTCCAGTCGACCGACCCACTTTTTCATCCCAAAACCGCCAACAATCTCCGTGCGAAACTTAATCTTAACCCAAAAAAAGAAAAACCTGTAACAAATGATCAGAATGGCATGCCGAAAAATTGGCACAACTTGTAGCCCAAAAGCAAAAAGCTGCTCCCGTGCTGCTCGGTGAACGATCAATAGCGTTTTGCGGTCAGCAGTCTGTGGGTTTTGTAGGTGAGTAGAAATTAGAAATTGCATTACCAGTGAGCATCGATGCGCAGCACCGGGATACCCGATCGGTACCGATTGATTGGATTCGATGAGGTGAAGGTTTTTCGAGGTTTCCAGGTTTTGGCTCGTTTGTCATTCGGTAAAACCTCAAACGGTATCGCTTGCCGCTTGCTTGGAATCACATCGCTCAGGAAGAATCGAACCGCCGAAGAATGGGAAAGGGAAAATGTTTGACATTATTAGGATATTTGCCGAAGCTCTGCTGCTCTGCCCGTACTGATAAAGCCTGCCCAAGTGCTCCGGAGGAGAAGATCCCGACGGTTTAGCTTTTTTGAAGCGGCATTTTGGGCTTTGAAGATTTTGCGTAGGCGAACGAAGCCTAACCAACATGTCGGAATGCACCGAGTCGGTCGGTCTGTCTGTCCCGAGCCATTACATCACGCTCTGCCATCATCGAAGGCTTTCGAAGATCTTCACAACACTTTCACAACTTCTTCGAAGGGGGGGGGAAAAATTGTTCCTTTGCGGCAGATGAACGTAACAAGTGACACAAACCCAAACGATCGGTATCAAAGCACTGGTGCCGACTTGGTAAAGTGTCGCAAAAAAAAGCAGAAAACACAAAATTTGCCGCAGGTCCTTTCGGTTTTCGGAACGATTCTTGTCCTGTTCTTCCGGACAACAACAATGGCTTTGAGGTTTTTTGTCCTGTGCCGATCGTGACGAAAGGTTCCTTGACTGGTTTGGAGCGATCGATCGGGCATCGGTTGCGCCATTTCGCTCGGTAGCTATCGGAAGCATGAAATTGGCCACAAAGGTAGTGTTGGGCAGGATTTTTGGCAGGGGCTCGCTCTAATCGACATCTAATGAGCGGTGTAACGTAGGAGAGATATTGTTGGAGACGAAGCCGAAATCTTTAACTATTCTATAGTTTATCCTTGAGTCCTATATAGGTTCTTGGCTATCTTCAAAGTTGTTCCTATTTTAAAGCAATGTTTCGCAAAATCGTGTCTTCCTGTAATGTTCCAGACCATCAAAAAGAACGAAAAATGCGACAAAAAGCCCCCAACTACATGCCCTAAGAACTCCTAATCTTTATGTCATCTGCGGTTTCTTTGTCGGTTCGCCTGTGTTTTTTTATCGGATCTTCGGAACATGATCGATTTGTTCTACCACAAAACCACGCATTTTTTCGTCTTGCCGCAGCACACATTCAATCAAATACCTAATCCGGTAGAGATCGATTCCACCTCTGGTGGTCTTCCTCAAAGTCTTAACCTTTTTCATCACGTTCCGTTGTATAAATAATCTAAACAGGATTAGTTGGCGACGGTTTGCGGCAGCTTCCGCTCAACGCAACGTGAGCTAGGCTAGGTAGAAGGCTCGACTTCTGAGTTTCCGCATCCTTTCGAATCATCTGGTGACAGGATGTCTGCCATCCGGAACCCGGCGAGCGGCTAGTCTGCATGGCGCGGCACGGATCGCTACGGACCGGCCCTCCTAATTGACACCTTTCGAGGCGCCCTCGGCACAGCTGGTGGTAGGAACGAGCGATTGTTACCTCGTCGTTGTTGTTTCAAGCACTTTTCGGCTGTTGTCTTTCGGTTCGTTTCTTACACCCTCTGCCAAGGTTCAAAGGTGCTGTGCGTTGCAGGAGGTAAAAGATAGATGCAAAACTGCACATCCCATACTCACACACACAACACGCGGGTACGAACGAAACAAAGGTGAAACGGAACGTCTGAAGGACAAGGACACGGAACTAAGGATTAGGATGTGTCGCGATAAGTCTTATAAGAACCAATGGCGGTTTCGATCAACGCGAAGTCTTCCTTCAAGGATAGGACTAATGGGATTTTAAGAAATGACCACCCACAAACACACGAGAACGTAAAGGAACGCCATCTACTGGAAACTTTATGAAATATGTCGTACCGTCGTGTGAGGCATGGTCCAAAGTTTCTTCCAATGTTTGAGAATCAGCACGAGACATTTGAAACAGGACGCCCACTTGCCTGCCCACCGGAAGTACAACGCGCAGGGACGAGTGAGTGGTCAAATTTCTCCCATGTCGCCACCATGTCTGGCACGATCCCGAGCTCAAGTGTCCTCGCGTTTGTCCAGCCAGAAAAGAAAGTTAGAACAAAAAGTTTGTTGTTTTTTGTCGCTTTCAAGCGTTTGGGCGATAAAATTTGAGACCAGAACCGCCGGTACGGTACTTTCTTTGTACCGAGGAATGTAAAACCTTCAGCTGGTGTGGTGCTTCAGCATTTTTACGAGCACATGTCAGCATCGCTTCCCAATGCGATCGACCACGATCCGGTACATCTGTTCGTCTTGGAACGATAAGGCGTCTTCGTGTTCTGTTGGACGACCCGGTAGGGGTTAGAGACCGATGGGCAAGATCAACTTTTACGATCTGTCACCGCTGGAGTGTGAGTGTCGGTGTATGCGTTCGACCATGCATAAGGACGCGGAAGTCTTTGTACTAAATCTTCTCTAATACCAAGGTGCTAAGCTGTTACAGCTATAAAACAGGAGCTCCGAGCATGATTTGTGGCGTGGAGAGTGATTTGCTTCGCTTCAAGAAGATCGGTACTTGCTACCTTGCTCGTGTCCTCTGGAGATGGGTTCTTGACTTCGTGCTTCTGGAGCGTTCGTTATTAAAGAAAAATTATGTCCAGTGATTACTGCTGGCGAGATCTTCAAATATTGGTACACGAGTAAATGGCTCAAGCGTAATAAAAACCGATCAACATGAAGATGCTCGTGTGAAGAGTCTTTAAAAACGCCTCTCCACATCAAACGCGAGCACTCCACAGTCCGTGCGCTTCTATGTGCCGAAGTTAAAAATAATGTCCCAACGGTGGTGGAAGATATCTCCCGCAGGCAGGCGGGATCACCGGCTTTACACCAAACAAGCCCCGAACGTCCCAAGTTCGCCCGGCCGGGTCCGGACACCAAAATTTACTGCCTGGACTATATTTAAATATCGATAAAACGTGCACCATCGAAAACAAACCCCCAGGGCTAGTGGTGTGATGTTGTTTTTGGAGCGCCGGAATCGTCGCCGGCCTCCGACCAGGTGAATCGGTCGCTAAACGGGTCGTTTTGTCGAGTGAAGGCCGTTTTGTTTCGTCTAAATGCTAATGATCGTGGAACGCCAACGGTTTCGGGGTTTTCGGAAGAGCTGTGCCCCGGGTCTTCTAATAAGTCACCTTTGAGTAACACATTAAAGCTAATTTATCGGACCGAACGATGGGACTGTGGGTGCAGAGGGTGGCCGTAGACTCACCCATTTGCGATGAGTGATCAGCGGGTGGTTAGAGCTGTGGCGAGAGCATGAGAACCACCATGAGGCCAACACGCGGGACGGGGCTTTGAAAACGATTTGCACCGAACGACACCTCTACACCTGCTCGGTCCGGTTCGTGGTCGATCTCTTTCGACACCTTTCCATCTCCGGATGTCTCCGACTCCTCCGGGTCATTGAGCATTCATTGAGGGTGGCATTTAGGATTTTATGGAGCAGCGCGCGCGCGCTTTATTTGCGCTTTTTGTAGGCCATAGCAGCAAGTTATCACGACATGACGTGTAAATTATTCCTACGCAACTGCCCAACCCGGGGAGGACCAACACTTGGAAGGTAAAGCTCGCCGGGGGTTAATCGTGGTGATATCTTCGTTTGGGTGATGATGGAGTTGTTTTATTGCCGAAGGTATTCTTCGATCTTCTTCCATCGCGTTATGGTTGGTTGGGCTGAGAATTTCAAGGAAATCGAGGCTACGAATGCCATTTAAGATGATCGGTGAAGTACACCGACAAGGTGGCCGGATACAACGCGAGGAACACGTGTTCTGAAGAAAAGGTTCCCGTCGGCGGTTATTTATACTATTTGGACAGATCGGTAACTAGATGGCCGGTGCCGCCTGCTGACGATCGTTTGCCATCCGTCTCGTCGCGATCCCAAACACAAAACGAAGATCGAGAGTTTATAGACGGTTTTGCACCTTTTTGTTGAATTAAAGGTGTTCTGCAGGTAACACCCACCCTAGCAAAACGGACCATTTTGAGCTATTTCAACTTGCGGTACGAAACGGTGCCCGATCCCAAACACTCATCACCTGCTTGGAGGGTCTGCTTGTTGTGTGTGTCTTACTGGACATTGGACATTGGACTCGTCCGTAAAAGTTCGGCAAAACCTTGGATCGGGTTAATGGCGTTAGGATGGAATGGACCAGGCAAAGAATGGAACCGCTGTCGGTTCGAGGAAAAATTTACGATCGAGCACAATTCGACACACACACACTGGCGTCCTTTGGGACGGACAATGTATGTAACAAAGTCACTTGACCGCAACAAGTTGCATGAATTTCATACGATTTCGCCCGGTAAAGGTGTTCCTTTGGGATGTCCTTCTCGAAATACGGAGTGCCCCGCTGTGGCGCTTGGTACCGAGTTTGGCATCATGGCAGGTTTTGCAAAGGGGCACACACACACACAAAAACGTCAAACGAAACAAAAGGTTATCTTTATGAGTAACGCCTTTCCATGACACAACATCAAGAACCATTCCAATTCATGACACTCTTGCTGTCTCTCTTCGGGATGCATTTTTATTTCAATGGGGAGAGGCGAAGAATGATGTGAAAACGTCATCCTTAAGCCGTTGGTACCTCGTAACCGTTAAAAAACTTCTAACGGCTGGCAAAACAAATCGTTAGACTTCAGGTTCCACAAAGTTACTGCTGGGTGTGTCACGTGTCCTGTTCGTCCGAGGCGCCTGGGCAGCTTTCATCCCTTCCCTGATGTCCAGCAAAGGTTGGCCCGCGAAGGTCCCGGGGCAAGATTATGCAAATAAACCTGTCCCTGATCGTGTCAGGCCAAACTTCAGCAACTGGAAATCTCTAGATGTCCTGGTACGGTGCTAAGGTGGTCGTCTTAGGGTTGTTTGTGGCTGGTCTGGGAAAAAAAAGGTTTGACGATTCGGACCGATCGGCTTACCGGAATGATCCAGAGCAAATCGTGTAATGTTCTGGCCGGGAGCGAAAACTGGTTCCGGTCCCAAAACGTGGAAAACAGTTCCATAAAATGTCGTTACTATTTACACAAACTTGGGCCTTTTTATCGTCCATTTATTTCACTCTCTCTCTCTCACTCTTGTAGACCTTCATGGGCACCTTCTTGTTGGACAATTCATCTTAAGAGCTGTAGCGAGCAGAAAAAGGGGTTTATCCAAGGGAAAGTAGCTAAAATAACCGTTGTTTCTTTTCTTCCGAACCGTCCAGTCAGGTGCGAAAAAATTGCTTCCCAGCTGTCACCCCTTCGGGAGGTAGAGTTGCCAGGACATCCCAGAACTAAGCGTCATCAATTGTGCTGACAGCTAGAACACTCGAAGGTACATAAATCTTGCCTCTACTCATCATCGCAACGAATCGGGTTGATGGCTTTCACTTTCACTATCGGGACACCGCGGATCCTCTAGCAAGGGAGCGTTGACACGAATCATATCGAATTCCGACAGTGTTAGGCCCACCACTGTAGCACAGGAGAAGATGCCGGCAAACGAATTGCGCATTACATCGGCTCAATTATTAACGGAGATGGGATTTGCCAATTTCGAGTAAACCTCACCAAGAATCACCCTTCAACTGCAACTCCATTGTCGATGGGTGCGTTTCGCTAGCAATTGGAACCATAACGATCGATGTTAGCGATCCGTGAATCCTTTCCATTTCTGCCCAGGAACAGCAGCAAAAAGGGGTTGGCATTGTCGGGTTGATTTATTTACACCCGGCCGTGATGCGGCTCGCGACTGATACATATTGGAGTTGGGTTTAGGGATTTTCGCTTTTCGGCGAATGGCACCTGCAATTTTTTTTTCCGTGTATTCTATTCCCTCTCAGTTAATGTACTTCTCTAGTCTTCCCATCTTTTTTTTTCATCCCCGATACCTGTCCCGAACGAGCGCGTCTCGCAAGTTTTTGGTGTAGAAACCCTTTTTTTTCTTCTGGCTTACGTTAGACGAGCCTGATTCCGAAACCGAAAACTCCATGCAGCAATTGTTTGGCACCACCGTATGGGGTCGCTGAATTGTGCAGGTTTCCATTGAATGCCTGGTGTTTGGTTTGGGCCCTACTTGGGACTTTATCTACGGGTTTTTGCGTTGTTTCCCGACTGGTAGACTTCAATTTGCACACAACGTTCGTTTGAACGGTGAACAACAACAGGTATCATCGGGGTGTATTTTTTTGGATTGGTCTTCGTCCTCAATGCTCAGGTTTTTTTTTTGTCCTTGCATACACAATTGGCCACATTCCGGCGTGAGTCAAGTCCTTGGCCGCGCTACCAGGACCCAGCGTGTGCCCGCGCACTTACTCGGTCCCATCTCGGCCATCTTTCAACGTCGGCTTTTCGTCAGCCACTCGAGATGACGGCGTGAGTGCGCTTACCGGTTTTGTCCCAGAGTGCCACACCAACACAGCAGGGCAAATGGGAAATGGGCTAGCATAAAAGGATAAGCAGGTGGTACAGCGGGTTCATAACGACTCCAGTTGCAGCCGGTCGGTCGGGATCGTTCGATGGCCCATTCAGTACGGGATGGACGGGATGCAAGTGGTTTTGCCCTTGGCTTTGGTGTTCGCAAACTGCCTTCTAGAAGAGGTCTAATTTACTGAGGAACCGGGTGTTGCCTGGCGATCAGGACGCTATGGGTTTCCGAACCTTGATTTGGAGAAGTATTAAAGGGTTCATTTTTTTTGTCCAACGGATATTTTGACTGAAGAATTACGTTTTGTCAGACGTAAGTAACTGACAAGGATCAAGGATCGCTAATTCTGAGCTATGGTTGGACTCGACTCACCGAGGTGAGTCATCACTCAAGGTTCTCATTCGTGTTCATGAGCATGATCTGTTTTAAGATCTGATTTTGAAGATTGGTATACAGGACTTTGAAGTCAATGTGGACTTTCTTCAAATTCCAACCGTCCAGTCGAATATTCATCTACATTTCACCAATTTCTTCTGTTGTAACCAAGACTAAAAAAACTCAGGAACATCCAGACTATAGATGAGATATCACAACCCTAATCTTATCACAATAAAGAATACAAGGACACAAGAACAGATCGTCTCAGTGCGCGATATAATCCTCTAGCTCGATTTGTTTTCCTCTTCTCGATGGTTAGCTCTTTTCACTCTGACTACACTCTTTTTTAATCAACGTTTTGGGATTTGGCAGTTGAGAAGGGTTCCCAGTTCACTTTCCCTCCCAAGATGTTTGATGTGGTTTGCCACCGAGATGCGATTTCCCAACATGTCACAAATGCGCTTCCTTTGTGTTTGCTTTCCACCAAATCCACGGTTTAAACTCGATTCGGTACGCTTTTTGGATAATGAAAGTAAAAAACCCAGAGAGAAAACTCGCTTCAGTTTTTTTGTGAAGGATTTGTGCGCGAACGACTGAATTGAAACACGTGCATCATCCACGAAGCGACCTGCTTGCTTGATGACGTCGGGAAACAAGCAGCGTTAGCAACGATTCGATCAGGTACATTTTTGTGAGCTCGGCTCGGATGAGTTTTCCTTCCATCTTTACACTAACAATGGACCAACACCGACAGCACAAAACAATAAAACTGACCCACGGACTTTGCAAACAAAGGGTGTCAGAAGAAGCCTTATTGTTGCAACTGTCACACGGAGAATGCTCTATGGCCTTGGCATGTGTTCTTGAGCCGTTTTTTTTTCTATTTTCGCAAAACAGGTTGCCAAGAGGTCTAGGCTAGCTGGTGTCTGGATAACTGGCGGAAATTTTGCTGCTACATAAACCGAATTGGTCAAGCTTCCAGGAGACTCTTGCCTGCGCTCTTTACGTAGAAAAGCCCTCTCTCAAGGGTGTTTAGTCCACGGTATGTGTTTTTCCCCTTGGAGGGGTTTTCTTTTCTGTATCCTTTTACCGTCGTTCGAAGAAGCCGAAGAAGCATCACGGATTGATTTTTATGATCGGCTCAAGTGTGATGTCAATAAACAAATGTATGGAATATTCGTAAACCGCGGGCATAATGGTTCCTTTGGAGTGGTTTTTCCGGTTGGCTCGTGTTTGGACAGGATGCTGCTGGTTTTATTGTGCTACCGCACGAAGGCTTCCGGTTTTTTTTTTGTGTCGTTAGAGGAAGCGTATGTAAGTGTTTACGTTCGAATTCCCGGAGACTTTTGAGATGGAAATTGAAGAGTTTTTGTGAAGTTGGGATGTTCCTCCAGAGGTCTCCAAGTGATGTGTCAGATTTATTTTTGAATATGCGTGCCACCGCTTCTGTTTTACTTCTCGAAGCTTGAGGAATGGGAAGAGCTTCAAGAAATTCCAAATAAATTTTTGTAGGGATCAGACAAATACCCTAAAACCTGAATCATGAACAATTCTATTGATTTTAAAAGAAATATTCAGCCGCCTGTCTAACAGTCACGACAGTCAGAGTTGTTCTACCTCATTCAAATAACTAATTTGAGTTCATAGAGAACCCAAGAACCCCTGGACATCATCACCGTTTCCTGAGAGTTCCTTCTACTTCGTCAGCACAAGCTCTCTCCAGCGTACGATGACGAGTAATTAGCGCCCAACATCCTCATTCTCTCAAATCATTACTACCATCAACACCATTGCTAATCCCAACTCAGCTTAACCGTCTCAGGGTCATTAGCGGAATACGCACTCCGTCTTAAGGATGTCAGAATATTGATGAGCACATCTTGCAACGGAAAGGTATTTCGCAACCTCGCTTTCCATACACCTTCAAACACACCTTACCCTTGGTTGGTAGAGTATTTTCTTTCCTTTCCGACAAGGCAAGATTTCATCAGCAGATCGCCGGTATACGCTTGTAAAAGCTTCGAGCGAAAGAAAGAAAGGCCGAAGAGATCTGGCAGACCGATAGGATCGCGCTAGAAAAACGATCCTGATCCTTCGGTGGTACATACATTGTTGCGCAGTCGTGTTTCGGTTTGCTTGCAGTTTATCTTTCTTTCCGCCTCGTTTTGTCTAGGTCTCGGTGGCAACTTGGGTGGTACTTGCTTAAGCAGTTTACGATGCACTTGTCCGTGGAAGATTTTTTTCTTCGTCGATACGCCGGTCGGTTCCGGTACGGTTCCGATGGTGAGTAGCGGCCCGCACTTTCCTCACGGCGTAACCCAAACTGCCGAAGATCTCGTGCTGTGATCTGGCTGCACTGGCGGGTCTTGGATTTGGAAGAAAGCTTGCTCAATTACATGCAAAATTGAGACGATTTTCTACGGTCTTTTTCCACCCGTAAACTGATGCCGGTCCAGAAGCTGATCGGACTTGAAAACTCGCCGCATCAGTATTCGTGAACTTGAACTATCGGAATCGGCCCAGAACCGCTCCTTGTATCTCCCGTTTCGCGGTTGATTAGCCAGCACAGTTTGTTTCATCCTCAGCCGCGCATCACTTTGAGCGTTGTTTGTTTTGTTACCTTTTCGCTCGTGGTTCGAGTCTGTTTGCCTAGCGTCTAATTTTACGCGTTCGTAAAACACAATCAATCAATCGGGTACGGGTAAGCGGACGAGCGAATCCTCGACGTAGGCGTCACACCGACGATGGTGGCCTTATTCGGGGTGACTTTGGGCCTCACCGCAGGAGGGCCCTAGCGCTCAGCAAACCTGCTGCTCCGAAAGGGGAGATCTTCGCCGTGGTCTATGGCACCAGATCTCTGCAAATATACAGAGCCACACCGCCGCCATTCGAGGACCTGTCGGAGTTTTGATGAATGAAAGATATCCGCTTTCAAGATATGCGGACGCGGAATCTTCTTCGGTTCGAGTGCGTGTGTAGGATTGGGAAATTAATTCTATCCCGCAATCCGGCGATCGTATATCTCACATCGTGTCAGCGGAGTGTTTAATCGATACGCTTTGCTAGTCGAGCTAGACCAAACCTGTGTTCCCGAGCAGGTGAACGCGCCGAGAATGGATTGCATAATTTGGAACGGAACGCGAAGTTAAACCAACGCAACGCATCCCACACGCTCGTCCGGAACGGTTGGATTAGAGATTTTGTACAATTTATTATTAATTGTTTTGCTCTACCCTCGAGTTCGTTTCCAGTTGTGAGAATCGCGTACTCACTCTAGTCTACTACAGCCCGGCCTATAGCGACATCTAAAGGAAGCCCGCACGGTTACGATCGATCGTGGTCTATTCTTCGCTTTGATGGACTGGATCTCTTCCACGAGCACATTTCCGCGTGGGATCAGCGTTGATTGTATTTTAATGGGTCCGTTTATTCGATTTATGCAAATCTGTGGCCCGGGGTCGAATTTTCGGTGAGTAAAAACAAAAACCCTCCGAACAACTGCGGACGTTTATGGTGCGTCGGGGGGAGGGTTTTTAAAGCCGGTGCCTTATTGGAATCGTTCGTGGTTTGGTGATGTTTGGTGTGATGGTGATGGATCTAATCAACGTTCTCCCATCGTAAAGTCAATGAGCGATCGCTGAGCAGGCAATGGTTCATTATAATATTTGATCGGCTTGAATGCGAGCATTGATGAGACGATTTAATGTCTTGCTATATCATCTCAGGAGATTTTTAACTTCAGAATATCTCAAAATGAAGCTTAAGGAACTATGAATAGGATGCATTGTGATTGAGACATAACAAGTTTGCCGCCTTCTTTAAATATTTATTTGATCGGTTACGGTCAAAAAAAGGGGGCGAATAAACTCCAGCCTAGACATGTACATGCGCATCACAAACATTCCCTAAAATGCAAACAAACCAAGGTGCATACGATTGGTGCATGCCGATGCAGTTCGGCAAAAACGTTCTTTATGTCCTCGGCTGAATTCTTGAAGGAATCCAACAGTTTGACACCATTTCTGGATACTTCTTTTTCCCCCACGTATATTTACCTGTCGGCTCCGCGAATGCTCCACATTGGACAAGTATGGTGGAGCTCCAAGATATTAGGAAGCTTCAGTTTTCTGGGGGGATTTTTCTGACTGACAGCGATTGATTCGTTTGTTAGCGATATGCGCAACCCCTGCGCCGAAGAAAGGTTTTCCGACGTTTTCGTTCTCCAACTTTTAGAAAAAAGGGGACCGCTACCGCGAAGAGAACGCGCTTCATTCATCGCCGATCGCCCAGTGTCTAGGTTTCCCTGCGTTCAAGATTCGAAAAAACAGCCAAGTAATAAAAGGGGTGAAGGTGTTATAGCTGTGCAAGCACAGCTGTGCTCAAAATGGATTTCTTCGCTGCCTGGCTTTGGCGGCCACAAGCAACAACAACAGGAAGAAAAAAAAGCTGAACCCGTGGGGTTCAGAAACTCGACCACCACGCGCGGAAGTGTTCCCTGACAAAGGTTCCTCTTCCGGGATGCATGAGACTGGTGGCGTTCCTCCTGCTTTGGAGTTGAATCTAATTGAAACAAAATTAAATATTAAAATGTTATTCATCAGCGTGCGTGTGAGCCCGATCGGCACGGGGGAGTAACCCATTCGGGGTGAATGTGTCTTTTACTCGTATTTCATTACCGGTCGTCCGGACGCACCGACGGTTCACCCAAAAGAAGAGGGTTTTTGTGATTGTGCCGGGCCTTTGTTGTGTGATGCTGCATCCGAAAACGGAAATCATCTTCAAAGAAACAGATGAATCAGTTCTCCTGCCGAGGAGCGATCTCATTTTACATAACGCATGGACGCGGTGTGGGACTTCCTGTACGGTAGGGATCGGACATCCGACCGATCTTGAAGATCAGTAACATTGGAGAGAAGCGTTAAAAAAGGTTAGGTGAAGACAAAAAGGGGTCGATCGTTATCAGTGTGCGTTGAATGTGAAACAACGGATCGAAACAACGCACTTGATGATGAATATTGAAACATTTCCCTGCGTCATCGATCGATAGCAGGTCAGTCAATGTATGCTGGATGCTAGGTACAGAATATTAACGCCCTTGGAGGTTAATTTTATTCTACCGTTGATCAATTCACTCAGACAGTCTATTTCTGGTGAAGTAAGGATAGGTTGTTTTACTGTTATCTGATGTATCTGGACTATAAATAGATAGCTTCAAGATTTCCAAGAATTTCTCCACAATATCCTCCGAACATCCGATGAGATCCTCCAAAGTTCCCTCGGGCTATTGGGCCTTCGAGTGATTACACAAAAATAAACATAATCATCATTATCCTTACGTCGGCACATCATCACCACATCATCAGACTCTGTTGGTGGCCCAACCCTTAGCTCTACTCCTGGGTGTTCCGATACTGGCTCAAGCCCAAAAATTGCACCGCACAACAATACCTCCTAAACGCTATCCATTGCGAATTCGCCAACAATGGTTTTGCAAACAACCAAAACTCCGTTACGGTGCTTTAGTGTGTTGTTTGGCTAAAATCTGTAGCCTTTGGCGAATCCTGAAAGCAAAATGAGCATTCGCAGCCGAATATGCTGAAGATGTTTATGGAAAGCAGGCTGTAAGAAACCGGTCGGAGGTGTCCGCTGGTGCCAAAATAAGGTTCCTCGGGGTCACAACTCGGCCAAACCGAGCACGCTGAAAAGCGCAATCCGAAACATCTCAATCTAGTTCTGATGGTTGCTTGTTTTCCCTTTTTTCTGCTGGAATCTGAAAGCCCGTAAACCCATCGTCGGGTCCGTTCGGTTGAATGTTTGGCAGTTCATTGAATAGAGCGTTTCGGTACCCTGCAAAGGATCCTAATGCTCTCCATCGGTACGGGCTACTTTGCGACGACCTGCATCCCGATTGACAATTGTTCTATTGCACAAGGTGCATTCCTGTGGACGACCCTCGGGACGGGAAAGACTACGAAGCGGGCTGCATAGAGAGTGCCCTGAAGTGCCGAGTGCCATCGATCAGAGGTCTGTGACGATTTCGGGAACGTTTCGGCTTAACATTTTCGCACAATGGTACGCACGGAGACCTTGATTCTAGGAATTCTTGGTACCTTGGTCGCCTGAATGGAATCAGGATTGCGTTGGAAACGGCAGGTTTTTTTTTGTTTTCTTCTAGCCTCGGAAAGGTGCATTCGGGAACAATTGAATGGCGAAGAATGCGGTGCAAGCAAGTGCATGTACGTGCTTACGTAGCCGTTTCGGTATTGATCGCTGGATGCTCGCTGTTTTGTGGAAAAATGAATGGATCTGAGCGCCGCAAACGAATGCAACAGCTCGGGAGGTTCGGGTTAAAACTTCCAAACGCAACCTCACCGAACCCAGGTATGAAGTTCCGAAGCCAGCTCTTGAGTCAGCGTTCTGCCGTTCTGCCAGAACAAAAATTCTGATTCACTGGGACAATTTGGGACATATTTTATAGTTCGTCTATAAATTATAAGCTTGTTTACAAACCCCAAATAGGTGGTTTTATTTAAGTATGGCTTCTGCAAAATGCAAAATTAGCCGCATGATTCACTCGCCCGATCGGGATCTATCAGACAGCGAGATTGGGGATTTCGATCGCTTCGATGGACAAGCTTATCAGTTGGATGTATTTTCGGATCAAACGATGGACGTACGTCACGCAGAGGTAAATAGGTTAAAAGAAGGTTTTAAAATTGTTCAAACTTGGCATTCTAGTTATAGACCATCCGTCTGTAGTCGAATGATTCTTGTAGGTTTAAATAAACTTCGAGCTGCTTAACGTTTGCTAATCAAAATATTAATTGGAGATTGGTAAATATTTTACTGCTCGTTGAGTTGTATTTGGAGCTTTGGTAAGAAAGATAACCAGACAGTGATTCACTCACTGCTTCAAACATTCCCGAACAGTATCGAGAGTACACCGCACAAAGTACTTCGTGCCTCTGCGTAATAATTTTCGCTGGCAACCTTAAAACTTCCCAAAATAAATGTTGGAACTGGTTCAATGTCAAATGTGGACAATACTTTGTTGCTGGGGGAGCCAAAATCCAGTTGTGTGGAGACTTTTCGGCTTCAAAATATATGCACGCTCACACTCCATTTCCGGACACCAACCATCATCATCATCGTTATCCCGATGAAAGAGTGTCTTTATGTCGTGCGCCAAGTGTCGACCGCGCGTGTACGAATTGAACCCTTCTTCTTAGGTGCACAGGTCTTCCAAAAAAAAAAGGTGGCAAGTAAGTGTAACACCCCAAACGGAGGTAGCTGTACCGTTCCATCGGACGCACCGGATGTTTGTCAACACGGATGATAAAGTGTATGCAAACTTGGAGCGCGCGGTGACCCAAGGAACAACATTGGCGAATGTGAAAGGTGCAAAACTTGGAGGGTGACATTCCTGGACTCTCAGTGATGGTGTTCAAATAGAATTTCTGCGAGGGAACTTCAGACTTCAAATGGAGTTCTAAAGAACGCTTCGTTTTTCGGTTGACGTAGTCGGGTCAACCTGCTCTCATTCACCAACGACCAATCGAATTACGGATCATATTGACGCACTCATAGTACTTGGAAGCATTGAGCCTTGAATCGGTACATAATTCAACACTTAGCGCGATAAGAGTCGGTTAAGTAACACTACTGCTCCTAATACTGTTCTAAAGCTCCTACAGCCTGAGGTCCTCAAAAATCTCTACCGAGATAGAGATCTCTCTATGGAGATTAAAACGCGCCAAAGCCTTTCCAAATCGATCATACACCATCATGGGCCCTGACGGAACATGGCACACACTCACTCCCATTAAATAGGCGCCAAACAGACTAACAACTTATTTTCGTTCGCCTTTCGGAAAAGCTATAACTCATAGAATTTGGTTATAAATCGAAGTTTCGCTTGCTGGCACCCCCTTTTCCAAATGGCGTCCTACAAGTCAGTGCTGTGGATGTAAAAGGAAACGTGATTTTATTATGCAGTTTTTCTCCTTCTGGCGCTGTTAGCTCGAACGCTTGTTGTACGCTGTCAAATTCGCCAGCAAGTAGCAGCGCCGCCTGCTCATGTGGACTATGTTCACTGTTTCATTTCGCTCTTTATTGGTCGGGCTTCAGGTGCGCTAAACAAAGTTCACTTTCACATGGTCCGTGCCTGGAAAGCTGTTAGGTGCAGTGGCAAGTGTGAAAAGCATAACGAGCGTTGCTGGAGCAACAACCAGAACTAAAACTCAGTGCGAGCGATAAAGCTTATTGATTGCTTCCAATTTTCTATGACGCAATAATTTCGGACGCAAGCGGCTCTAATAGAGTGGTCGATTCCCTTATGCTTTGGGAATTTCATCCTCCACGCGGGACAGATGTATGTTGCGATCGGTTTGCGTTGCCAGGCCCCCAAACTCGCCAGTCTTTAGCCGGCCGCGCAGGTCCAGCGCCCGGATGTCGGTCATCAGCGAGTGCTGCTTGTTCTGCAGATCCTGATCGATCTTGTTCGCATGGTCCCGCAGCGAGTTGTACGTCGTCTTGGTGGCGTCGATCTTGGCGCGCAGTGTTTTGATCGTGTCGCGAAGCTTCTGCACCTCATCGCACAGCCCGTGGTAGGATTCGTCGATGCACAGTTCCATCCCGGACCGTTGGGCACGGTTTTCGAGCCGTGTTTCCACCACCTTGAGGGCTTCCGTCTTCTGATCGTGCGCTCGCTCGAGTGTTTCGATCTCCCGGAGACATTTGGCCATCTCTTCCTTCATCTAGAAAAGATGGATAGGTTAGCTGGGGCGTGAAGATAACGGCCTCCGGGAGGGAGTGTACCTTCCCGAGCTGATACTCGAGCTCGTTCCGGGCTCGCTGCGTTTCGAAGATCCGTTTGCGGAGTGTGTGTGCCGTGCGGTCCTGCTGGGCGCGCAGAATGTTGCGAGCTTTCTCACGCGTCGCAAACAGCGACTCCCGGATGGAGAAGGAATCGGACAGGGTGGTTTCGGTGAGCGCCACAAGCTCCTCGCAGTACTCCAGCCAGTTACCGTACGTGCAGGAGCTGAAAGGGAAAAACGAATTTTGCTTAGTGGGAAGATGCGCCAGACCGCGTCTCTCTATCGCGATAGGTACTCCCTGGGGACTCGCGTCGGATCCGTCTTGAACGAAACATCGCCACAGTGCTGGTCCACCTGCAGCTGGTGCGAATCGATCGACTGCGCCTCATCCTTATCGGTCAGATCGAGCTCCAGCTTGAACTTGACCTCCTGCAACCGATTCAGCTGCTCCCAGGCCGCCTGGTTCTGGTCGCGCAGTAGCCGCTGGTTGTTCTCCACAATGCACAGCTCATTCTTCAGCTCCGTATCGCCATCGTCGTAGGTTAGCTCCGACCCGAGCCGACAATCTCGCATCCCGATACACTCCGTCACCACCGTCAGCGGCGTTATGTGCCCGTCCAGGTCACGCTCGGTATTGGACTTTTCCTCCTTCAGCGCTTGGATTTCGTCCACCACACGCTGCAGCATGATGCGCATCTTCTCCCGCCAACGGTCCAGCTCCGCCACCCGATCGGACAGCCGGTCATTGTTGTGGTACGTGTCCCAGTGCGTCTGGATGCGGGTTTCGTTCCGAAGGTTGCGTGCCGAGTGGCGCAGCTCGAACGCATCCGACCGCTGCGTGTAGGCCACATTCTTCAGCTGGGTCAAACGCGAATGCCAGTCGGCAAGACTCAGATGCTGCAGCGGTTTCTCAAACGTAACGGCCGCTTTGTTGGACATCTTGTTGGAGACACTCGAAAACGAAAAAAACACCGAACTGGTCACACCGACAGAACACTGCAAAGTGAAGCCAGCAACTTCCGGTTCGCTTTACTGCACAGCTTTTGTTTGTACGGTTGCAAGTGTTACCATGATGGGCTGCTAGGAGACGTGTTAGGTGCCCTCGATATGCGTGCGAACATATTCGCCACACAGCAACCTGGTAGCATGTTTTGGGGAGAAAGAAATAGGTTGAAATCACATCGAAGCACGCGATGCGTCGCGGGAGCTGTCAAGAGTAAACTCTTGCAAACTTTTGCACCCAATTTGTAGCTGGCGATAGATTCATTTGGACGGTTGATGAGCATATGAGACAAAGTCATCGACTGGGCCATAAATCAAGCGACTTTAGGGCACCTTGAGACATCTTCAGCAGTAACTGTTCACGGAAAGAGTTACGTTTTATGATTTCTTCAATAGTTTTAAAATATCTTTTCTACGAACATCCCTAAAATTGGTTTACCGGTATCTGTCAAAATAAAAAGCCACCGAAGGGGTTTTCCAGGTCCCGCTTCCGAGATCTAATACTGCGAGGTGTCTATAAATCTTTTGTATACCGAGGGACACCGCACACTGAAGGTGCAAACTGAGGTCTTCGAGATAAGAAGCTCACACCGGGAGTTGCGGTAAGTGCCTCGTCTTAAGTCTCCCCACGTGGTGTTACCGATTCCTGGAACTAATTTTCCCTCCCGTCGTTCGAAAACACACCGTTTATTTACCCGCGTCGGTATGGATACCGCGAAATAAGGCATAAAACAGGTTTATTGCGCTGAGAGTTCGGTACGGGGAGGGAATAGAACGATTTCCAACTCCCTATTCGAAAGGACACCGATAAGGGGGCCGATTGTTAGCTACCAAGGGTGTTGTATCCCGTACCACACGGGTCTTTGACGTCACCGGCAGAAAGAATGGGTTTGATTGATACGTGCGTGGCGGTTTTCCAATCCATAGTCCCATATCCATAGTACCCGGGGGTCGATTAGCGCAGCAATTGCGTCCCACCTTGGTTGCCTCCTTTACGCGCTTTTACACAAATCCTGGCTCCGGCCGGTTTGTTTACTTAGCAGGTCTCGGTTGCCTTCGTTTGTCGGCTTAAAAACCTCCCCATTCCCGAGCGCGATGTCCGCCAGATATATCCGCAGCTAAAGACTCGGTCGAAGATCTTAATCGATCGACCCCACTGTGACCGAGTGGAAAATAGCGAGTACGCATTGGAAGGCTATCCAGCCCCGGATTACGCATGGTGGTCCGCACACGTTGACAAGCGGAGTCCGGCGCGGGCGGTGAAAGTGAACCATTGGCGTGTGACTGATACGCGAGCAGCAGCAGGCCACTGGTCAGCGTGTGGCCCGGGTCAGGCCGCCCTCTGTTGGCTCTGTTTGGCCAGCTGCCCTACCGTGCGTGTGCGCTATTGGACTGGGGCGCGCGCGTGTATCGGGTGCGCTACTTCACTTCGATCACCTACTTACGATATCGGCCACATACGATCTGCAGCACACGATATCGACATGTTTGCCGCTAATGATGCATGCAAGCCTCCCCAGCCGCTTCCACGTGCTCCCGCTCACAGCCGGGCAACAGATAGCCCAACCGCAGGTTTCGGGAGCTGCTGTCCACTTTGGAGGAATGGGACCGTTTGATTGAGCAGTTTGTTTGAACCCGTCAGCCGACAGCCCATAGTGTGCCCTATGGTGGGCATGGTTCTGGAAGGGAAGGTGGTGGTGTATCCAGTTATCACTTGCGCCTTTCGAATGGTTGTGCCGGCAGCTGCAGACCGTTTGGAGGCGATTGTGCAATCGGCAGACTTATTAGACAACACGCTACGCACCATGCTCCCGTTCCGTCCGGTGCGTCCGGTTCTTGCGTGAGCTTTTTTTGGGGTTGTCTAATGTTTGAGGTGGGCTCGTAAGAACTACAATATTGTGCTTGGGAGGGCTAAGTTTAGTGAAAATAAGTTATAAAAACAGCAACTCTAATTACTTAATGATTTGAAGCGCCATCTTTGTTTACTAACAACAGCGATGTCGATCATCAATTAGAAGTCGACTTAGATATGTCGACAAGTAGGACAAGCAATTTAAAATAGCCGTTAATCGACTGCAGTCAGCCTTTAGTTCTGCAAAAAGACTAGAGGGCACATGAGATCGTTTATGGTGCAATATTTTATTTCTATTTGCATTTAAATACACAAAGATCAGGACTGCATTAAGTTTAATATTATTACAAGCCTTGCTCGTATCATAAAGTCAATTGATGCAAAAATATGTTCACTACCGCACATTTGCCCGATGAGAGCAAGATTTGTTACCTATGGGCGCAAGTCTCAGATACAGAAACTGGAGAGTCATTTGCAATCGAGTAACGGCGTTGCGTATACGTTAAGGGCAAACGGAGTTAAAAGTCGAGCGATTGCAGTTCGCAACAGACCAACGCTATCGCACCAACCAAACAGTGCTTGTGTCGCACTAGTCCTACTAGCAGCCCTGAAGAATCGGGGTACACGATCTGCTAACGCCACGCCAGGTGTCCGGCCACCTTCACACCGATTGCTTTAGCTAGAAAAAGTGTGATAGTGGTGTGAAATCAAACACTATCCCTCTTAGAAGATAGAAAGCCGTGATCAATGCCACGGTGGAGTATCTTTGTCGCTACTTCCTAACCAGGAATGCAATATCGTCAAGGTCTCTCTCTCTCTCTCTCTCTCCCTCTCGAATGACGACTGGCTTAAGCTAACCTTTCCGTATGTACCCGTACGTGACGGATTACGATGGGTTTGGCTGGCATACCGTTGCTGTGACATTAGAACCGATTCTAAACCCTGGAAGCCCACCTACCAGGAAGATGATTGAGATTCGGTGCACCGCCAGCTCCGAATCGCGGATCAAAAGCGCACCCGAGATTGAACTTCAATGGTGCAGAAAATCGACCAAACCCGATCACTTCCGCCGGCATCACAGTCGGGCAGCTGTAAAGCGTCTCGGAAAGCAATTAAACAATCAATCGAACCCTTTAAAGCCGAAGGTGGAGCTCTGACGGTAAAGTGCAAGTGTAGCGAAAAACACGCGTCAAAGCGCTGAGGAAAGATCATTAATCATGCTCACACTCGCGGGCACGCTCGCGCGCCAGTCGTGCCCTGGTCGTCTCCGGTGGTCAAGACAGTACCGACGCGAAGAAGCGAAGGTTAGAAGCGTGCTGGCTGCGATATGGCGGGCGCGCCCCTGCCCGGTAGTGAGCTGCTGCTGCTGCTGGTGAATTTGGGCAAATGTCAAAAAGGTGAAGCCAACTGATTTATTACTAACGCGCCAGTTCTGGATTGCGGAAGGAAATGTGGGAGAGTGGGGCTTCAGGGGACACAGTGGCTACCTCGGTGGAGCTACCGAAGACAGCCAGAGAATAAGGGTGCTCGATCAAATTCACGCCTGCCTTCCTCTGTGCGGTTGGCTATGTTTAGTGGCGTTTTGTCAAAATAAGTGTGTCTCTCGGGGCCGCCGATGTCTCCCAACCGGCGGTATCCTCGGCGTGCGTTTGTTCGAGAGTGGACTGTTTTGGTGTGTGTGATTGAACCGATTGCTTCGCGGCGATAAGTTCGATAGTCACGCAGGCCGGATCGGCAAACACTGATACTAATGATCGGGGCGCGAGCTCGCTGTGAGATCGATCAAGTGTCGCTTCTGGTCGGCGACTACCGTGTGGGGTCACGGTACGGTAATAGAGCGATCAGGATAGGCGGAGGAGCAGTAGGGCAGCCGTACGAAACATCTTAGCCTAATGCTATCGCACCTTGATCTCGTGGATGTCGTCTGTGGAGTCTCGCATCGAGGCTCGTCCGTATGCAGCTGGAACGTTGTGACGGGGAACAGAAAGGGGTGAAATAAGCGGGAGGTCATTAAATCTGAATGGCAGCAGGTTGATGCTGCGCTTGAGATTGAAGTGCGCCCGTTCGATAAGATGAGATCGATGAGCAACCAGCTGGGAAATGGGATCATAACGAAGAGTTCAATGTCCAGTTAGAGTTGCTTTTGGGGTTTGTCTATTGACGCATCGGCATTCCTGATATCTCCTGGATGGATTTATTTTGGTAGCGTTGTTAAGCATTATAGCTTCATTTGTATTATCTCTTCTTTGACTTTAAATACTCATAAGAGAGTATAGCTTCAAAAGGCTCTTTTCAGAATCTAGGACAGGCTTATTGAAACTGTTGGAATGAGTATGATCATACAAGCTGCCTACGTGAAGGTGCCTGGGAAATTTTAAGAGCCTTTTACTACCTCCGATAGCCAACGCCAGGGAGCCCTTTTCAACCTGTCACTCGAGAGGGCCATCCGAGAATCATTGGAGAACACTTCAAGGATCATCTTCAACTAGTCAATCCAGCTCCTAATATTCACCGATTGGATAGGAAAGAGCCTTCTTGATGTTCTCCTGCGATGCAGAGGCTTCTTGGAGTCTTTTAAGGTATGTAGTGAGGTAGACGTGGTTGGTAGGCCCATACATCCGCCAGGAGGTCTGAGTCGACTGAAAGCCGTTTGAAGGACTTCTGAAGCAAGTCAAGCTCACTAAGCGGATAAGTACTCCAGCCAGATCATGTTGCTCTACTTACAGTCTCCAAAATTCTGATCAACTGTGACTTAACATCTCATTCAACCTCACCTAAAAGCCAGTTACGATTACCCATAACCAACTCCACACTAATCGAAACTCAAAACGGTCTACAAATACAATCTTTAATTACTTCGATCATAACTCACGATATTCGACGTAAATGGTGCATTTATTGCATTTGGCAAATGATAGGGTGCTCCAGTACTGCAGCACGCGTGATCCACCTGTCCCACACCACACCCGGGCGCCAACACCAGTCCGTTTCACACATACCGCTCACGATTAGAATGTTCCGCTCTGGCTCTCTCGGCAGCTCACGATATCCAAATGCACCACCAGGGCTCTGCATCCACGCAGTCACCCCGCAGCTAACCGGCGCCAGTTGCAAATTGAAAGCAAATCGGTCGCGATCCAATAAAGATAAGCGGGTTAATTATATTGTAGTGGTAATTAAAAGGAAAAATTAGATTACCCTCGCTCTGCCACTCGCACTACGGAATCCCTGGATGTCTGGTATGCCGGTGGTCCCCCGCCAGAGTCCAGTATACCACTTTTTCCGTTTTTCGATGAGGCATTAGAAACCGAAGCACGTACGATCCAACCTGTTCCAGCGCTGGGCTGGAATCCGTTCCTGGCATGGGCGAGTTTCGTACATTTCCACTCGCCACGGGCGGGGAACTTCTCTCGGGGAAGATATCAATCGGGAAACGGGTTTTTTCAGTTTCAATTAAGCCCGGGCAATTCGAACGCCCGGTACACCGCTCGTGGTGGTCCGAAACGGTTTTGCACAAAATTTGTCAGCCCACCAGCACCAGGCCAAAGCAGCCAAAGTTGCACCGTGTTTGCGCAATTGCAAAGAGTTTGGGCTTCGGGGTGGGTCGCCGTGTGGCCTCCTCCCTATCGCGATGACGTACGAACATCGATCGAGGTTTGTAAAATTACCGACCGCACTAATCGTTGGCGCAACCCTGCTGGCTGGCTGCCTGTCGTCCTCCCAACCTCTTTCCCTCCCTCATTGATGTATCATCATCCCACGCGCCTCTCTGGTGGCAGTGCTGCAGTCAATTATTCAATCACTCAACGAACATCGGATCATAAATCAGGGCAAATAATGAGCCTTTCCCGAACCGATCCATCTGTTTTCTTCCCGGCGGTAGAATCGACCTGTACCATTTATTTCGAACCGGCTCGGCGTACCCAGGGAGAAAGACGGAATAGGAGACATGGAGACAGACGGGGGCAAGGTAAATCGCAAAACGCAATGAAAAGCGTTGAAAATGCGAAATTATGCAACGAGAAATTGATCATATTTGAATATGTCAGCAATAAACTGTTTCCACCGTTGTCGTCGTCGTCGACGTAGACGTTCGTTGTCGTCATCATCGTCATCGTCGCTGTCGTACAATGCGACGCAATTCCAATGCGCGTTTTTCAGTGCAAAAGAAAGCAATAATGTCCATGCAACTCAACGTTCGATCCAACCGCAAACGCACAATGAATGGCTTGTTCCTCTAGGTGCGCGAATAAATAGAATCCTTCGTCTAGCAAAAGGAGAGCTTGAACAACAGCAGACACCAAACCTGCTTACGATTTCGCATTTAAACCATTTCCAATGGCCACTGATTTCGATTCAACGGATTCGATCCAATGGTCGGTATAGAATTAGTCACAACATGTGAAACTGCATGCATGGCTGTCGGGCTTGTCGCCCCGTTTTTCTCTCTTCATTCGAGGTGGAAAGCACTTCGCCATTCGCATTCGTTAGGTGCACTACTGCGCGGTGGTGCCCCGTTTTTGTGAAAGGATTGGATCGCGCACAACGTACGGTTGATGTGAGGGCGGAAACTGCTAACTGCCCTGCCGACTGGAGCTATCGTGGCAGTTATCGATCAGTGGGTTAGCAAATGGCATAGCGCGTTCACTCAGGCGGGATCAAACGAGGTGAATCGTGGCAGTGCAAGGTAATTTGTTTTTTTGGAAGTGAAAAGTCACTTAAGGATAGAACTGATTTGAGTATTTCACAAAGGTTGAATTTTTGTTAGCGGATTGCATACATTCAGGCTGCTTATAATGATGAAAAGTCTCATCGTGTTCTCTTAAGGGGTGTTCTCTAAAGGGGGTCCTGGAAAAAGTTCCAAGGTTTCCAGGAGTTCAAAAAATTACTACAGTTCCAAACACGTAGTCTTCAGAAGTTACTACGTCCAAGGATCCTGGCAGTTCAAAGGTTCCACCTACCAAAACGACTTTTTTAGCAAAAGACTTAGTCGACCAAGGGTTTCGTCGACAAAAAGACTTCGGCGTATCAATAACTAAAGACGACTTCCAAGGTTTCCAAGGGTTACAAGGGTTTCTCGTGGACGCATCATTGCCATTACTCTATCATTACATCGATCACCAACAGGAAAATGAAAAAGGTTCTCAAACCTTTGGCGATTTGGACAAGAGAAGCTGCTGAGTTGTTAGGGATTTATATAAAGAGCCATTTTAGCGTTGACGCCATCAATATTTGGAGTGAATTTTTGTTTTTCATCTAGTATGATCCCCAGATCCTCCAGAGCATAACTTTAACACTGCCCTTTAGAGGTAAGCATTACAAAGACTCCAAGAACCAACAATTTCCTTTCCAAACGATATCACGCCCCAAACGACCTTCGCCTAGCCTTTGAAACTATGCCGAAAACCTGTGTCGTATCATAATTTCCATACAACTGTCACCAATCAGCTGGATCAATCAACTGCGGAACAGTGCAGCGGTGTGCTGCCATCCCTACCAAACCCCCTTTTAAAGTGGCGGTCAACATTAGCCCGCCCGTACGTACATGACCCGGTAGACGATCCAGACGGTATCATTAGAGCGAAGAAGTAGTCCGAACAAAAACAAGCACTAATCAGCCAGGCAAAACCACAACCTATTGCCCATTGCCCACCGGCTCATTAGACTCCGAATCACGATCACTTCGCGGTCCGGACAAGACACACACACACACCTGAGGAGCATATCACCTCAAAAAACAATATCCCCATAAACGTCTCGTTTGGGTGAATAATAAAATTGTGATTTGGCTACCGAGCACCGAGGCTTTGACTAATCAGCTGGCGGGTGTTGTCTATTTCTTTTCTCGCGCGCGCAGGTTTTCCCCCGGCATTCAAAGTGAATGCATGCTAGTGGTAGCTCGGTTTCCCTTTCAATCAGGATCGGCTGGTTACGCCAGCTACAGCACCGACTGCGGGCCGTGGTCAACCCCAAAGGCTAATAAGCTTAATTTATTTGGCTACTAGCTAGCTTTTTCGGGTTGTGTCGTTGCGGGCGAAGTGTTGCTGGCGAGTGTTTTCGGCTTCGGAAAAGGCGCAAAGTGGTGCAGTTTTTGTTTCAAGCTCGAGCCTCCTTGACACGGGCCGAGGCAGGAGCGATAGGGTCGTAATAACACCCGCACTTTGGCGCTGTTGGCCTCCTCTAATCGACGACGATGAGGAAACCTGATCTGGGTGACAACTTTTTGCTGGGCGCGTGTTTGGGGGCCTTTTTTTCCTTCACCTTCCTTCCTTTTCTATGGCTTGGTGGGGCTCCTCTGTTGGGTCCTATTAGAGGGTGATTTTTTCTTCCACAACGCGAACTTCACCGGTAGTTAGTGTGACCGATATCGTCGAGCTAATGAATGACTTGCTGAACACTCAGGGGAGGCAGTGGTGGACCCCCGGTTGGGGGTGAAAGGTTTCGGTGAAGGAGAGTGACCGGTTGGCACGTCACCGGCCAACGTTTGTTGAGGGTGGTGTTAAGAGCGCTTCGTCGCGGTGGCGGACCCAGCTCGAAGGCGCGCACTTGTGTTTTGCGCAATCGTTAACCGGCAAACCGCGGTAACGGTGTCAAAGAGTGATATGGTACTTTACGGTAGCCATTAGAGAGCACCAGATTACCCGCCAGGTTTGGGGCGCGATTGTTTTATAAGCAGCCGAACGAAAGACTCCTATGCCGCGGGTTGCAGTAAGCGACGAACCCACCGTACAGGACACGGCGCGGTAAGCGCAACATAATCAAAAGGTCATAAAGTGGTTCTGTGTGTGTGTGTTTTTTTTGGACATTAAAGGAGCACTACAAACTAGCTCACCTATCTGTTTGCTTAAGAACAGGACAGCAACCACAAAAAATGCAAGCAACAGGAAATATTAGACAAGTCGCGCGTTTGACACGGAGCCGATCAGAAACGAATCTAAATTATTGATTTCACATATGCCACCATTTCAGCAGCAGGGACAGCAGCAGCAGCAGCAAATGTTTGCACCCGAAACCGATCGATCGCTGAAGTGCCATAATGTGTTGGAATTCATGTTTTTACGCCAGCCGGGCCTGTCAAATCGTTCCCGGCTGCGCGTACCGGTTTCCGCGCCGTACAAGTGTGCACCACGTGGTTGGTGAGTCAGCGCCAGTGATTTCTTTCGCCCGCGCTCTGACCCGCACGTGATGCATGTTGGCTGATAATTTGCGGCCTGATCTTGCGTGCATAATTTATGCATTAACAGTTAGAAAATGTGCGTTTGATGTTTGAGGTGGAAAATGCATTTAACTGACATTATCGATCGGTAAAATGATCGAGCCGGCTCGGCCAGCACCGGATGGTAAGGCAAGTGTCGATTTACTATGATTCGATTAATTAAGGTGTATGGTTGCGCCTGAAGCCGGGCCTCATTTCCTTCACCAACGTCCGCTCAATAATGTTGTTTCATGCTCGATCGAGTGACAAACTATTTTTCCGTCGCCGGGAAAAACATTAACCGAGAGCAAATGTCGAGCGGGGTGGCGCACCGGCCGAAACCGGACTCGGTTGCCCGATGCACCATCGGGGCGCCGTGTGCAATCGCAATCAATACCCCTCATTGACAGTGCTATTAATTATCGTATTATGAACATGCGCGCGTTCACGTTACCACTAGCAATCGAAGCAACAACAACGAAAAAAAGACAGCCGGAAAGCTAATCAAATCAAACCAGTTTCTGCGTGCACACCGGGCAAAATATATAGAGCAGCAGCAGCAGCAGTAAAAACCGTTTGCAGACAGCGCGAAATAGCGGCGCAAACTTGCGCGGCTCAGTGTGCAGCAAATAAATCGAGCACTAAACATACCCCGTACCGGACGGTCAGTGTAATTCACCCCATCAAATTAACAGCTTCATCGGTGTGTGGACCACCGTGTGCGCACATCTCATTACGCTATCGCTGTGGAACGCAACAGAGGGGAGAGAAAAAAAAATCGCTACACTTGGAGACGACAAGTCACCGTACCGCGGGTGTAATGGTGGTGGACGTTTGCAATTGTAATTAATTTAAACTATAACGCGAGCTTTGTGGTTTGTGAGAAAAAAACGCGCAGAGAAAAGGAAGAGGGAAAAGGGAAGAAGGAAAGAAAAGGTAATGTTAAATAGAGAAAAACCCTGCGCGTCATTTTACGCGCCACACAGGATGAGCCAACATGTACGAGATGTGGGGAAGAACGGGAAGGCTGTGAGGTATCGATAGGTGTAAAAACAGACGCGTTTGCAGTGGTTTTTGGTTTATGATTATTTTTAAGATTATTAATGTTAATAAACATTTTAGATTTTTATTATGTTAAATTACGTACAGTTCTTACTATAGTTATACGAGCTTCTGGAGATTAATTACTAATTGATATTTTTTTAAACAATTTTAGTTATCAAAGAAGGATCGACCTATCGACTTAAGAAAAATGATAAAGTAATTGTTTATTTTTATAAATATTAAATACTGCTTCTTCTTCCTTGGCACTACAACCTCGAGAGGTCTCGGCCTGCCATTTCTGGCTCTCTGTGACTTGATTCTACCCGTAGCAAAGAAGTCAGCTCTACGTACGGAAATATTTAATGCATTCTACCGAAAAAAAATAAAAAAAGGATATAAATAGTAAAATATGCAAAAAACAAGAACATAAATAGGTTTAAACAATTTTTTGACGAAATCATTGCAAAGGTGTACAAAATGCTATAAAAACAGTGAAAACATGTGTTGAATAATTGTTTGAATTTTATTATCTTTTAATACGAAATTCTTTAGCAATACGGCCAGGCCGTTCTTTATGAATAATTTTTTTTCATTGAAATTCTTTTTGAATTAATTTAATTAATATTAGACATTTTTATTAAACCTTTTCTTCTTCCTTGGCAAAACAAACTCGAAAGGTCTTGGCATGCCATTTCTGGCTTTCTGTGACTTGATTTTACCCGTAGCAAAGTAATCAGCCCTGCGTACGGAGAGGCGGTCTGGATGGGATTTGAACCCCGGCCCTGCCGTGAGAAGACCGGCCCCGTTATCGCCACGGCCACCGGACCGCCCCAATTTGTTAAACAGTCATCTTAAAATAATTTAAAACCATGTATAAAAAAGTTGAATTAACCTAACCTAAAATTGATATCTAGTCTCATCCTGATCATGCAAGGTTGAGGCTGTCGCTACAACATTTATTATTTTTTTGAATTAACCTATATTTAAACATAATTATTCTGCTCCAAATAGTGTTGAACTTCCACAAAAATATAACTTTCAAAATATAAATAGAATTCATTTTCCTCGAAAAAAAAATTATCAATTAATTATAAGATGGTCTTATGGCTATGCCAGGCACTGTAAAATAATCTGAATTAATTTGAAAATCCCTTAATTATATGATAAAAACGAGCGTCAACAGCAAACACTACAGAGCCCCTGTAAATTACTCGTTTTTCCACTACCTCCTACCCTATGTCAACGAGGTTGTTTTTCCTCGTTTTTTCCACCTTTTTTCCTTTGCCCACTGCTTAATGGGATGCCGTGGGGCAGGCAAATTAGTAAATCATTTGCAGCAAATCTGTCAACGATCCCTTTTTGCCCTTTTTATTGAGCGTCGTTGTTTGCAGTTGGCCGGTTTTTTTTTAGCGTATTCCACAACGCAGTTCACCGGTAGACAGTTGACAGGAGAACAAGTTGGACTTTCAGTTTCACCGCCAAAGCATCAGTCTTCGGGATTGGTGGACCACCGCCGAGCGAGCAACAAAAACATCGCTTTGAACGGCGCCCATTCAAAGGTGCTCGAGAACAACTCGTTCTGTCACCTTGAATCAGCAGCCGGTTCAATCGAGGCCCGAGTTCAGACACCGATGCGACCGATGTCAACCGAGGGCCGGTGTCGCGCATCTGAACCGCGCATTGAGTAATCATTGACGCACGCCGTAAAGTCCGTCACGCCGTGAAAAGATCAACTTCCAGAAGGAAAGCGTTGTTGCTCTAGATTTCGACCTCCGCTTCTTCTTCCGCTGTTGTTTGCACCCTTCCGCCAGGGTGCAAATTCTTGGTTGGCTGGTAGACATCGTCAAGGAACGTGCGCCGGGTGTGAGATGGCCGCCCGACCAGATCAATTGCAGATCGAAATTGTGAAATTGAGGTTATGATATTTAGACCCACTGTTTGGCACGGTTGAATCTATCATCTGCCGGCTGACGTGAAGAATCGGAGCACAATTTTGGAGGCACCAGACCGGGTGCTGGCTGGATGTTTAGCCGAGTTACGGTGTAATGCAGGTATGATTACGGTGCCATTGATCCGTGTTTAGGAGCTTGTACAAATATTTTTGATCGACCGCAATCACTCGAACTAACCCTCGGAGGTCTCACTGATTTTAGGATTTCTTGCTAAAATTCTTGAAGAAATTAAATATTTGTGGTCCTGCAACCCTACAAAATTTGATCCTCAAAGTTAGGTTAAATTGAGATTCAAATTTTATTAAAAGCAACAAGATTGAATAACTCTGCAAGTCTCACCTAATAGCTTAAGGGTTAGTTGTCCAAAACGTGCCCAAAAACTCAGTGCGCTCGCGCACGCGGTGGCCACCATCAAAAGCGCCCGATGCCGCCCGGGTCACCAAAATGTTGGACGCTCCGTGCTGGCTCCCACGACCCGCCAGCACATTCGGGACGCTCTGTGCAATAATCAAATAATGATCGCATATTGATCATTCCGACGCACGGAGTTGATCGACAGCCTTCTATCATTTATCCCTCCCGGCGGCCTCCGATGGACCTCAGGCTCGCGCACGCACACACACACACACACCGGTCGGCATAGTTCAGGTGAAGCGCCAGCCAGCTGCTGCGTCATGATGGAGCTTTCTTTCTTTGTGCGTGCTCCTTCACCCCCAGACCTAGCTGGTCCTCGGCTATTCTACAAATTGGTGCACTAGTTCGGCGTTTTTTGGTAAACTACTCCACAGTAGGGTTTTTTGGACGAGCCCTTCTCCCCCTTCTCTCGCTCACTCGCTCTCGTCTAACGCTCAGAAGTTCCAAAATTGGGTTAGCTGACCTGTGGTACTACTAAGTCAACCATCGCCGACCAAAACGTTCCAGCGCACAGTCAACAGTTGATTGATTTTTGACGGAATCGAATCGATTCCAATCGGCCTGGCCGGCACAATACACACGGACTTTGCGCGCTGGTTCGCGATGGTTGATCTTTTCGCCAGCAGGCTATGATTAGATGTTGGCGGCTGGCTGGCCAAAGTTCCGATTGCGACACATTTTGCGTTTTGTTGCGTTTCGCGGCTGTCAACGTTCGCAGGATCAAGCACGTGCGTGTGTGTGTGTTTTTGTCTCCCACTCGATTGCGCCGTTCCATTTCCAGCGTTTCATAAATCACGGAGTACCGCTTAAGCCCGCACAGCCGCCGGAAAGTGTCCGGAAACGGCGGTTTCCCCGGCTGACGCATGTAAGTTGCGGTTTAATTGAACGAAAGTGTGCGGACTCCCGGTGAGGTGCACTGTGATTTAATAATTTCGATATGTCACCGTGCTCTTTCGCGCTGGCCCCCTTTTTGTTCGCTCGCTGACATAAGACCCAGGCACACATGTGTGTAGACCTCCGTGTCCGCGAACCGCTCTAAGAGCCGTACGTGGGGGCTAAATGTTAAAACAATAAGCGCCAGCGTCAGATATCCGCCAGCCGGCGAGCCCTTGCCCAGGTCTCCCGAGTCTGTGACATCGCGTGAACATAACATAATAACGCTCTGGTGCATAATGCATGAACGGCTCACCGTTGGACCTGCAAGTGACGGGTGCTAGTGGTACACGGCGGAACCTAGGCAAGGGAATGAAACAATAACAGAACAAAATAATATCGCATAAAACCTAACCGGTGGTCACCGTAAATGTGTGTTCGCCCTCAAACGTCCGGTCACCCGCGTGCGCTTTCGTCTCTTTGCGCAACTCCCACGAAAGTTGCAGGGGTTTTGGTGGGAGACTCAGGGCCAGGGGACGTATGCAAAGTAACGTAAACATGGAGCCGGAATTGCGATCGCGATTGGAGACTCAATTATCGATGAATGATGAAGTAAGCTGCTCAAATCGACAATTTAATCGAATTGAAATGGCAATAGGAAATGTGCGGGGAAAAAACCCCCCTCGACGGGAGTGTTGCATGGTGCATTTTGGGGGTAGATCGGTGCAAGTCACCAGCACGGGTCGGACGGTGCACTATCCGAATCTGTACGCCGAGTCGGACGGTGGTCGAGATTGCGCAATTGGACAGAACATGATTGTTGCGGTTTTTGCTAGGTTGGTTTTTCTTTCGCCGTACACTTGCAGTGAGAGTGACCGAAGTGATGTGTGGCAACTCACTGGGATGTGTGGAGCGGGACTTAAGGCTAGCTCACTGGGTCACCGTGAACGTTAGTTTGTTTTGATGATAGGTTATCCAGTATCTCGTGTAAAAAAAAAATCTCGAACAGTTCCTGATAAATTATGGATAAAATGTCAGGTACCATGATAAATTAACATATTTATTTAACATATTTTGTACTACGGATCCCAAGTCATCAAAACGAATATTCTCTCCTTCCATATAACTAGCCTAATATTAACCTAACCAGACTCTATCACAGTTGACCCTAATCTTCTTTAAAATTATCCACACTAAAATTATAATCAAAATATTGATCATATTTCTAGAAAACCCTGAGATCTAATATCTGGATCCTGATAGCCGAATAAAACGACTGGAACGAATAATCCTTCCGGAGGAGATGGGGTTAATATTCGCAAGCAGAATGACAGCTTTGATTTCTTCTTTTAGAACTTTTGCCAAGAGCGTACATTGGGCTAATAGTGTTCTAATGTAGCTAATCTTGGAAGTAAACACCAAGCGCGATTGTCAGGAATCTCTTCACATCAAGAAATGGTTCAGAGGATCAGACGAGTGAAGCGCTTATGGACTGACTCCAGTTGGTTTATCCGGCTACGTTTATTGGGACTTCAAGTAACGCTGTTGAGTTCAAGGATAGGTCTTACTTATATTCGTATTATGTGGCTCTACAACCTCGAGAGGTCTTGGCTTGTCGTAGCTGGCTCTCAACTTATTGGATGAACCCAACTGGATAGTCAGTCCTGCGTACGTCAACTCAGTCCATATGGGATTTGATCGTTGGTGGCTGTTATCGACTTGGCCACTAAACCTCCCCAATAGGTCTTATTGGCGTCACCAATATTAGAGATCTAGGTCTACCGTGACAGTCTTCAGAACTACTCACAGTCGAGAGTAGCGTAGCGACTGATTGCTCATCTCAGCATCTCATCATATTCTGACGGAAGCTTCAACGAACTCGCTATATCTCAACTTAGGTCTTACACAACTATCCCGAGTATTTGAACGACCTAGAACCATTTAATACCTTGGATCGTTTGTAGGCACTCTTATGATCAACCAGCGACCAAGTACTTTTAACAAGTTAAAAATGAGATATTATTTCATTGAGTTGCTATCGAGATTCTAAATTTAAAAGAGATTCCTCTAGAAGACTTCCTTTAAAACTTCAAAATGCCTCCAAAGTCGCCTAGAACATCACCAATAAAACATAAAACACCATGATTAGTGTTATCAGCAACCTGCGATCGTTCTCACAATCGATCAAGGTATGCGCTTCAACTAGCCGCCCTATGAATCGGTTGTTCTTTACTCTATAAATAAGAACAGAACAGAATTCTTTCCCTCTACAACCAAGCAAACCTGTAGCCCGCAGATTCTTAAACTGGCAGGTTCTATCGCCCGGTGCAGCGCTAATGCTGAGTCACGAAACGTGTGGTGTGTCTACAAAACCGTCTTCCAGCTCGATTCAGACGATCCGCGAGCCGTTTAAGCGGCGCCTTCGCTGTCCGATGCGGGTCGATCGAAATGAAGCATATCGTTTATTGCCTAATGATATGATTGAGTTCGATTCGAACTCATAACGAGGATCGATTTCGGGAGGGTGTTTTGGATATTCTTCCACCTTGAGTACCATATCGTCCGGGCCAGACCCTCACAACCATACCACCTGCTTATTACGGCTATCGATCGATATGGTGCGTGGTGGTTTATAACGTAATACACCATTCGGTGTTACATCCTAGCCACGGACAGAGAAAGAGAGAAGAACCTTGGTGTGTTTGTTCGGAAATTTATGATCATTCGATGATTTGTTTAATTTAGATAGCAACCACTCACGCGAGAGGATGAGCCGGGGATCGTTACGGATGATAGACGACTTGTTTGACGTTGTTGACTGCAAACAAAGGTGTAAAATGGACACGGTATCCTGGTGCCGGTGCTAGCTCGTTGTCTAGTTGCTTGCGAATGAGAATCCTTCCACTCCCTTAGGTTTTTTTTACGATCGATAGGAGAAAGTTATCGGTTTAGCAAATATTAGCTTGAATCCTTCACCGGCCACCAAGCAGAGAGCTATTCCATGTAACCTACTTTTAACTCCCTTCAAACTGCCCTTGGCCTCTTTTATGGACGTACAATCCTGCGCAGAGATAATCTTCTTCTGCTACGGTTGCTAGCCAAACACCGAACGCTAACCGGAGCTCGGAGTCTTATCAGACAGCAAACAGACAGCGCTGGGAAAACAACGTACCTGCACCCTATCAGCGTAAGGGTTTTGCGGTTCTCGCCGTTCCACTTTGCCGAGGATGGCGTACCGAGTTACCTGTCCTGGACGGCGCGATAGCCAGGATCGCTCGACGGAAAGTTCTCACACACTTGCCCACGGTCCCCCCCCAGGTCCAGCGCAAAGAAAGTCGGTTGGGAAGAGTCCAACCGGCAACAAAAAGAAAGAAAAACACCAACTGCGCCGTCAGGACCCTCGCCAGTGCGCACAATTGGTTCTAATTTTCTTCGCTACCGCGATCGTTAGGGTCGGGGAGGAAGCCGGAAAGCCCGGGGAGGTGGTTCGGCTGGCTGTGGTGTTCGGAAACTAGCATATTATAACAATAAATTTAACCCCATTTATCGTAGCGCAATAAAGCGCCATGAAATAAATATATAACGAACTTCTTTCCCACCGCGCATCGACACAGGTCGCAAATGTGTCGTCGTCGTCGTCGTCGATGTTTCCCTTTCATTTGGGTTGTAAGGTAAGGAACAATCACAGACACACCATGTGTACCAGTTTTGGGTTTGTGGAGTGTTTGAGATGGTTCTTTTTTTTGCTTTACTTTTCTTCTCTGTTGAATTGGATTTTTGGGAAGAAAATGGCATCTCTGGGGTACGTTGTCAGGTATGGATTTTGATTAGGGGTTGATTTTTTTCATCCCTTGCTGGTGAACTTTTCATAACGGAAGAAGACTTGAGAAGACTTTTTTCATACAATCATGAGGTTTTTCTTTCTCGAGACTGTCAGCTAAGACTGAGAGCTTATATGAACTTTAAGAATTTATCTACAAGATATTCCAGCTTTACTCTTTAAATTGTTCAATTTCTGAACTTCTTTCAAATAATTGAATTGAGCTTCAGCTCAAGAATCCTTTTATTTTTATTCCTTGGCCGGCCTTCCATGTCCATAATTTTAATGTCTCTGCATTCTGGGCAAGGAATTAAAGGAAAAGGATCAGAGCAATAATTCTTGAGGTATTGGAGAAATTTCATAAGAGATTCAGTCGGCTTTTATATTCTTATGGGCATGAATGGCATTTTTCAGTGTGTATTAATCTCGGCCCTAGACGATATTAAAATCTGAATAACGAGTTTCATAGTTAGCATCAAAATAAAGAACCTAAAGGTTGCATTATGTCACAGTTTTTCTAGCTGTTCATGAAGTGAAACATTAACAATAGAAATTTAAAGCAAGTCAAAACTCACAAACGAAGCACTAGTCTAAGGCCACCCACCTCAGAAGAACCGTAATTCGATTTCACCTTCGATTGCAATCAATTGCTTCTCATCGTTAGATCGCAATTCTAGAAATCTACCTTGATGTCAGTTCCCTTTCGTTCCTTATTCGGACTCTAATATTCTGACGTTTGCTCCTTAGACATCGGACACATTTTTATTAGTATGCATCAGTAGAATATATCAGTAACTCGTTCGGTTATGGTAATAAAAGTTGTATATTGGCTTTGTAAAGATATCCTCGATTCTAGATCGCAATTCCTAGACAACTTCCTTGGTACATGAAGCTCACCTTAACACCACCTGCAAATGGCGACTCCTGCTTCGTATAAGCCCATGCTGCTTTAATTCCTTGCTCAATTATCAAAAAATCACATTCCCACCCTTCAATGTTCTTATCTTCCCTAACCTGCGCGTAACCTGAAGAGCAAATAAAGGCTTCCTCGACACGCTCATATAAAGCCATTCCGGACGAAATAACGGCCGTGCTCGGCGTAAATCTTCGAACCCCTGCTTCCCACCGTTTGCATTCGATCCAGATTTACCGATTTGGGGCGGAAGAATAAAAAAAGGCTTGCCGATTGCCTTCTTAACGATCGTTACACTTTTTTTTCTCCCTCCTAACTACCCCCAGTGGAAGGTTTTCGCACGTTTCGAAACCGCCATCGATATAGTTATTAGTGTGCGTGCCTGCCTCGCTTTTCTTGAGAACAAACATTCTCACCGGCAAAGAAAAATGCCGTTGCATTTGCCCGGTTGCTGCGAATGCAGTCATTTTCCGGTGGCGTTTTATTGTTCAATTCGGCGATTTTCGGTCGGTTATGATCAAACCTTCAATTAGCGAACGTACGATGCAGTCACTCGCTTGACTTCGCCTTCAGATACGGATCATTGCGAAAATGAGGCCAAACTTTTTTTCATTCCGATACATCCACAAGCAAGCAAGTGATTAATAATGCATAACCCCACCGACTGCAACGGTGACGATGGGCATTAGCATTTGCCGCATTTGCAAAACGGGAATCAAAATCGAAAAACCTCGGAACCCTCGTGGCAAGCAGCCACTAAGGCCACCTTTTTTAATGAACGCAACCCCTCTTTAGACGCGCAAATGAAGCAATGAAATAAATCCTGCACAGCCCAACCGACTGCTCTGATTCTCTTAAGTTACTGGTGCATGGTGCAAAGTGCGTCAGAGCTCAGCCTACAGGAAGGGCACAAGTAGACGGTGCTGATTTACATACGCTTCTTCTACCGAGCTTGAATCCTTGCGCAAAGAAAATCCTTCCCCGGGTATGGTAATGGGGTTTTAAGTATGCAAATTTACCATCGTTCAAAGGACACTCTGAGCAAGCGTTTGTGATAGGTTTCCGATCGGGGAAGGGTGCAACAGTTCACAGCCGGGTTTCTGTCCTTGCGACCACCGCACCAGAACTCAAGTTACCCGAACCGAACAGAAGAAGTAAGAATCGGTTCAGGTTATTTTGACTCAACAAGTGAAGTGGTTCCGCAGCGGCCTGTTGCAAGCGAATATTAGCAGCGTTCTTCTAAAAAAATCGACTTCAAATGGAACCCAATTTCCTCGAGATGAAATTGAGCAACCTCTTGAGGCTCCGCTTCTTGAAGTGGGAAAAGTGAAACCTTACTCCCGTTTCAGCGAACCTCTTGTGCAGTTCGCCAAGAATCTCCGCCAAAGCTTCTTCAACGAGGTCCCGAGCGGCTTGCAAAACGAGTAGTTAAGATGTCCGATAACGTCGTTCTGGTGGCGGGTTGAACCGTCTGCGCGCGGCACACATTGCGCCAACAGCAACACATCTTCTCGAGGCCATCACATCACTTGCGGGGGCGATCGCCGACGATGCCGGCAAAAGCAACAAAACCTTGCGCAACCGCCAATTCGATTCGCCGATTCCTCACCGACGGCCAAGAGCCTACCTAGATCGTTCGGTGGAATGACCTCCGGGGCTCTCGGGCATCTTCGCCCCAAAAGTGTTCATAGTTGCCGTGCGAACTGCCCATAGAAGAATGGAGTCATAAATTAGATAACGCATAAACGGCATAACCAACAACAAAACAACCAAGCCCGGCGTCGGTCCCACTTCAGGAGTTCTCGCCCAGCATTGCTTCATCCCGGAGTTGTGATAGAGGCGTGAGAGACTTGGCGTCGATCGATTAGCGGAGGAGCAAACCACCCGCTTGTAGGGTCATAATTGTCCGCACCGGGTGGTTTGGTGCAAGTTCCTTAACAGGCGATCTAGAACCTGGGTTGCGTGAAGTGATCCCGAACCACCCTGCTGCCCGCCCGATATCAGTTGCGCACAGCTTTTAACGTCTTAATAATGTGCTCGTTTGTGGGGGATGAATGGCGTGATTTATCGATTGTCTTCTACCTGGCTTGAAGATGCCCTCCACACACCTACATCCTCGCACGCATCTCTGGTGGCTGGAATCTGGCCGTGCTCGAAATTCCCACAGGCACACCGTAGGAAGTCTCCACCTAGTCAGGAGAATAGGTCAGTGAGCATGGTTGGCGGCAGACCAAGCCGTACCTAAGCGCCCAACCCATCAACGACACTACAGGAAGCCCAATTAAACATAGACTAAAACCGACGCTTAAAACAAAGCCCACGTCCAGTTCCTGGGTGGGATCGACTTCTTTTTCTTTTTTTGGGTTGGCCTCATTCAGGTCCTTCCATTGCGTTCCCCTAAACCGTTACCAAACCGTCCAGACCGTCCAGAATTTAAAAGCACTTTTTACGGGATTACGGGTGCTGCGGTTTCTGCGTATCGCAATAACGGCGGACACGATCCGCGTAGCACCATTACGGGACGATTAAAAGTAGTTAAAAAAAAGGGGGGAGTTTAATGATACACCTGAGCCCCGATACATCGATCGCTCGACGCACCGAGGAGCGCTGGTCGAGGAATCGGTTCGGTGGGTTGGACCCACGTTTCGTCACAAGCTTCAGGGCTCTGGCCAAAGTTCGTTGCTTCTGTGCGCGGACCTTCCGGTTCGTGTTCGGGCAGGGTGTTTGGAAGCCGGACGTGCCTGAAACTTTCGACGATGCGAAGGTGGTGGTCTGCCCGCTATCTACGATCTTGGCGATCGCTAGCCGGCCACTTACCAGCACCGCCAAGTGAAAGACGGGCGCAACACTCACCCCCCCGGATGGAACGCGGGGCAGATGATAATGGTAGTAGTAGCCGACCTGACCGCCGGCTGGATGTTACCACACCCGAACGCCCGCACTGGGCAAACATAATCATCGCGTATCCCTGTAATATCGTAATGCTCCGCGCGACGACCGCTCGTACCGGGATGGTACGTGTCTACGATGGCGTCCACGCAAAATGGCGACTTGCCGATCACGTGGTGAGTGGCTTTTCCGGTGGACCTTCCACCGATGAGCGACGGCAATGAACCGTTTGCCGTGCATTGGACGACGCTGGCGCTTCCTGTCGAACAAGTGAGGAAGTGCGCTCTGAAATTATCGTTTCGGTCGGGTTGCTGTCCCCGACTGTGGTACGACGTGGGTGCCGACTGGAGTCTTCCGCTCGTCGCGGGCAGCCTAAACTAGGTTAAAGCATCAAAACAAAGCCCCCGTCTGGGGCTCACACAGCTATTCAATCGAACGACCGCCAACCATTCCATTTTGCCGTCCCACCAAAAGAGCCTTTTTAAACACAATAATCATCAAATGTGCGCTGCTATCGCGCCCATCGGCAGGGGTAGCAGGACTGGGTTCGGGTTCTCGGGCACCGTGTTTGCAGATTTGAACATTACGATCCGGGCTTATCGGTGCTATCGGCGTAAACGGTGCTGATGAAGTGGTTTAGACCATGATGCAATCGGGCAATCCAAGGCAGTCGTCCGCTCGGGGCAATGTTGAAGTTCACACCGAAAACGGCATCGTTCTGAACTTGTGGAGTAGGTTAGGCCCGGTGTGTCCCTTCGGTGGCCTCTTTTTGTTGCTTGTTCGCACGCCCGCGATAATAAGCGATCGATCGATCACGGAATGTGAAATAGAGGCAATGGGTTTCGCTAAGGCATGCTAGTCTATTGGGTTTGATGATTAGTGTGATCTCTTTCCTGCAGAAATGATTTCCTTTTTTTATAATTTTCGAAGCCCATCGTCAACTCGTGATAGGAATACATCCAAGTACAGTGATATTGTTGACATATCTTGCAAAAGGGGGCTAAAGTCCTTACTATCAAGACTCTCTAGAGTTGTATCTAGAATATCTGGAGAGTATAGATTTTAGTCCCAACAATCTCTCACCTCAGCCAACTTCTTCATAGTCTATCTCAAACCTAGACAAGTCTGGTAGAATCAAGTACAAGTTCTCCATTACCTTCCTCAACAACTTATTAGTCCACCCAATATCGGCATAACCTCCTGCACACAGCAAATCCTTCACAAGCAGGGCGTTCTACTTCTGAACCTGTTCGATCGACAACAATTGGGTACGATCATGGCCCAACCCAACCCACGGCATCAGGGCGGCATCGGCGCTTCAATCTTCCTTTGACCGGTTGCCGATTCCAAGGTGCCAACTCAACCTCACCAAGCCTCCCGGATCCCTTCCATTAGAGTTCTGCCCTTAACCTGCGCCACCGGAACGCTTCGAACGAGATCAGCGCGCCACATAATTTCTGATAACGAGCCTAAAACCGAAACCGAGCCGTTCCGTTCGTCGTCCGCGACCTTTTGCGATCACGAAATCGGCAGGTTGTGGCAGGCCGCGAACTGCTGCTGCTGCGCTGGCCAATTTGTAGCCGAATCTGCATCGCGTGGTGTACTAAATTGGTGTGCGATCTAACCTCAATTTGTAGCGCTGCACTGTACCGACCGGCCTGACTTTCTGCCGGTGAAGGTTGACCGTCGGTTGATAGACGGTGATGCCTGCGGGGTTGGTGTGGTTTATTTGTTGTGGAACTCGTTAACACCCCGTTTCGAAACCGCGTCACCGAGCGAATACTGGAACGAAGTTGCTGTGGAGTATTTTCACTTTGCGTTGGTTAAAAATAATATTCTACCCAACCAAACCGAAACACACACACTTTCCCGGACGATTTTATCGTTCACAGGTTCCAACCATGGCATGGAAAAGGTGCATAAAGCACGCAGCAGGTCGGGTGGACAAAAGCCTCGACACCACCACGCTCGACGACGTGAAAAAAGACGGTTAGAACGCGCACAAAACGCTGCCCTTTCGAGCTAAACTATTCAAAACCTCGCATCAACTTGAGCCGAACCCGAAGCACCATGTTTAGAGCTTCTTTCTTTTTTTCCTGCTTCATTATTTGCTTTCCCGCCGAGTCGGGCTTAGAAGCCATTGTTTGATACAGATTTTATTGCCAGCTGTGAGTGAGCGATTGGAGTTTTGCCAGGCCACCGTACGGCGACACGCACACAGCCCTCTCATTTACGTTGGCAAACTGCGATAACTCACGGGGAAGTTGCACCAGGGCCACCAGTTGGACCCTTAGCCCTAAAAAATCCCTGCACAATTTCTGGTTCCGGAATTTGTTTCCGCATTTCCCCGCCACTTCCGCAATGTACCCGGCGGCGGCAGCAACATTTTTCCCCTTTGTCAGTAAGCTTGCGAAGGTATTCCACACGGATCGGGCGCGGGAATCGGGTAAAATCTCGTCTCGGACCACACTGCTTTAATTGCATCGCCGGGTCTGGGGTACGGTCGACGCTACCCCTCATTACCATTAACAATTGTTACCAGCCGCGCTGAGCTTGCGTACTCAGCGGAGGGACCTGATTTCCGAGCCCGTGTGCAGAAGGACCTTGAACAGAAACCAGAATTCCTGTTCCCAGTTTTCGCTCCGCTGGTTTGGTTCTACAAACCAAACAGATTGGAAAAAGGAAAAAAAAAAACAACAACACCTAACCAGGACCTCGGGAAACTCGTTTCGGATGTTCAGGTCCAACTCGAAATTGAGCAAAACCCAAAACACACACACACTAATCGCGCAAGGATCGCACTTTGTCAAAAAGGCTGCACACGTTTGATGGATGTATGCTTCCGATCCTATCTCCTACAGATCGCTCTTTATGCCCGGAAAATGTTTTATTTATAGTTATCTGCTTTATTTTGCAAGTTGTGATCGTCCAAAAAACCACCTTCCGCAAACACGAGTCCGGAAGGCCGGATGAAACCTTCCAAGTGCATCGGATGCGGGAAAAAAGGGGTTGCCGAATAGCACACACTCACACAAAAAAATCTCCGGGATGGGCCAACCGAAACCAATGTTTACCTGTGGCTTCGGTGATCCTGATGTATACCAGCGAGAGGGATGCTGCAAGGACATGTTTGGTGCGTCCCCCTATCCCGAATAATTAATCTGCATGACAAGGCACCTTGTGTCATCTAGATTTTTTTGTTGCTGATTGTGAGTTGCTCTCGATGACAATAATGCATGGCACTCCAACGAGAGAGAGAGGAAAAAAAACAGGACACTCTCATCCTGCTGGAATCGGTCACATGAGGCAACTGTTGCAGGAAGTAGGAAATAGTTGCTCCACAACTTCACCGTAAAGCACCGGGACCGGGACTATGAGGATGATAATTTATGTAACGGTCAGGTAGCAAGTTGTTGCCCATGGATGTTGAGCGATTAGGAAGGATAACGCGTACGATGGGTTCGAAGGTCTAAAAAAGAGCCTTAAAATCTTGCTTAGGAACAAGAAAAAATGACGCAAGCTGGGAAGAGGTAAAAGTTTTTGATTAATTTATGATAATTTCATGGAATGTTAGGCAAAGTTTTAACGGTTAT